>NC_092859.1:100012012-100114047 GCF_032062135.1 Pyxicephalus adspersus
TGCATTGCTACGCCAGATGAGGACCAAACAGCGGCCAAGTGCATTGCTATGCCAGATGAGGTCAAGGAGCAGCCAGGTGCATTGATAGCCCAGACAAGGACCAAACAGCAGCCAGGTGCATTGCTAAGCCAGACAAGGTCAAAGAGCAGCCAGGTGCATTGGTAGCCAAATGAGGACCAGAGAGCACCCAGGTGCATTGGTAGCCCAGATGAGGACCAAAGAGCAGCCAGATGCATTGGTAAGTCAGATAAGGACCAAACAACAGCCAGGTGCTTTGGTAGCCTAGATGGGGACCAAGGAGCAGCAAGATGCATTGGTAAGCCAGGTGAGGACCTAACAGCAGCCAGATGCATTGATAGCTTAGATGAGGACCAATGAACAGCCAGGTGCATTGGTAAGCCAGATTGAGGTTCACAGAGCAGCCAGGTGCATTGGTAGCCCAGATGAGGACCAATGTGTAGCCAGGTACATTAGTAGCCTAGATGTGGTTAGAAAGCCAGCCAGGTG
Source organism: Pyxicephalus adspersus (assembly GCF_032062135.1). NCBI lineage: Eukaryota > Metazoa > Chordata > Amphibia > Anura > Pyxicephalidae > Pyxicephalus > Pyxicephalus adspersus. Next base: position 100,012,520 of record NC_092859.1, read on the forward strand.
CATTGGTAGCCCTGATATGGTTAGAAAGGCAGCCGGGTGCCTGCTGGGAGCAGTAATAAATGCTGCGTTTTGTAACGAAGGTGTGAAGTTAGCTTTATTCTACTCCACTAGTAGCACCAAGTCAGTGTGTGCTACTTCACACTGCAGGGTCTCCTGCTTCCGTTCTCCTCTCCCCTCCCCAACAGGGGGGACACTGTGTTCCCACCATCTATATGTATGGTGCGGATGGGTGCCTCTCTATATGGCAGTGCCAGGATTCCTCTATTCCCCTGGGGTCACCGGATTGGGAAGGTGACTATGATGCCATGTGAGGATATTGTGTGGCTTCATACAGATAAAAAAAAGTTTTAATTGTATTTTGAAGAGTGCCGGATTTTTGAACCTTTTTACGGTTATATATGCTGTATATATACCTTTAAATGGATGCTGAATCCATAATAGGCATATACAGCTGCAAGCATATAAATGAGAAGGAAAGCACAGGCAAGCAAGACCCAACACCTGATTCTGCAGTACAGCACCATAAAAACATAAACGGGGCCTCCAGATAACAGGGTAAATTCGAAAATGCGCTCCGAAATCCATGCCGGAAATCTGAAGGAACCAGATTATTAATAACCCGATTTTTGAATGTCAACCTGTACAGTGAATATACAGGTTATACAGGTGAATATACGTGGATGATGTAAGTTTACTAATCCTACTGTTTTATCTATTGATTATATTGATGGATTGGATAAAGGATATATATATATATACGGTATATATATATACATATATACCGTATAAGCATTGTAAAAATTGTCATTAATTATATTTATTATGATTATGTATTGATTTACAATAGGATTGTCTGATACTCCTGATGAAGTTATTGTGACAAAACATGTTGAGTGTGGGCAATAATTAGTGTCGTACCTATGGCTGATGCATAAAGCCATTTTTTGGCAATTGTTAAAGGTTTATATAGCATTGTAATATACTGCGTTGAAATTGGTGGTTTCTTTATGAGACCTATTTAAATGGATACATTTATTTTATGAATATTTTTTTTTTGGTTGAATAAATTAGAATTGTTTTTACATCTTTTTTCCGTCTGCCTTAAAATTTGCATATCCTCTGTTGTGTAATTAATTTGGATGTATATGTTGGGGATGTGGCAGTAAATGACAGTATAAATAATGAAATAGTACTACACAAGCACAGCCTATGCTATGGGGAAAGTGGTGCTCAGGCAGGTAGCCCTCCTAGTAACCAGAGGATGCACCAATCAGCTAACAGAGATGGGAAGAGCTGCTGGATTTTTTTATTTGATTTTTTTTGGTATGGGTGAATCATCCTGTAGTCTTTTCTGTTCAATCAATAGTTTACTGCCTTTCTGTAAGGGAGTGTTTCCATGAACACTGCTTAATGATGCAGTCCTGACAAATGCCCTTTGTGTGTAATGGGCAAATCATCCTTCGCCTTTATATTGGGCTGCTGTGGATGTCTGCTTATTAACACTCACACACACATGATTTCTGCTAGTTTTGGACACATAGGGCCTGATTTATTAAAGCTCTCCAAGGTTGGAGAGGGTACACTTTCATCAGCGAACCTGGGTGATCCAGCAAACCTGCAAATGACTTTGAAGAAAGCTATTCCAGATGTGCTGCTGAGTGACATCATGATACAGAACCCGGTCTGAGCCTGTGATGGGAGAGTGGGCAGGTTGTGTTTAGAGAGACAACCCGCCCACCCCCCTAACCCTGCAATTCCATACGGGGGACATGGTCCGCCGCTCTGGCCGGTGCGCCCCCCCCGCCCTCTCCCAGCGGACCACTAGAGCCGCAGGCCACCAAGGAATTTTTTGCAAATTAAGAGTGGGCATGCGTCCCCATTCCTGAATAAAGTAAGGGCACGACGTTCCCACCCTTGCTCACCCCACTACACCACTGGTCTTGGAGAGCTTTAAGCCCAATGAAGTCTACAAGAAACATCTGATAAGACGTTCCTCAGTGATAGTGCTGTGGTCCCCAATACTGGGAGTCTTCATCCACACATAGCTTTGTGTACTGAGGACAAAGAGTGATCCATGTGTCTTCTCTGTGTAATGGGACTTCTCTTCTTCAAAGACAACTGGTCCAGAGGTCACCACCATACAAGACTGTATAGGATCTCACACAGTTCTCCTTACCTATAGACTCACCTGAGCCAATAGACATTGAAGATGTAGGCGCTAAATAGAGCACCAATTAATAGGAACTGATTAGTCATCATTGCTTTACTGCTTTTAGAACCCAAAAGCGAAATATAAATAATTGCTATAATCTTGTTCCCTTTTTTTGCTAAATGTCAGCATGTTTTAAGGGAATGGAAGTTCTACACTAAAGAAACTAAAATATATTTAGTTTTATATTTTATTTTACTTTGTATGTCCATATTGCCCCAAAATATATGTTTTTCTTTTCCCCTAGCAATTTTTTTGTGTTGGTTGCACATGCATTTCACCTGTGCCTTGCAGGAACACATAGTTACACACTGCCACTCAATGTGACATGCTGTGTTTGACACAAGTGTGTTAAGCAAAAGTGCAAGAAATTGAAGATATAACTTACATTTTGGTACTGACTTAAAAAAATGACCTACCCTGTGGAACGTTCTATCTTGTAGGACAGTTTTTTTTTTTTAAATTGAACACTTCCTACTTATAACACTGTCCTTTTTTACTAGAAAATTTCAATCATCGAGTAGATAAATTATCTAGACAAGGCCGATAGGGTGATTGCGAGGGACAAGAAATTGTGATAAGAACCCAAAGAAACAGTGGTGTGGAAATAGAATTCTGATTTTGGATGGGTAGCAGGACAAGTAATGGTGTTACAGTAAAGCTGCGTACACACGGCAAATTTTTCTCGCCCGATAATCGGTATCGGCCAATTATCGGGCGAAAATCTGCCGTGTGTACAGTCGGTCGTCGTCCATCGTCCGACGACCGTCCTGGCGGATCCATGGACGATGGACGACGACCGATCCTAATGAAAGGGAAGGGGAGAGCGCGCAGCAGGGTGCCGCTCCGTCGCTCTCCCCCTCCCCTCTCCATAGAGCATGAACGGTGCTGTATGTACAGCATCGTTCATGCATCGTGCAGTCTTTTCTCGTTGGAAAGGATCGTGAAAGATCCTTTCCAACGAGAAAAATTGCAGGTGTGTACGCAGCTTAAGATAGGGCAGCACAGTGCAATAAGGATCATTTGGGGCAATTTAAGGTAGGAGATTCCAAAACTTGCAAGACACCATATGCTTATTCTAAAACTCATGACATATGCACAGACCAAGAAGGATAACTTGATTGGTAAGGCAAATTGATGGAGCACCAGACAAGTATATATAACGTTTATTTCATTACTTTCATTTTATCTCTGTGGACATGTGGTCATTTTAAAGGACTGACTTTAAATGCTCAAATAAAGGCAAAGGAAATGCTTAAATGCATGAATGAAGGGCAAGAGCTTTACTTTATTTACTGAGCTCAGTAAAGATTCCCTGTAAAGTGAACAGTATGTATTACTTTAGTAAATCAACCCCAGTGACTCATTTCACTGCCACAGAAAAGTGGCAGAAAGCGATAAAATAATGCCAAGAATGTAGGAAACATCCTACAAGGTGCTGAGATATTTATTGGCAATGCTAAATTGTTTCTGTGGGAGAAACACAAAAAACTTTGGAAATGTTCTCACTTTGTTTTATAAAAATAAAGGGATCACATTATATAATTCTATGCTGATAGTCCTCAAATGACTGGACTGCTCCATTCTACTGGTAATAAGTAATCCCATGTCAGTATATATTACATCTTGCCTCCAAGCTTTCAATCATATACATAGCAAAGACCTATTTATATAGAAGACCATTCACACACCTGACCATTGCGTGTTGAAAATCTCATTTGTGTTATGGTTTAGTGGCACCTTGAGAAAATACTTCATGCCGCTTGGTAAAGCAAGTGAACATTTTAAATACAGAGCTGACGACTTCCTGGTTTATTGAGCCTTCAGGGGCACAATAAATTCATTTTGCAATTATAGGAACATGCTGTCACTTGTATTGTGTTGGTGTGAGACGTTCAGTTGGGAAAATGTAGAGCTCTAGCAGTTCCTCCACGCATGGCTGACCTGAACGTGATGTGTACTGGATTGGAGGTATAACAGGGTGTAGCAATTCCCCTGCTGAACTGCTACTGACTGAGCTGTCCACTGAAGCTGGTGCTGTATTGATGAGCAACAATGAAAGGCCAGCCAGGCAGAATAACTGGATATCTAGAATTATCCTATAGACCTGAATAGAAAGGGCTGCATGGAAAACTTATATAGAATGCAGCGGAATTGTTTTCTCTGTTAGAAAACACATTTTCAAGAAAGACTGTCTCGTTAAGTATATATTTTATATCATACATGATATGTTTAGTGCAATATGTCATTGTTAGCAATTAGAAATAGTTTTCATTGTCTCTATTGCTGATGATAACTGAAATACTAATAGTTGCTGCAGGATAATGTACGTTGAATTAGCTTGTTAAATACACCTCTAAAATGTGTAACTCAGTAAAGAACAATCATTTATTCATTGGTTTCAACCCCTGGTTTCTTATATGACTTGTACTCTTTAACACATCTCCCCTACCACTGCTTTGTGAAGGTTCTGCTCTGTATTTCTAGGTCCCAGGATCTTTCATTGCATTATACATAGTATAAATAGGTAATACAAATTATTCAGCAGACATAGAGATGTTTATATCGGTCACAGCAGACCTAATTTACTACCATTTTACCATTACTACCTAGAAGCCCCATTTTTTACCTAAATCTGCAGTCATGTAGCACACCAGATTTCAAGCCTTGTTTTGGATGTCAAAATAAGAGTTGTTTTTTTTTTTGTGCTAAAATCAAGCAAGTCTGTAGCAAGATGTATACCTACGTCGAATGACACAGCATGTAACAAGGCATGGTAAGTCAGCCTGAAGAAAAATAAATGCAGAAAACCTGCAGGCAGTACTGGTCACTATTCCTTAGTCCTCCACTCTACTTTTTTGCCACAGCTTCTATAGGTTTTCTTAAGTTCCAATAGGATAGTTATGTATTTCAGTATTTATTTCAGCAACTATATTTAGGACAGGTACAGAAATGTCTCTATGATGTCTCTAACACTTGAAGGGATGACACTTGGACATGATATAAAATGCATAAAAGTTTTGAAATCAATCTATCTCAAGCTTTCATATTCAAAGATTTAAGAATATTAAAATGCATAAGAAGAAGATTTCCTCAATAACAAAGTGATTCGCTAACTCAGAGGTATAGGCAAGTGAAAGGTATTGGCAGTTTAAACAGATAATATATCTAAATAGCAAGCTCCAATTATCCACCTATTTTTTATTGGCCCCTTATCTCATCCTAAAAAGGAATGTGTGGGGTTGGGAGTTAGATAGAGTGTTTACTAGGGATGAGCGAGTGAGAATATTAAATTCGATCTCGCAGCAAATTTGGCCTTTCTAGCTTACTGAAAATGTAAGAGACAACGGCCTTCTGATTCGCTGGGAGGTCAAGCTCTCACTGAACAGGAGGATTTCCAGGGCTGCATCATGCTCTGCATCAATCCTCTGCAATCCCCGGGGATCGCACAATGATACAATTGTTACAGATACAAATGTATCATTTGTAAGAGATACTTTTATTACAATGTCAGGAGGTTCTCCTTTGGCGGACATCTTCTCAATGATTGCAGCTGTGTCTGCATTCATTGAGAGGAGTGTGCGATCTCCGGGGGGATCGTGCAAACAGGAGGAAATCCTCTGCGATCCCTGGGCACTAGAGGTTAATACATCTAGTGCCCTGGGAATCGCAAAAAAGAGGATTCCCAGGGCTAAATGCAGCTCTGGAAATCCTCCTGTTTTAATTTCCTCTTCCGATGGTTTCGCAAAATCGGTTCCCCGAAACTTCGCGGAACCATTGGAAATTGGAGGAAATTTTCACGAGAATACCAGAGACATTCTCATTCATCCCTAGTGTTTACCTTTTATCTGAGAAATGCTGAGTTACTAGTGAAAAGTTAGTATTTTGAGCAGCAGATTTAGGGCTCTTTCCCACCTACGGTGAGAACCAGTAATGAGTCGCACCATGGGTAACCAGATTTGCATACGGCTGTGGCACAAATCTTCAAACGACCACGCAGGCTAAAAGCTACATTTCTACTTTTGAGAACCCCACTGTAACCTGCTGCGGCCCCAGTTCCCCAAAAAGTGATACCCCGCTTCTTACATGGCAGAGGTTGGGACTGCAAACGAGACCACAACAGAACACTGCAGGTCTGAAATGGCTGGTAGTTAATAAGAGCAACCAGAGGAGTAGATCTTGCTTTAAATTTACATGAAACCTTTAATTATATTATATGCGTCCTTCCACCTAACACCTTTACTTTTTCATGCCACAAAAATTAAAGATGTGTATACACTTATTATAAATATTTTAAAAGATTGGTGGCTACAATAATGGTGTCATTGTGTGCCGGAATCCTTTCCAGTATTGTAACATTCCCCTACCACGTTCTTTAGCTGTGTGTTGTGCTGTTCATAGTGTCAGTGTTGGCTTTACTTTAAACAACTGCTTAATATGGTTGTAGGAGTAAAGCAGCAGTATTGAACAGTAGCATGGGTTCATTAGATGTGTCAATTTTGGGCTAATTGCGTACAAGCCGTTTTAAAGCCCCATGTTGTGTGCATGTCCTTTTCTTGCTAAGGGAAGAAAAAGACACCAAGGAAAATGAATGATTGTACTTTAAAACAAATAATGAAAATTGTGTAGTTATTTCTTTGTTTTAGTCTTAGGTATTGGGCATCTCTTCACTTCATTCATATTCCAGAAATATACTTTCCTAATATACTGCAAAGGCTTAAAGAAAATCTCCAGCAAAAAACTTTTTATTATTCTGGTATGGTAGATATGTTATATACTATCCATCATGCTTTTTTCTTTCCACATCCTATAACTTTCTGTTATTGACATTACACTGGTATTGAAATTGTAGACATAGGCGACAACTAAACAATTACAGAGTTCAAATAAAACTAAGCTGGAGTTCTGTCTTTTAATGAAGAGGCTCCTGTTTGATTTGATCAATTAAACTTTAACATTAGCCCCATTGACACTTATTGTGTCCTCAAATGTTTAGAATGTCAGCATCCACTTTTACAAGTTTGTGCATTATGAGTACATTAAAAGTATAGTACAGAGGTATCTAGAACAATTTTCTTTCTTATAGGAGCTCCTTCTCGGTGTTATAGATCACACAGTATTCACACATGCAAATTGTTCTAAATTAGATCAGGATTTGTAAATAATGATGTAAGAATGTAGAATTTATCGTATTACAAGGTATCAAAGCATTATGTGTCCTAAAAATAGAAAACTCACTTGGTTAGAAAAGTGGATTGCCAGCATAATGTTGTTCCTCCCTTTTAAAGCCACTGGACTCCTATCCCAATTCTTACTAGGTTTTGTAATTAAAAACCTAATTTTCAGTGTCACCTTCTGGGTAAATCCTATAGTTCAAGGTAAAGTGCAAGATTCATGGGCTCTATGAGAATAATTTTATTAGTAGGATAGATTAGTAGGACTTCACTATAAAAACTGAAAACTAGATGAAACTAGAAAGTCAGTCCGGTAAAAGAGAACATCAAAAAAGAAAGGTCATATAATGAGATTTTTTTTTTTTCATTGGTAACATAGGGAAACTGTAAAAAGCACGCTAGACAATATTAACCAATCATCAATCCGTTTTCATTGCTAAGAGATCCAATGATTAATGGTTAAAGCTGATCAGGTTGAGTATTATAATATATTAAAGCTCTTTTGTACTAGGTAGTGAAAAATCCTTGGAAAATCTACAAACTGCACCAAAATATAATGTTAACATAGGCTACTTTTCCTCTCCTGGTATACCTAACCCCCTGTTAGATATTGTCTAATATAATATTCGATAGAAGTAACAAGTAGCAAATGTCATCAAGGGGCTGATGTGTCACAGCTGTGATTATCACAAAGCAGCTGACAAAAACCATTTTCTGCCACAGCTAATTCTTTGCAAGGCACACAATATAACAGGAAAGCAGGGACTACATATGTACGCAATCATTTACACTCCTAACTACAATAACTGTGAAGATGTTAAAAGCAACACTAATAACAGAAACAAACACTTTGCATCAGGAAAACTGGAGCTTTAAATTAAGCAGCAGGCAGAAGAACAATTTAAATAGAGTGAACTGTAGCTGTGAAATGCCCTGCTGTGGATATATACAACAAGGAATTGCTTTCTGTTCATCGCCCTTTCTTTGTCTTACACATCAGCACATTTATATGCAGAAAAAACACATCTTAAAAAATATCAGTTCCTGTCTTGAAATAAGAAATGGTACAGGAGCATAAGATTATTTGTAAGGCATGGGCAAGTCCTGGGTTCATAAAAAAAAAAAAGTTTCAATAATTTAGGGTCAGAAAGTAAGGATTCTGGGATATTAGCTCAAAATTCAAAGATGGTGTCTGAGAATTCTGATCTATTGTTGCAAATGTTATTTAATTTGGGCTCACCCAAGTAAGATACCTACATAACATATGAATTCTGCATGATCAATGCTATGAAGTGTCATCCCTGTGAACAAAAATATAATAATTAAAAACAAAATAGAACTATACCTGTAGACTATATTACTGAATTACTATGGTATTTTTACATCAGGAAGGCAGTGCGATATGTGACAACCTTGACGAGTAAAATATATCACTCTCAAATATCTTTTTTATTACAAATCAATAATTGGAAAGTTGTTTGACAAAGGTGTTTGACAAATTGAGTTGTAATGTTATTGAAAAATGGCATCATTCCTTCCATACTAATATCCAAAATATCAGGATCTGGACCCTGCACACCCAAGATGAGGCCAAAGTGACCCAAACCCCCCCCCACACACACACACACACACATGTGCGCTGTAATTTGCCATTACAAAAACTGCAAAAATTTAAAAAGTTTATAAAGTATAAATGTAATTTGGCACTTTGGCAACAGAATCATCTTGTGCCAAAAATGAAAATCACCTGGCAGGTGGCAAGGGATTACCCAGGGCATGGAGTCTAAGTGATGCCTGGGCTTTACCAGTGCGCCAATGAACGGGGTGATTGGCCGATAACCACCAGTGGTCACCATACAAATTAGCTGCAACGAAGTCAGTAGGTCAAGCCATCAGGTGAAGAGGAACAAAAATTGAGGTCAGGATGGTCCAAGTTCAGGGCAGGTGGCAGATGATATTCAGGGGGGAGGACAAATACGAGGTCAGGGCAGGTGACAGACGATAATCAGGGTCAGAGCAGGGGGAAAACAGGCAACAAGGTTGAAGTATTGCTGGGTAAAGCGGCAGGTAGCATGCCAAGGCTCCAGAAACATGCGTCACATGCACACGGGCAGAACGTTAACATGGGTTGATAAAGTTTATGTACCTAATGTTGTTTTTTTTCTCATCATAACAGAGTGCTTTAAAACAAATGCATTTATAGAATCATTAAATGCTATGTAACAGTCTAAATACAAGCAAAACTCCTTATACAAAGTGGGTGGTTGTAACACTGAGTCCAGTGCCGTTGGTTACATAAGGAACCCTGTATACTCCCTGTGTAATCTACAGATTGAACTATCAGTTTTAAAAAGAAAGGCTCCTGCCCAGCTGCACACTCAACAGCATGAGGGTTACCTGCCTCAACCGAGACATGCTGACATCTATGAAAAGTCTACCTATATATCAGCCAACCCAACAAAACTTTGGGCAATGGAAAAACAAGCAACCTCTTTCTTTGAGACAGGAACCACTAGGCCTGAGTCCTGTCACATGATGAAGTGGCTGACATTACCATTTCCACAGGGTATAGACACCAGCTGATCCCTTTACAAGTAGTAAAGGGAGGAAAATGGTCAATAGAATGGTAAACGGGGAAGGATGTAATTTACACAGACCCTCAGTGGACAAAGTACCCCTCTCAGTTAATGATGTGGGACTATAAAATAATCAAACTAAAGCAAAACTACAAGGAATAAAAAATAACAAGGTTGAAATATCTATATGTTTACAGTGTTTCCTGCCAAAGACTTTGTAAATTTGGTCAGTCATTTGTGTGATACTCACACCTCTGCACTTCCTAATGATTACTGCTTTCTGGGTCATCTCCCTGCTTGGACAGAGGTCAGGATGCTAATTCACTGGGTGTCATAGGGCACTGAATTGCTGAACCAGGAAAATGAATGGCTTAATCAGGAACTATGGGTGTCACCTGTCTTGTTGTGCAGTGTAAAATTATGTGTGTAAACTAGAAGATTGCCTTTAGAATTACAAATGGTTTGAAAGGAAAAGCAGTAGGCTTGCAATATACATTTTCATAATGTTCTTCCAGCCTCCATTACGTTTTGTTTAATGGAGTTACTCAATACTTTTACTTGATGAACAGTTAGGGATATGGAAAAAGCTGATTGCTGAGCCATGCAGTAAAATCCTCTTACTGATTGATACAGAGGGCTCAGTGGCTAACATTCCTGCCTTTGCAGCACTATGGTACCGGGTTTTAATCTTGGCCAGGAGACTATCTGCACTGGCCGAGTTTGTATACTATACCTGTGTTTACATGGATTTCCTTTGAGTGCTCCAGTTTCCACCCACATCCCAAAAACATGCAGTTAGGTTAATTGGCTTCCCCTCAAAAAATGGCCTTAGACTGTGCTAATGATTGTGATTGGTAAATTAGATTGTGACCCCCTCTGAGGGACAGCTAGTGACTGTGTTGTGTAAAATTTTGGTGCTATATAAATAAAAGGTATTATTATTAATACTTTTGTGTGGTTGATTTACAAATACTTGTGCAATAAAAAAGCACTGTTTCCTACAAAAAAAGAACAGATGCTTCGGTTTCTCATTGTAGGGGTGAAGATTACTGCTACTTTGTTGCTCTAGAGCGGTGTTTCTCAACCAGGGTTTCTCCAGACGTTGCTAGGGGTCCCTTGAGCAGTTTATGACTCCCAGGTCTGACACCAATGATCTTTTTAGCTATCTGTAGGGTTAACCTTCTTCCCACAGGCCAGCGATGTAACAGGCATTCTTCCCACTGACCACCACACTAATATACAGGGAGCTCTGCATATAGTCATTTCAGTAGGGTAACCACAGGGTTTTACAGAACCCGGGCTCAGAACAGCTGCTCTAGCCTGTCAATCAAATCTATATATGTGGAATGTATGAAGAACATGATTATATGTATAAAAATAGATGCGTGTGGTTTTACTGCGTATATGCTGCATTTATTTCAAAGTATAGGACTAGGGAGTCTATTTATTAATGCAAGATTCACCCAACTTTTACCCAGAATGTAAACATTTTTTACAATGGAAATTAGAAAATGTGTGAATCAGCTTTGTAAATGTTACAAATTAAAATTCAAGACAAAAACAAATCCTTTTTTTTTTTAGCAAAGTAATTTTATGAGTTAAAAAGTAGTTGTCCTGTTCTATATAGAGATAGGACAGACATTACATGTTAAATGTTTCCTGAATAGCAAATACATATAATTGTGACATTGTTTCATCAGATTTCCACTTTCACATAAAAATTGCTGGTAATTTGTCTGTATAGTTATCGAAGCTACACTACGTGGCGAAGAAAGCATTTACATTAATTCAATACAATAGGGCATAAGTAATGAGGAAATACTACCTTGGCACAATTTGGCTCCACTAATAAAAATCATATGCTCAGCAATGCTTCTATTCCAGGAATAGTTCATTGAATCCAACTCCTGTTACTGTGGCCAGTATGTAGACAATGCATTGAAAAGCACTGAATTGGAAAGGAGAAGCGACATAACCCAATTCTAGCTAATCATCTGGAAAAATTGAAGTGTGCATGTCACAAATGGGTGAAGGGTTAGTTAATTAGTTAGATATTATTAGAAGTCTAATGCAGAACATTACATTACAGGACAGAGCATCCAGTGTGCACAGAGCCAGCATTCTAATCACTCATTGACAGTCTTCTGTCTCTGCACCATCACCTGGACCTCTTCATGATAACTCATGATGAGTAGACATTTAACATACAGGGACTCTTCTATCAATCTTATAACCTCTACGCTGCCCTGTATTCTAAATAGTTTATCAGGATCAGCATTATATTACTAATTACTTGATTACCAGGAATTCTAGCCTGTCAGAAATTGTACCATATGTCAGATATTCAACCATATGTTTCAGAGAAGCAAACTGATTCAAATTCAGAACTATTTCTTTGTACGCATAATGGTGATGAGGTTGAAATAGCTCAAACTTTAAGGATGATTTTACAGCGTTCTGTATAAATTATTATTTTTTAAGGATTCCAGGACATTGAGGATATATTTTACTACTTCTTTTATAGTGTATATGAATCACAACTAATATGACAAATTTGGTGGAACTTTCCGTTCTGATATATCTTCATTTACATTCAGTTCTTTTATATATAGTAGATTAACCATTTTCACTGACAGAAGCTCCTTTTTTTATTTTAGACATAATACACACACTATATTGCATATTTTATTTTTATGAAATCACACCTTTAATAATACATTGTCTGAAAACAGAGACTAAATTGAAAAAATGATATTAGTCATACAATAATTTTGCTACTGTGTTTTCAATCTGTAGTTTCAGTAAAAAATACACAAATTATTTTTAATTCACATACACAATATAATCCCTAAATTAATGGCAAAATAGAAAATAGAAGGTTGGGTTGAGTAAATAAACTAAATATGTCTCAAAAATGTGTGCTTCCATGGAACAAATGAAAAACAAAGGAATGATGGTACACAAAAATTTCCATAAATGACACTCTACAGCTTATCAGTTTACATTTAACTGTGAATGATGGCAATAGAATAACATCTGTAAAGCCCTGCTCCAGCAACAATACTCACCAGACACCAGTCCCCTACTCTTCAACTTTAGCAAGCAACCGCTTAATCTCAGGTGGCTAGTTGCACCATTCCCCAAGGACTGCGCAAGGGATGGTGTCTGGTGAAGAAATGAAGACCAGGAGCCCACAGATAATGCACTACCTAGATTCCAGCAGAGACAAGTCCAGAATACAGAGCAAGAGGTAATTCACAGGTAATCAGTCCACCAGACGAGGTACACAAGGGCAAGACCAAAGCAGAGTTGGGGGTTATAAGCAGAATACACTAGTAGGGTCAGAAACAGGCAAGGTCAGCAACAGTAAATCATACAAATTCATACACTAGCAGTAAATCAGCCTGGATTAATGATACAACAGGCACTGATGAATGGGAGCAGAGAAGCTATAAAGCCCAGCAGCCAATGGCAGTGCAGGATTAGGCCAGGGACTAATCTGCTCCTAAAATCCCTTTCAGTTGTTCATAGCCTCAGAGTGTGCAGGGGAAGCCAAGACAGTACATCTCAGGCTGCACAGCTAAAGAAAAGCAGGAGATGCTCCTATTTCCTTATTCCCCTTGCTATTGCTGCAAGTGACATTGCTGGACAAAATAGGTCATGTTGGATACTGTGGTGGCATGGGGGGGGGGGGGGTGTGTGACAAATATAGCAAAGCAACAAGTTTACTAAACTACACCCAATACCAGCAGCAACTTTTTTTCATATGCCAAGTATTCTGTGTAGTCTGTAACTCCCACAGTACCCATAGTAATATCTTCTTTTCCCTATGTATCAATGTTGGGCCAATCACCAATAAAAGTGCTACGGACAAGGAAGAAAAGGGAAAGTTACTTTTCCATACCTAAAAATACCATCTATATTATTTTGCTTCTGACAGTTGGGTGAAACTGTGTAGCAAGAAAGGAGAAGGTATGTGTAAGCTGCATTGGACAAGGGATGTAACCATGTTGCTTTTCCCAGAAAACATTCTCCCAGAAAACATAATAATTAATATTGATTGTAACAATATATTAAAATAACAAAATATAAAATATTAAGTCCCAGGTGCACTGGCGGAATACTTGTTCTGGAGAAATGATTCACAACTCTACTAAAAGAGCCCAAGAGCTAAAAGACTAAAAGAGCCTATTACAAAACTATTCATGAACGACTGTTCCCATATTATTCCCTTGATAAATTGATATTATTACAACTAGTCTGGATGCATTGTATAAACAGCCTTCATCAAGTTATTTTCTCAGAATGTAAATGGCAACATAATGATAAACCATTCCGTTAGTTTTTATCTTTATGTCTAGACAGTCATGATTTCAGGTATTACAAAAGGTAATGATAGTTTAGAATTGTCAATGTATCTAAAGTTATGTCTTAAGGTCAGTGTATATGAACATCAACATAACACCATCAAGTTATCATTCTTTATGTTCATATTTACCCATACTTCTGAACAGTTTTTTAAACATTGACAAGGTTGTTTTAATAGCATAGCTCTAAATGACAGCACTTACAAGGTTGCTGCAAAACAAAAGCTCAGAAACACATTTTCTGTCACACTAAACATTTGTTCATAATATAATATTCATTTAAAATGTATAGCAGGAACACCGAGGGAATACACAACACATATACAAATAAGTGGGAATGTACTGCATTGTCCAAGTGCAGCTAATGCATTGCCGAAGTGACTTCTCTAATGTAGTATTTTAAAAGGCTTGGGACTGGCTGGACTCAAGGCTGGTAGCAAAAAACTTGCAGTGCTTTTATGAGCATTGTTTCTAAACAAGCAAGCTTTTGTATTCAAGGTGTTGTACCTGACAATTTACCAAAAAGGGAAAAACACATGCATGTAGTTAAAATATACTGAGATGGTAGTTAGATTTCCAGCATTTACCATGTAAATGTAACATAATGGGCTTGATTTATTAAAGCTCTATAAGAGGATAGACCAGTGCTTCCCAACCGGGGTTCCTCAAACAGTTGCTCGGGGTTCCTTGAGAAATGAGCAGTTTGTGCCTCTCACATCAGTTTAAGTGACACCAATTATCTTTTTGGCTATCAATGTAAGAGTAAACCTGGAATGGCGTTCCTAAAATCATTTGATTTTTTGACAAATGCTTTCAATCCTGGAATAGATCCTTTCCAGGCTTGTTGGATCAGCCAGGCTCACCCATGATAATCTATCATCTACAGTCTTGGAGAGCTTTGATAAACCAGGCCTAGTGTCCTAACAGAAGAAAAAATTAAGTGAAGAGAGAGGTTTTTTTTTAAGGCAAAAGTGTATTGAAGTAAAAAAGCATTAACAGCTTTAGTAACAATATATGCAATAGTTCAAGTTTTGTTAGTGTAGTCCCTATCCCATTATTGTAATTATTGTATGTACTAAACAAATATCTCCAAATATCTATATAAGGTCCTTAGTTCCCATGAAAGGGTGCAGTACATAGACCGCATGTAGGAAAGATATTGGTCTCGAAGTCCGAAACCTTTCGCCTGACTAGACTTCCTCAGGGGCGCATGAGAGCATGAGACAATTAAATAAATACCCCCCCAATTGCTGTCTTTGTTCCCCTAAGGGTAATTACCTACTAATTCCAGGCAAATAACTAGAACAGATTTTGAAGGAAACTCCAAAACCTGGAAAACCTGGAAAATCCCAAGCCTGGACACAGACAGTAGTTAAAACATAACTGTTGTATAAACCTTCCCTGCTACAACAAACAAGTGAAAATACAATCTTAACTTTTTATCCAGCAGAATTTATATTGAGCTCCACTGGGTTCAGCCAAGTTAATCATAATCATCCATACAAGCTAGGTTCATTTTTTTGTCATGCTAGATACTAGTGAACATGCATTAATCATTGGGGTTTTTGATGGCCCTTCTTTGTCGCAAGTACTTATTTAGTCTCAAATTTTTTAGAAAAGACCTTTGCAGCCCTTTAGATGTACAATGTCAGTATTAACTAAAATAAACCTGTCAATACAATGGGCATTACAATGAATACCTGCAACTTGACTATGGACTTTGTTGAGCTCTGAAAAAGCTTTGAGCCAATTACTAGAGTAGAAGATGAAAAATCTGGAAAATTCTGTCAATTAACTGCCTTGTTCAGACAAAAGAAGAAATGATTTCTTTACAAAGTTTTAGTAAATCATGCCTTGGTGTATGGATAGAAATTGAAAGGTAATTTGTAAAAACAAGAAATAGATTGTGTAGATGTATATATATATATATACATATATATATATATATGTATGTATATATGACATTTTTTAATGAATGTAAAAAAAGTAACCTACTAATGAACTGAACTTTCTAAATGTATATTTTTCTAGGTGAATTTTATCTGTCTCTGTATTTTTATTCTGCCTTTATAAGGATGTTTCAAACATATCCGATTCATCTGCTTGCGTTTACAGTAATAACCACCACTGCTCAGCAAATTCTAAATCTCTAGTGCCACCAAAGGTTGGATTCATGAACAGCTCAGTGATATGCTCTGGGAGAGAACTGAGATGGAAGCCAATTGTAAAAATATAAAGAAAGTGACACAGAGAATCTGTTTATCTCAAATGTGTCAGCCGATAACCTATAGGACCCTACGGGATGTTGTGCTTTAACAACATTTCAACTTTCCAAACTTTTTTCTCAACAACTCACCAAATCTGTAACTGTCCTAAATGATCTTTGCCACCCATTCATAGTTACTATAGTGTGTAATATTAATTGAACTTACTTGAGAAAATAGGTTTCTATTCTGCTTACATAAAGTGATTTGGGAACATTTTTGTATTCACAGTCTTGGTAGGTTGTTATCTGAAGCATCAGCCAACATTGACATGTCATGATTAATTAGCTATTATAGATATTGCCTGACAGTTAAGGTTAGTGATGAAATTAGTCAGGGACAACCTGTTCTGCTGATGCTAGCATGTGAGCCTGGCATCAATCCTGACAAGGAGCCATGACAAACAAAGGTGTTTATCAATAATGCTCTACTATCTGAATAAGATCGGTGTCTCAGAACCTTGTAGCAAATGACTAATAAAAGCTTTAACTTCTAGAAAGCCTAATATAAGTTTATTCATTAAAAGAGTTTCTTTTATTTTTAATTATTCGGGACAAATATTTATTAGTTAGCAATAACATATTGATAATATTAGTAACAATAATGTACTTCACTGGCCAACAACATTTTTAATGAATTAATATGGGTATTAATTGAAAATGCTCAGCTTTTTTGGCCTATCTTTATTATTCTATTTTGCTGTGTTAGGTTTCTTTTTAAAAGCTTAGTACATATACTGTTTTTACAGAAAGTACTTTTTAAACTTGATAGCAATCCAGTGATATGAATCCTGTGTCTGGCTCTTGAAAATTGAAAAACAGCAGCTGTCTTTTGTGCACTGTCCACCAAAACTGCACTGGTATGCACTAAAAAGTTCTTGCATTTGCAGATGACCTTACACATAAAAACTCTAAAGCTTTGATTTTACTACCCAACCTGCTCAAGAAACTGAAAACTTATGGGGCCCTATCCAACTTCAAAATTACCTATACCAAGTGAGAGGCCACCACTGCCTTGCTCCCTCCTGGATGTGTACAATGCTGTCTCAGTTTGTCTCCTATAAATGAACTGAGGGTGCTCTTAAATACTTTGGCTTGATGCTATCCAAAAACCCAGCTAAGATGTTCCAGTTGCACTTTCCTACTATCAAAAAGATGATGTTTCCTAAATTCTAAGGGTGGTGCATGCTTTGCTATTTAATTTTATCTAGGGCACTAAGCACCCACATCTGGGTCAAAATTGCTATTTTACTAAAAAAATGGCCTTGAAATCCCAGATATTTCCCTGTACTATGTATGTTTTCTGGGTGGTGGAGTAATGTCACCATTTTGACTCCAAGCAGGTCCAGGTTGAGCAATTGTCCTGCTCCTTTCATCTATTAAGTCTGCCAGCCTAGCATTGAGCCTACCTGAAGTTTATGCATGCAGTACTGTCTAGGTAAACTCTCTTGCAATGCTTATCACCGTTAATCACTATTTTGGGACATCCCTCCTTTACCCCAGGACTTGAAGACCATAGATTCCACAAGATACCCTTCCTAAATCTCAGGAGGACTTGGCACTTTATAAAACAGGTTAGATGGTTATCACTATCTATATTGGTCTCCCCAAAGCTATCTAACCCTGGTTCTAAATTTCTCAAGAGCACATCAGCTAGCCCTAATTTAATGTATTAGGGAAAACTATTACAATAGCAATCAAAAATAGAATAAGTTGATGGTATATGGAATTTTTCTAGTCAATCGCAAAGAGTAATTTACCTCAATCGTAATTTACATCATACTATCAATAAAAAATAACATCGAGAGAAAATTGCATAGCATATTTGTTTAGCATAACCTTCCAATCTAAGTGCATCAGTACAGAAGATTACAGGAGCCCAATACTGAGTTATATTCATTTACTTATCCTGGCTGCATAAAAAATTCTGTAACAAATACATAACTTCATCCATTGGCATGTATTCTTTTTATAACTGCTTAAAGTTAAGCTTTAACAAACCTCCAGGGTGCTGAGATCTGATTATGCATGGGAAGAGTAAGAAAGTGATGAAATATCTGTCCAGTTAAAAATTGGTGGTTTTCACTGAAGGAAAGCTAAACGATATAATACATGTTAATCAGTGCTTGCAACAGATTAAAATTGAGCTTTGGATGTCTCTTATCAGACAGAACTCTGTACAGCCTTACAGGTCACACATAACCAAGGCCAACTATAAGCAAAACATCTTCTTCTGAAACAAATATTGCCTGCGGGCAATACATCTCATTTGTTTTATATTTCGTATTATAGTCTAGTATTCTCTATCAATACAGAGGTTGTAAAAACCTAGGAAAGTCTTTAAATGAAAAAGAATTGTGCAGTACATGATAGACTATAAAACAATAGATTTAATAAAAAGAACTAAAATCTACATCCTAAAAAAATATTGGCTACTATAAAAATTTTAAAGAATAGTATTTGTATTTGGTTGTTATTTGGTTCATACTTTTACTTAAAGGGAAAGTAGAGAGAATTTGAACTAATTTTAAGTTATTATTGCATTGGTAACCTGGCATATTGGAATTTTAAATAGTGTGTGAAAGATTTTTTATAGTCCATCTTGGATTTTAGAGTTTTATCCTAAGAAGTAACAAGTGTGAACGTGTATTCCTATAGGAAGAAATGTTCCTATATGACAGCTGTCTAAAGGTGGCCATATATTGATTCATGGTTGCACAACCAGACAATGCTGGAATAATATCTCCTTGATGTTGACTGATTATTTATCATAAATCAAACATTGATTGGGAATTGGTAATTTTGCTGAAATCAATGTTTTTTTATTCAATTCTTCTAATTTATTAAAAACATTTGATATTGTATGGCTACCTATAGATCAGGGGTCAACAACCCCCAGTCCATCTGACAGGTGGGCCGCAGCTCTGGCCAGTGCACCCCCCAGCAGGGTCAGGAGAAGGACTCCCCTTTGAGGGGGATGTGGCAGCCAGAGCCATGAATAATGTCTCCTGTACATATAGCAGGCTCAGGGCAGTGGGCGGTCTCTGAACATCGCAGGTCTGGGATGGGAGAGTGGGCCGGTTCTGGCATTATAACATCAGTCTGGGGGAAGTTTCTTCCCTTTTGAGTAACACAGCTACCCACGCATGCGCGGTCCGGAGGCTGTACATTTAGTGGTCCGTGAGCTTGAAAAGGTTGGGGACCACTGCTTTAGATGACAATTTTGAGAGGTTTTCTCTCATTTTCTGTTGTGAAAGTGAAAGCAAAGCTTTTCCAACAAAATAATTCTGATTATGGGATTATAGCCTTTCCCAAGAATATGCAAAAGAGCATCTCTGAACATATAACATGTCAAATATTTGGGTAGATGGGCTACATCAGCAGCAAACCACACCAGCTGTCACACCTGTCAGCTAAGAATAGGGTACAATCCACATAAATCTACCAAAGTTGGACTAGAAAGCATTGGAAAAACGTTGGATGCCTGCCAAACTGCCTTCATTAAGAATGGTTTCCACAGGACAGTTTCCTAATGATAATTAGCTGTGTAGGTGCTTTCTTTATAATTGGCTAGCATGAATAGTAGGATTTTGTTTAAGGACCTTTAACCTGAGTGTGACAATTACTGGAGAAGAATTACAAATGCTAGATCAAAGAAAAATGATGAAAAAATAGGGACAGTAGCTTGTTTTTTTTTTAAATTAAAATATAAAACCTAATTTAATGTAATGGACACCTGGTCCCCTTTAGCCCTATCATCCTATAAATATATACAAATGTTTAAAAAATATTGTATGCATAATACTCAGAGACTTATGGGTGAATTGACCTACCACTGTCAATTGAAATAGGAAATCTATATATTTATTTAAATAGTAGCTCTGCTGGAACTGCAATTTTCCTTGATTCTCTGTGTTTTCGGTATATCGGTGCTCCACAAACCCATTGAAGGCATTTTGATTTATTGTAACTTGGTCTTTACATTATACAGTCTCTTCAGTGGAAAATTGCACCAGATAATTCTTTTCACATAAAAAATGAAAGGAATAATAAAGCAAACAAGTCTGTTTTAATCTGTTTCCCACTAGTTAGTAAATCAATTGATTTTATAGGATGAGCAAACTTCAAGAAACTGGCTATGCTCTTCGAGCCTGCAGTCTTGTAATGGAATCTTTATATCACAAACTTAACTCACTTCAAGGATGGCCTTATGTTAATCACAATTATGCACCTATGCTGCAGATTCTACCTGTGCTCAGAATCTATTATTTTATGTACATGGCTTTAGCAATGCCTTTTACACTGTGATTATTTCCTCCGCTTTTCGCTTTTCTTTTTTTCCTTGTCATTTTTAAAAACCAGGCAGAACAAATACAATTATATATATTTGATTACTGTTATATATTACGCATCTTCTGAATTTTTTGCTTTTCTTTTGGTATTTTTTGCAATATGTGCATTAGTCACATTTATTTCTAAGCCATAAATAACTGACTTGCTGCTGGGGCCTGACCTGAAATCTGGACCACAAGTACAGTCTATGTACTGTAAATGTAATTTCAACTTTTCCAACCATAGGTCTATGCCCTGATCACAGGGTTCCTTTCATAACAAAACCTTAAACTAGGGCAGTGTTTCCCAACCTTTCTTAGTCACGGCACATATTTTACAATTAGAAAAATCCCACGGAACACCACCAAAAAGTCAGACACGTAAATTAGCTACCTGCTGCCATCTAGTGGAAGAGTTTTTTTTGGTTCTGCCTATCGATATACATCGCTGGTATAGACAAATGAAGACAAATTTTTTGCAGTAAATAAATCATTTTGGGACCAATTAACTGAAATTGGATAATTTCCCACGGTACACTCGAAGATCTCTCAAGGCACACTAGTGTGCCGCGGAACAGCGGTTGAAAAACACTGAACTAGGGTATGTCCCTGAAAATTAGATGGCAATGTGCACAAAGGTAAGACCATAAGAAGGGATGTGCACATTTCTCTACTAGACTACCATAGTCATAGATGAAAGCCTCTTGACAGTAATCACTGTATAGTTGATGCACCATTTTGGAATTTAATGTTATTCAAACATCTTTTCCATTACAACCATGCACCAGATATGCATTAATGCTCCCTTACAACAGCATTTTATGTCCTTTCCTTCATTTATCAGCCATCCTTTTCAGCTGCTAGTGTGAGGAAAGAGACCTTGTGTAAGCTTTGCAATTACCTAACCAGAGTTTACACGGGGTTGAAGATTGTTGCCCACCCTCATGTGACTGTGTTGGGTTGATCACCGAACATTTTTAAAAGATTTTAAAGCATGAATTACTATGAAGGTGGAACAACATAGACAGCCCTGCATAGTACAACCTACAACCAAATCAACAACTTCTGCTAAAATAAGTAAATAAAATGCAAATAGATGTACAAAGTAGAGTATCATGACGTAAGCAGCCAGCAATCATTATTTTTTAGATCTAAAATGGAATTGGTTGCTGTATTTTGCATATCCTCACTGCTCTTTTATTATTAAATAATCCTGGGTAATCCTGGGTATTGGTATGTTAGGGGAATTCAGATTCTGACATACACCTAGCATGATGATGCCAAATTACCAATGTTCCAAGTTGGAACTGTATACTGTGACCCATGCCAACTAATATTTCTAGCGCAGAAAAACAATTCTTCAGAAATGACTAGATGTATTTAATATTGGAATATAGAGAAGTACATTACAGCAATGTATAAGGTAACTGATTATATGTATACAACTACACAAATACAGGGCACATATATTAAGCAATTTAATGCACTTCTTTGGAAAACATACATAACTCGGATGAAAACAAACAATAAAATGTCTCATTCATACTATTTCATGCCTATCCTCTGTTGTCTTTTATAGAGAAGAAACTTTATTTTTATAGGTTATTGCACACTATCTTCTGTGTTCTTTTTACTCATGCCAAGTTCATTAATATATGTATGAAATCTTGAAAAGAGAATTGCATCTTAAAATGTATGAATAATGTAAACTCAAGGGGAAGATGCTAAGAAACATTTTGTTTACATATAAATAATAAATCCAAGTTCTATTTTAAGGAAGGAAAGTGACACAGCACAGATAAAACACAGTTTATACATGTAAGGCCATTAGTTCATTTTATTTGTATGTAGGTCATGCGATTAAATGTGGACACACATATCATGCTATTTACTTGTAATTGAAGGTAATCTTTGTAAAAAGAGCTATTACATGGTACATGCTTGCAACAATTAACCAAACCCAAATCTTATACTAGTAACTATAGCAAAAATGGCATAAAAAAATACAATCAATCAGTAGCAGGAAGGCAGGAGTTTTTGTATGTCTTTGCCCCCACCTAATATAGCTCTATTACCTGTTTTTTCTGCTAACAGATCCTGTAATAGGGTGACAATGCTGTTGATTGCAGTGGAACTGCACAGTTAGTGTTGTCACCTTGTGACGGATACCTACTGCTTGCGGGAGATACATTGTTTAATGCATTGTACATTGTACAATTAAGATGGCCAAGGAGCTGGAAGAGAACCAAGAGAAGATGGCACCCACTATAGACCATAGACCAGTCAGTGGTAATAAAAAAGTGTGATCGGGACGGTAAGTTTACTTTTTTGCAGAAGGGGCATTGCGCCTGTCCCTTTTGCAGTAAACAACCTGCCTGCTCATATATTTTTTTCTAATTCACTTTTAGTCTAGCTTTAAACTGTATGAACAAAAGCTTTTTCCAACTGTAACTAACTAGAAAGCCTGGTCTAATAAAGGAAGTAGAAATCTGCTGGCAGGATGAACAAATAATAAAACTATGCAGAACATAGGGAAACAAAAACTGCTGTTTAAATATATATAACAAAATTATCTCTTATGTTTTAAGCAGCAACATATTATGCAGAGCTTTACAATAAATAGGAATGGCGGACACATTTTTTTTTGTTGTTCTTTAGGCTTAGTCTACATGGACATTTTCCCCAGCGTTTAACCTAAGGCTTTAGAAGCCAATGTTTGAAATTCCCATGCATTCCATTCCAATTGGCTAATCTACACCAGGGCATTTTCTTAAAGCACAATTATAAGCATTATCTATAACGCTCCTTCCAACGTTTAAAAAAAAAATAAAACACGGGGTTAACGTGAGGAAAAGCTAAAAAACATGTGTAAATTTTCAATGGAGGTGTTTTCCCACATTTTTTGGCATTTTTCGGTGTTTAAAAGTGCTTGAAATGTAGACGTGGTAAAAAGGTGGGCAAACATGGCATAGACGTTTTCCAACGTTTTAAAGGCAAGCTTTACAACGCTAATAAAAGTGTATAAAAACACATATAAAGGTGGTAGGAATGTTTACATGCGTTTTGAAAAAAAGACCCAGCCTTACTTTCACAAAAATGAATGAAGAATTACCATATCCAAAGTAGTTGTTTTTTTGACCTTAAAGACATTACTATATTAAATTACTATATTATATGCATTGTCCTTTCTTTTTTGTTCTAGTAGTATCTGCATTTGATGTGCGCAGCTTACATTTAATTCCTGTTGGTACACAAACCAGAATGGAGTAGGTTGGAAAGATAAGAGCAACCTGTGGATACTAATTACACACAAACCTGACAAAAGGAGATATAATGGAAATTGTATTGTCAGAGCTAAACCTAAGGAACTAATGTAAAAAACCTTTTTAGTACAATCCGTATAATCAAAGTATAATATGTGTACGTAAATGTAATTAATTTAACAAACTGATTTTATTTCTGCTGTTTCTCCCTATTATTTAACATCCTGCTGAGTTTCAAGAAACAAAACAAATTAAAAAGAAAGTTAAATGAACCAACACAAGCATTTCATGTTTAATCCTAAAATAGTTAAAATTACACAATGTTGTTGGAAGTGTACCTACTTCATCTTGATTTCCCCAACCTTTTTAATAGTATAGTTCTGTCATAGTAATCTAGGTATGTTTGTAACCAGGAGGTCAAGTCTAGATGGCCAAACTGAGCAGTGCCAGCATATGTTGGTTAACAATAACCCTGTGACAGTACGTAACACCCCTCTCCCTTCCTGCCTATACCAGATCCCCTGTAACCTAAAAGGTGAGAAAAGTAGAGGGGTAGCAATTGTCCAGCCTTCTGTCCTGACCATCCCTGTCTTCCACCAACAGTGGCCTTAATCTCACAAGTTGTGCCCCAGATGGTAGTCGGTGTCTGTGAGGGGGGTTAATTAGAATTTCAAAGTCCCCAGATATCTGCCCCTTCACCCTGGGCAATGGATATGGGGGCACACATTCATTGCCTACATTTGGATTAAAAACAAATATGAGAAATCGTCAGTTTGCAAAACTAAAAACATTGTTCAAGAAGTTTATTTAGACTTTAAATTCCTTCATGTATTTATTATGGCAGATTAACCTCATGTTCTAGGACTGTTGCTGCTATCCTATCTATTTGGGCCACCGTCTGTTTTTTCATTAAACATTGATGATCTTAGTAATTTTCCCGACACCCAGATTTATTTTTGCCTACCACAAAAATTTAACTTTTTTTATTTTTAACTTTTTTCTCAAATCCCTAAAATTTTAGATACTTTTTATCTTTTACAGTCCTAAACTAAATTTACAACCCCTTGTCAGACAATGCTTTATTATCTGAACTGTCAATATGGGTGATACAATTTTTACATTCTTTTACATGGTATAATCATTTTTATGTCAAGATTTTCAAATTTAATATGACATATTGCTACATTTATAAATTTTGAATTTTGAATTCAATTTTCTAATTTCGGCAGTTTCCCTAATATTGTAAAGACTTAACAAACTTTGATATTCTACACCTTTTTTTTTTGATCCTTGTTTAAACTAGATATGACAAGATTCTAATGCTTTTTAGGTCCACTAAATTTACATATTCTGGAATGTCAACCTTAGAAGATGTTTAATGGACACACATACATATAAATAAGAAATGTGTGTTAACTCAGATTGTATAAACATTTTACATATCCTACTGCACAAGGCAGCACATATGCAAGTGTTTTATTATGCATAAAACACTTGGAACTGATTTACTAAAGGAATTTAAGCTGTTTAAGGGGTAATTCACTTAGCTTGGTGAAGTCATCAGAAATAATAAGCTAAGTAAAATATCTTTTGCAGGGGGATAATTCACTTTACTACATGAACAGCCTATATTCTTTAGTAAATCATTTCAATTGTGTTTTCCACCTGTTTTGCATGCATAGGACTTCCTTTCTGTCCGTCTGTGTTGTATGTTATCATTTTGCTAACTTACAATAATACTGACCAAAATAAATACACCACATAAACTGGTGCTAACTGGCATCTGCACCACAAGCAAGCTTCAATTTTAATAGTTTTTTTTTCCTAACATGGTCCTTTCCCTATATTCAAAGGTAGTGCCAACTACTGCAATTTGCCCATTATATCATAAATCCATTCTATTCCTCCTGATCCCAAATTATGACATTTAGACCTATTAGACCTTTACTGGAGAACCTATATTTCAGCAGCACAATGAGAAAAAAACTTTACATAATTCCTTTTAACTTACAAGATCTATTTGATAAATCTACTATATTACATCAAAAGGTCTGAACATTAACCTCCATAGCATTCTAATTCTGTTTGTATTTCCACGCAAAAAGCGTTACATTTTTTTGCATGGAAATTCTATTTTCATTGTAGGCCTATAATTCTTAGGCATAACTCACCGAAATATGTCCAATATTTATTAAATGTAATACATTTAATTACAAACTTTAAAAAACTTACAAACAAACTTAAAAAAATAGTTAAACATGTAAAATACAGTACAGTAGCATATATATTATATATAATATAATTATATATATATTATATGAAGATTTCTTTGTATTGGACTCAATACAGGTATTTTGTATTGAATCCAATACAAAATTATTTAAATTTCCCGCCGCTCCTCCCGCCCGCACCGACGTCACCGGGAAACCCCAGAGATCATCTCTGCACACGCCGGGAGATATTTTAAGAAAGAAGACGTCTCCGGAGGAACTGCAGGGACCAGCAGGATGCCAGGAGATGACAAGGGAACAAGTTAAGTTTTTTTTTTTAATGTTTTAAGCGACCCCGAGTGGGATTCGGGATTACCGCTTTTTGCATACTCAGGATTACTGCTAAGGGGTTAAGCATGTTCTCTGAAATTCCATAAAATTTGCTGTAAATACATTTTTTCTTGTATTTATATAACACTGATAATATGTATAGCTTTACAAAGTCCATAGTCATGTCACTAACTGTTGCTCGAAGGAGCTCACAATCTAATGTACCTACAACTGTCATATATCATTAACACAGTGTAAGGACAACTAACCTAACTGCATGTTTTGTGGGATGTGGGAGGAATCTGGTTTGTCCACAGAAAACCCATGCAATCATGGGGTGAACATACACACTCCTTGCAGATACAGTCCTGGACAATACTTAAACCTGGGACCAGAAGCTGCAAAGACAAGAGTGCTATCCACTAGGTCAGCTGTGCTGCCAGAAAAGTTCTTTATTATTATCTTCTATTGTTATGCTGTTTTTATGATATTCACTATTTATTTCAAAGTGGTGAGAGGCTAGACTGGAATGGCTACACAGGGAATATTTTATATATAAAATTATGTTTATTTCAAGAAAGTTTGTACTTTTTCCTTCTATACAACAATACTTGTATTTTATTCATTTAAACTAACTACAGCAGATGACATTTGTGTTATTCAGGCAAGTGTACTTGTACTAGTATGTAAAAACACAAATATAACCTTTTGTGAAATGGTGCCTTGTTACCCACGGAAGAATTTGTAGAAAAAAACTACTAAGGTCATAGTTTAAGGTAATACAGTTCTGGTGTGTTGTCTTGTGAGTTCTTTTTTCTTAAACTTTCTCTTCCAGTTACTGCATATTTATCATAAACTTATTTACTTTATACACAACTGGAAGCACAATGTGCCCACATATGTTTGTTCATTGCAAATGTATTCAAATATGGCTTGAGTCAGGTTCTAATCCTACACTTGTAAACTCTAAGGAAATAGTGAAAAATTGAAGGCAATACCATAGAAAGTACACATAAGCAGACCTATAACTACTAAATTAATTGATTATAAACATCACACCTAATATTTAGGCCCATTCTGCAAATTTAGTTTGAAGCAATCTGGTACATGGGCTGGTGACCCGTGTATTTCCTCATATAGCAATAATATTTACTATATTCCCCTTACATGTTCAGCTCATTGGACAGTAGATAAATAACCATCTAGGAAACAGCAATGCTAAACAAAAAGCAACAAAGTGAAATTCCTTCCTATTCGAATGGTTTGTATCACAGAATAGTTAACCTAAACTGCAATTCCTTCGGCAAATATGTAGTTGTATTGTGTATTTAGCTGTTTCATTGGGGTTCCATGCATAGCAGTGTAAATTCTAAATTCTGTGAGTGTATTATTTGACTTCAAGGTCCCAACTGAACATAGAATGGTTGAAAAAAATAAATGCCATGAAAATGCCTATTCTGCTTTTCAGAACATGGTGCATTGGTTAAGTTTTCTTATCTTTTGTTAGCATTTCCAGACACCCTTTAGCAGCCTCTGGAATGCATTGTTGGGAAATAGAATCGTGAGAAAGGCATTTGTTTACATATTGTATTGAAGGCCTCCAACAAAGTACGGTAGTTTTACATATATTTTACATTTCTATATTGTTCCTATGGCTGTTGCAGACAGTGACTATGATTTTGTGGGTATTTTATTTGGGGGCATACAGCAGTTGGGTATTTCATGCCCCCAAAAATTAAATTTCCTGGCAATATGCTGAAACGTATTGTATTTACTGTGAGCTACCTGAAATGCTCATGAAAGTCAGGCCTGTAGCATCCAGGGCAAGGGAGCATATTGGAAGGCTGGCATGACTGGGCAGACAGGATAAAGTTATTAAGTGTGTCTTGAAAGTAAGCAGGAAGTAATTTTTGGAATGTGTAAAAGGGGGGGGGGGGGGGGGGGTTAAGATAATAAAAAGTCCAGGAAGAGGAAGTGGTGACATTAGATCAGACAGGGTGCAGGAGAAAACTTCCCGCCCTCCTCCCCTTTTTATTGTATTTGTTGATTGGTAAAAAATTGGTGTGGGGTCTCCGTGGTTAGAAAAGTTGTGGTTTGAGTACAAATATTGTGGTAGTCTGCATTTAAAAAGGGGTTACATCGTTCCAGAGCTGGAAGAATGGGAGCAGCTGGGAGCTGGTAGCAATTCCTATCAGGTGGGAGCAAGTGGAATTGGGTGCCTTCAAGGACCAGCAACCAGTTACAGTTTTATTTGGGAGTGTAATGTGGGGACTGTGAATAATTGTTAATTTATTGGTAATGTATGGCTATATATTTTGCTATTTGCTTTTAATATTCTGTTGTTGTTATGGTATTTATATTTAAGAATGATATTTGATACGTTTGTTGTAATAAAAGGCCTTTGGGCCATTTAACCGAGAAATATGGTGTGTTTATTTTCATAGGAAGATTGTTAAAGATGGGAGGGGGGTTGGTGGGTTAGAGGTCTAAACCCTGTTTTCCCAAAATCAAGGGTTTGTAAGGAAGACAATTGGTAAGGTGATTAGTGCAGACAATGCAGTTTATTTGCATGTTGCCCAAAATAGTAAGCAAAACAAAAAAATACACATCAGGGTCTGGCTGTAATATGTCCAGTACAAGCTTGGTGCCCTTTGGTCAGTTTTTGCACTCTCTACTTGTATACTACACTGAAAAATAAATGAGCACAAGTTCTAAGCAAAGGACAGTCTTGGTGAGGGTTAGAGTCTCCCTCCTTCTGATTTTTTTTCTCCATTTTGTACTTGTCAAACTTGACAAAGTTCCCACTTAAAATACAGGAAGTAACATAAGATTTTGTCAACAGGGAAAAGGATGGAAAAAGACAACAAAGTAGAGGTTATAGGGTTACAGTATAGAGGTTGTAATCTGTGACTTCTGGAAATAACAGCCATTGCTATTTTTACTAACAATAAAAATTTAATCAAAAGCTAAACTTCTGTGGCTTTAATCCAGCACAAAGTTAAAGCTAAAACTCTGAAGAGCACATTTGCTTGGATGTACTGTTAGAATATGTGTGATACTGCTAGAAAATGTGTGACATATGTTAATGCCAATTGCTCTATACAAGAGAGAGAGGTAAAGTCTTCTGACAGGTGAGAAACCTATAACAGATGTTTCCTCCATACCTACTATTGGATAAAACCTAATAGCACAGACACAAACTATGTATGGCCCAGAGTTTTCTTGTAGTAAAAATCTTTGGGGTTTGGGAACATAAATGGTTCTCGATTTAAACAGCTAAATCAAATATGGAGGGAAATCTTGTTGGTGTTTTTTGTTGGTTAGAGATGCTTGAATCCTTCAAAGGCACTCATATTTTGCCTTTAATTTTCAAATAGCTTTCTTTGGGGCTGTGCTGAGGATGCCCTGTTTAACACTCTACCACTACACTGAACCACCAATAAACTGGGAGATTAAACCCCCCCCTCCCCAACTCCCATAATACCAATTAACATCCCTTGGATAACTTGAAAACTGGGATATCAGTATACTATCTGTTTTCTTATTTCCTACAATTCAACACAATCACACCATTAGTGATCAATTGGATTGTAGTGGACAACATATACAAATGAGTTAAAAACATTCTAAGCTGCAATTGTTCTCAATGCAATGACCAATAAAACAAATGGGTATCACTCTATAAGATCCGTCTGTCATTGACATCTTGATACTTTATCTAAACTTCCTAATCCCACAATATCTTAGCCAATAGTTTCATGTAGCTGTTTCAAACAATTCTTCCCAGAACTGATCCCCTTATACACTACAGCCAGACCTCATGAGAATAATTTATCTGAACTTTAGGGATGCACTGATATTTCCGTGCCCCATTAAATCTGCATAGTAATATCTCAAATATATATCCATGATCTCAATGGCCCCCGACGAAACCAAAAGGCGAAACGCGTCGGGAGCTGTGAGATATCTCTTACTATATGAGTGATACTGTACAAAAAAGAATCTATGCAAATAGACATTTTATCTTCACTTTGTATTCACAAAATCATGTTATTTAATTAAATTAGTTGGTCTCTGTTAGAGTCAGGGCCTAATTTAGGCATAATAAAATTGTTCACATATAAAATATTTGCTCTTTAAAATACTGTCTGTTCTATTTCTTCTTGTTTATATTCTGTTAATATCAGGCTGGGCACATTTAAACTAGATTATATTTACTAGAACCTTCCTAGATATCCAAATTTGTGATGTACTATGTAGTTATAACAACTTTGAATGGCCAAATGTAGAAAAAACATCTATGTCACCACTACAGAATATGGATGAAAGTAGATTTTTTGCCTGTGAGTGTGGGACTGTGTAATGCAGGGTAGTGGGACAAGAGTTTGGCAGCAGATGTTAGAAAGTTATGAATGGGTTAGGTTGCTGGCAAAGGAAAGTGGAGTTATGATTCAGATGGGGAGTAGCGTATGGATAAGGAGTAAAGTGAGTGACAAGAGGTAATGCATAGATGTGGAGAAGCCTTAGCAAAAGAATCAAGGGATAGAATTTAGGGATGAAATCATGCATATTTTCAATTTTACCGAAACAGCCTCCCAGGGCCCACTTCTAGAGATTTAAGAAAACTGGTGATATTGTCAGTCATTGCATCTTGGATTCTATCAGAAAGGTGCCCTTTTTGGTTTTTAAGATGGATCATGTCCATCGCTGTCTTACCCATTCTCTTTTTCAGAGCCCTTTGGGAACAGTTGAACTATACAACATTTAATGTCTGTTTTCAAGGTTTTCACTAAAAAAATATTCTCTTGAAGTATTGTTATAACAAGAAAACTGCAATGGCACACATAATTAATGAATGTTTTCAACTTTTTGTCTGTTCTCAACAGTTCACCTTATCTGAGTACCAGCACCTGAACCATTTCATCCCATGCTTTCTATTCCTTGTATCCATTATTGTAGACTGCAGAGATATGTCCCACAACAGAGACCTCTGCTGAATCACCTAGATAAGCACCAGTAGATTTACCTTTTCCATGCTGATGATGTGATACTCAAGGTAGGTGATAATATCAGGTATGGTTTCAAAATATAATTAGACTGGATGTTGGTCTGGTTTAAAATTGTTTTCTTATGTTTGCTCTTGTTTATAGACATTAATATGGTCTTTGCATTGGTCCTTGCATTGTACTTGGTACTTAGGTAAATAAGCCAGAATGTCTTTTATAATGTGAAGATAACAGAAATAAACAATGTATCAGAATATTTTAGTGAACTATCTAAACATATTAGAAGAGCCCTGTACACCTACTAGTTATTTTTAAATTTGTGCATGGAACGATTAACAACAGCAGGCATTCTCACAGCAAAGACGTTAAATCAAATTTCAGCTGGTTAGGTTGGATTTTTTTTTATTTCCCATTGTTTTCTGCTGTGAGTATGGAGTTAGGCCAGGAACATTGGTTTATTTCTTATGTTCTTGTTATATCGGAAAACTGGCAGGGAAGACAACTCTTACTTTTAATAAATAACCAAGTGTTAAAGTGACACATTACATTTTTCTTAAGAAACCCAGATCAGGGAACTCAATAGTGCAGTCATACCAGGATGCCTCCTCTCTAAAAGACAGGTTATATAGCTACATATTATATATGCCATTGTTTATCTAGAATATTTTCTAGTGCTCCCTTGTTATAAATCAATTCTAGTAAAGGGTTTGCTTCTCCCTTTTAGAGTCAGCTAATCAAAGTTCTAAACTTTCCTAAAAACTACAAATTTCTCTCTTACGTTCACAAAGGGCCTCATGGGGGGGAAACTAGATTGAAGAAACCTAGGCCAACTGTAGCCCTAAGGTTCCCTTTTTGCACCGTTCCCTCAGAAGTTTATAGTCCCTTTACACAATTACTGCAATCTTTTGTCACCCTCTTCTTTAAGGTACTTTCTGATATGAAGTGTAAAACTCGCTTTCCCGCTCCCCAGCACACAGGAAACTGTTAATGTGCGTCAGGGCAAGGCAAATTGCACCACAGGCAACTACATTTTCATTTTCACTTAGGTATTTTGAAACTTAAATTAAAACTTTTTTACTTTCTCCTGGTAGGCCTGAAAAAATGCCCCTCTTCTTCTTTATTTATATGATAATGCATACCAATTTCCTAATTAAAAAGGCAGTAATTTAGTCTCAGGCCTCAGTTGGCTCAACATCAATAATCATGGGTTAGGTGCCTTAACTGGTCATTTCCAATGGCCTTTTCTGCCTCTAATTTATCTCTGACACTATTGCCAAATTCATTTACACATGGGATAGTTTTTCATGTGTTGTTCCTTACACAACACACCATAATTACATTTTAAATTCTGTCACTAACGCATAAAGCTCTCAACAAATTAGGATTGTATTGCTGCAATCTCTTTAATCACCTTCTGGCCTTGGCCATTACTCTAATGTTGTCATTCATCCTATAAATGATCTAGTGTAAGGCTTTTTTTTATGTAGATTACATAACATGTTGTGGAACCTTCTTAATAGAAACTAAATTGTATAATCTTTTAGACTTCAAGGAAGTAATGGGACAAGCGATCAGATCTACTTTACTTTTTGCCAGTTTTGTGCAGATTGGTATAAAAAAGATTGGTACAAAAAAGTTGAGAAATGAAAAATTGAGAAATTATATATATGTATCTGTATATATATATATATATATATATATATATATATATATATATATATATATATATATTTATTAACAATAAAGTGTAGATTTAGATTAGTTTATCTTCTAGTTGTAGTAACAGTTCACATAAGCAGTACTTGTACCACAATGTAATACTTATGTAGATTTAGGAGGCTATGTATGGTGGAGAGGCTGTTTTTAGGAATAAGGTCCCATGAGAAATTTGACAAGCTGTACACTTCTATTTAGAATTGGGCAGCCTGCCAAAACTCCAGTGTGAACTAAAAAAAACACCACAACAGAAGTCTAGGATTGACCACTGCTTGTGTAATTTTTATGCTGAAATGAACCAAAACTGTATTGACAGAAACTTTTGTAACCAGCCCTTTATTTATACACTATTCTACCTAATTATTTCACATTTTGATAATTGACAAAATGTGTTTTTTTAATGAAAACTGAAGATCAGTATACTTTAGATTAAAAAGTATCATGTTTTTACTTTTAATATGAAATGTTGCATTCTAAACTTGTTTAATGGCGTTGATAAAAAATGTATACAGGTATTTTTGCATTTATTCAGTAACACTTTATTTATGTCTAGCATTGTATTGTATTTTGCTTTTAATACAAGAAATGATTCACTTTATGAAGAAGAATATTAATTTATATGATAATATGTTTGAGTTATTTTTATAGAGTCTGAAACTACTGTAATTATCATAGCAAGCTTCTTTGTCAACTATCATAGATCATATGTCACCAATAATAATAAATACAAAATTACAATCCTGCTCATATTTTCCAAAATGTATCATAATGTTTTAATTAAAATTGAATAGTTGATTTGGAAATATAAAATGCACATTTTTTCTTCTGCATTGAAGTTTTTAATTCCAAGAAAATGCAGTTCAGAAGACAAATAGGTCACCGCAGTTATGCTGAAATACAGGTTTGGAAATGTTTCCCCAGGTAGCACATTATTTTTTAGTCACATGTTTAATTCACAAGTTCCAATTCTAAATACTGCATCTGATTCCTTGAGGCTGCCACATGGGAGTTTTTTGAATGGACATCATCACAGGATCATGGACAAAATCCAGTCTTGTGAATGTCAGAATTTGATGTAATTAAGGAATACATGCTCATAGTGGAATCATTTGAAAATGACTATGAACAGCTAGAATTGCCTCAAGGCGATTATTATGTATGTGTGTGTTTGTAGGGGTAAAAAATATAAAGATATATAATGCATATATTAATATTGCACACTGTTTCTATACAGTTAATACCTTACAGATTGCAGTCATTCACCCCATTTTTAAAGTTGAGCTAGGTTGAAATACCTTTATATACCCACAATTACAAATACCAACTTTCCCCATCACCATAAGCAATGTCTGTACCCCAAACTAGGTAAACTTCCTGAGTCCCCATCCCCCAAGTCTATAAGTTCCAGCATTGCAAAAGTCACCTTCTTTTGATCAATCCTACCCCCCCCAATGGCGGCCCTGCCTGTTACTGCCTACAGAGGGAGTACATATCTCTGTGGGTAAAGTCAACACCCATTGTGAAACCATACAGTTAGATTCATTTCAACAGGGTGATTCAGGAGGCACGAGTAAGCAGTGCATCAAACTGTAGATGTGACCAAACTGTGCTAACAGTAGGTGAGGCTTAAAAGGTCATCGTAAAATAAAGCATAAATCTAATCACAGAATACCTTACATGCATCTTTCACAGTTTTTCTCCCCACAAAATCTGATTTCATCTGATTGTCACAAGTGAAAGTCTCAAAGGTACCTCTGTATCAAGGATTGTTTTTAAATGCTGATATCTTTCCGTTACGTATATTTTTTTTCTTTTTGCACATATAACATAGACAGAGATTCAGGAGTCAGTAACATACGGTAGTATGTGAGTGGTAAATTTATGGTTTCTTTTTTCAGACTGGCTGAACCATTGGAAATGGCCCTTTAATTTAGCTAAGTGTTCTTATCCTGCCGATAAAATCCTCATAGTGCCTATAGTATCATGAACAGTAACAAGACAACTTACTTTTAGGTTTAGTAGCTGCCAGCTTTAGTGTGCAGCATGCAAAAATTTCCATTATTTTTGGGATATGGTGAAGTGTATAGAAAGTGTATAGAATTGTATACAACTGGCTACACCAATCTGTATCTGTTAATCCACTACCACCATCAGGAAGATGATCTTGGTCAGACTCTTGTTCAATCACTCCACATTTAGATATTCAGACTGATGAAGATGGAATTATGAATACAAGGAAGAATTCAGCAGCTACTGCATTGAGAAAGAGTTAAGCTACATACACACATCCAACAGTTCTCGCCCGATAATTGTCCCAGGGCTGATATTGGGCGAGAATCTGGCGTGTGTACAGCCCCAGTCATCCATAGTCAGAATGACCATCCTGGCGGATCCACGAATGATGGACGACTAACGATCCTAATGCAAGGGAAGGCAGAGAGCGCGCAGCAGGGTGCCGCTCCGTCTCTCTCCTCCTCCCCTCTCCATAGAGCAGAACAGTGCTGTATGTACAGCTCTCGTTCATGCGTCATGCAGTGCTAGTCATTGGAAAGGATAGTGAAAGATCCTTTCCAACGACTATTATTGCACGTGTGTATGAGGCTTTAGAAAATAAGGTTGCAGACTGCTGGGGAATGTTGGGGGAAAAAACATTTGTGAACAGAAAATTTTAATAACACAATTCTTATGGATTTTTAACTTTTCCAGGGCTCACACTGTGTGGTATCATGTACTAGGCACTGAAGGCACAGAGACAGAAAGGAAAATAAGGATGAGTTACTTCTATTCCAGGGCCAACAGGTACACATTTTGTGTCATTTATCACTGTGAGGCAGAGGCAGCAGGAGGCATATTAGGGTAATGGTTAGGATGCTGTGGGCAAAGGGGGATAAATAGGGCAGAATTCCAGAGAGACATTTCATCACTTCCTAACCCTGTGTTTTGTACTTATGTAATAAGAAGATTAGTGGAGACAATATTGTGCTTAGCATCACTGATATCTCAGGGTGCTTTGCTGCAAGCAATTTGGTGAATATGCTCTTTTATGTGGATTGTGGTTATTTAATATAGGGACTACTGTTAGATGGATACTTATTTAGATCCTAAGAGAAAAATGTCCAATCACCTGCCACTACCCCAGAGGGAGAGCAAAAGGTGGTACTTTTGTGATGTGCTGTATGAAAAACTCTGACTCATTTTCTGATGGTGGCAGAATATCCTCTATTGACCTATTTCCCTCAAATCCTTGGACCTCTGAAATGACTAGCAGCAATGGTCACAGCTGCCTTGGTGGAGAGTTTTTTTTAAGGATCACATTGACCAAGTCTAGCTATGGCAAGCAATCAAAGGCATCACCTAAACCACATGTTTGAACACTACATCAGGCTGATGGGTACCCCATGGACTTTTGGATCTCCAGTCTTGAACTCTGGCTTGAATTTGCACAACTCAACAGGTGACTTTGTTATGAAGAAGTTGATCTATATGCCACCTTACTGTATCACCCAACTCCTATCTTAAAAATGTGCAAAGAAAATGTACTGCTCAGGTAGTGTAAAGATGAAACACTATTTTTTCATATCCCTGCGGAAAACAACTGAAACACAGCTGTAACATTTCTAATGTTAACATATTGTAAAATCCTGATTACACTGCAACGTTTGTGGCCTAGTCTGTCTCTTATTGTGGTCCAAAAATGCTGCTTACACACTGTCACACCAATCAACATTATTTGTTTTGATTGTCTCAAAAATTACATATTCTATCTTTTTTTATATTCCAAGATAACACCTGCCTGATTTCCCCCTCTTATATTGCATGCTAACTAAGCGGCTTTCAAGCAAATAAAATGTATTTTTGCCTATTGTCTCAAAAATAAAACATGTTTTAACATGTTTTGCAAGATAAAATTTGCTTGGTATTTCCATCTTTAATTGTGGCCCTAAAAAAAGCTGTCCACATGTTTTCCAGCTCAATAAATATCTGTGGCTATTGTCCTTAAGAAAATGTACACTCAATTTTTATTGTTAGACAACCTCCTGCCTGGTCTACCCCTCTTACACTGCAACTAAAAAAAGCTATGTACCTGCTGCCAATCCAGATAAAAAAATATTTGAAGCTATTGTCTTTCAGATAAATACACTCAACTTTTTATAACTAGATTAGAGATAACATACTGTGCTAAATCTAGCAATTTTTTACCAAACATGTAAATTAAGTCTATGTTTTAATTGTTTTGGAATACTTTGTGGGTATGTGGATGGGTGGGGTGTAGTAAATGTGGGCTTTTGATTTTAATGTCTTTGTGTGCACACTTTTCAACTCAATAAACTTTAAAAATGGTGCAATTTTGAATTGCAAAACAGAATCTCATATTTTTTTCCTGCAAGGCTTCCCTTGTGGAGTTCATCTTATTGATAACCCTGACGTAAAATACTTTTATACCCTTAAGCTTACTATGTATATAGTATATATAATTATTAGGACTTAACATGTAATCAAAAAAATTAAATGACACATAACCATTTTCAACTTTGATGATTATAATAAATGTAATACTTCAATGTGACCATCTCTAACAAACCAATTAGAAAACATATAACTTGAGTAAATGTTCAAATTACATCAAACACATATATTTATTATTATATATTTTCAGATAATTACAACTGATTACATTTCAGATATATATGTAAATTGATTAATTTTCAATGGTATAGATGAACATTGCAGCATTTCCTCAACTTAAAATTCCCTTTAAAAATAGAGATATTGTCTTCATATAGCAGAATAGTAAAATATAATTTTAAATGACTAAAAATGTAATTAGTAAACATTTTTTCAATTACATGAGCATGGGTTGTGTTTATTTATTTTTTTTTATTTCATACATTAACACAAGTATTTATATAAAGCAATGCATCTGATCTTTAAAGAAACATTCTCTGGTGGAGAATCTTCTAGGTCTTTATGCTTTAATAACAGTAATTGATTCCCCACCACATAATGATTTATAAATAAACATAAATAAATAACACTATACTGGGAAAACAGAAGATTTAAAGTAACACCAACCAAAAGGGCAATATGTATTTGTATGGCTTCACCCACACCGCTAAATAAGTACCCCCACAATTTACAAAATCATTCTAAGATCTGCCTACAGCCTTTAACGTTCAAATTACTTTCTCTGGCAAACCCAACAACCATAATTCTTTGCTTAAATATGACTTCTTGCACTTCCCAAAGAAAGAAAGTAAGTGAATTGAGGGTAGTATTTAAAATTAAAAACAGAAACTATCCCTCAAATTCTACGTCTTTTTTTTTAAACCCAGAAGGTTCTCTTGATATTAAGCAGGGCACATAACTCACAATCATTCTATTTATGAAATGCTGAAAAATACATTGCACAGATATTATTTTTAAGGTCATGTTACCTCAAAGTGGAACTAAACCCTTGGGACACTCTCCTGTCCTCAATCCATTGTGGGCACCGCCATCTTCACTCTTCTTAATTTTTCTCATCCCATTCTTAGACCACCTTGGTTGAATGCCAAAATTGCAACTTTTAGTTCTGGGACTAAGCTGCAATTCATCATGTGTCCTGGTTATATCTCTGTACCTTATTTCCATCCTTTTTCCTGGGCCATGCAGATTAAAGCAGAGGTAAAGTAATCCAGTGGTTTAGTAAACACCACACTTTACCTGTATATGGATAGGTAAAATTAAAAAAATGTAAACCACTCTGACAGGAACTGAAAGAGATGAAATGGGACCATGTATGCTATAGTGACAATACTGCAGACGCTACATCAGTCTACAGATTGTTGTCACCTAAAGGAAGGAAGTAATTAGCAGGATCCCTATGTATTTTTTCCATTATCTTATTTTGCAAAAAAAAAGATATAGACAAAGGAGCACATGACTTGGTGAAGAGAGAAGTCAAGGGTAAGGAGGAGTTAATTTGGTTTACCGGGGGGAGATTGGGGGATGGGGTGATGGGATAATACCAGCCTTAGGGGCACAGTCAAAGTTTTCCCACCCTCCCTCCCAATAAGTAGTTAAGGCGGGGGGGTGATATAGTCAGGCAGCTGGGGCTTTTTTTAGTATGTCTATGAGAGTTTAAAATTCATACCAGCAGGGGGATGGGAACCCATCATGGTAAAGAGTTCTTGTAAAGCCAGAGGAAGTGGAGGATGCGCGCTTACTGTCCCAGAGGCGGTGTAGTAGCGGCCAGGGGCCTGTTTTGGTGAGGGTAAGTATTTTGGTAAGAGGTTATAGAGGGATACTTTCATAGGCCTTTAAATATGTGCAAAATATGTCAAACTTGTACTTGAAACTTGTTTTATTCTTGTTTTTGATGGTTCTATGTTAAAGTTAAAGTTTTAATCTTATAGCAATAAAAGGGGCTGCTATAGCCAGTTTATCCCAAAAAGGTGTTGTGTGTTTTGTAAAGTTTAAGGGATGGTGGCTGTAGGGTTGGGATAACTGGAAGGTAAATAAATGCAAGGGCTTCGTCTGCTCTACTCTAGTCATGTTTCTTTGGTTTTACTGATAATTTAAGGTATTTTTTTAAGAAATTCATTTTTAATGGTTTTAAGGTATTTTCAGAGCCCATAAATATTGGGAAAAACATTAAAAGGGGGGGGGGGGCATAACTTCACTTTAATTAAAATATAATTAAAAAAACTGAATATTTTTTTCATCAACTAAATTTAAGTCATCAGGAGCTTTAAATTCAAATTTATCTTGACTTGTCTTGCATCCTGTCTAACATTTTTGGTGGCAATACCATTTTTAGTAGCATTGCAATGAACTTGAAAATATATTTTCTTAAAACATATTTCCCAGCTTCCCATGGCAGCAGTGAACTCTTGTGCATCTCAAATTATGGGTGATGGAAGTGGCCAGAAGGTCACTGTACATAGTGTCCTAAAAACATTACGGTAACCCACCTCAGTAGTCTTCTAAAGAGCCCTCAATCCCAGATGTGAGCAAAGCACTGGCTTTTGAAGTCTTGACAATTTTAAAATGCTGTTTTTTTGTTTGTTTTTATACAAAAATGCATCTGTATTTATACTTTAAGGCTAAAGTTGTTTCATGATTGCATGATCCAAGGCTTGGAGCTCCGTTAGCTGACGCAGCTTGTGTATGTATTTGATATTAAGTAATAAGGAAGTATAACATATATAAGTTCTGTACACTAAAGGTTTACATTATCAACCTTGCAAGTACCAAGCTATTTTAAAGGATACCTACAAACTAAACTATTTAATTTGAAGGATGTGAAAGTAGACCTTAGGCACACTGGGGTGAAGTAAAGGTGCAGATGCGAAGAAGACAAGGATGACCTGAAATAAAGGAGACCAAGATTCTCAGTGGACCATAGCGCCATAGATTAAGTAAGTAAGCCTTTTCATTTATTACGGTTCACAGTAAAGGTCAGCTTTTTACCCATTTCTAACAAACTATTTCATCTTTACCCAACCATTAATTTAACCTACATAAAATTCCAATGTATTGCATTCAATAGAGTTATTTTCTATTGACTGCAATACAAATGGATTTTGAATTTCCCGCCCCGCCCGGCCGGGACACACACACGCACCGACGTCACTGGGAACTCCCCCGGTGACTCATCGGATGCAGAAGCAGGATGAAGAAGGAAGAAAGAAGACACAGATCATGGCGCTGGACGGCGCGGGACCCCGGCGGATCAGGCAAGCGCTGTATTTACTAACCTTCCATAGGTGTTCCAACACCAAGGTCAGGGTTACCACTTGTAGCAACTTTTTTCTACCCCGAGTTTTTTTTCTGAATGAAAAGATAGCATAAAAGATAGGTAGGCTCCTCTTAGGCTTTCTATTCAAAACCATGTTCATTGTTGCTCCCGCCCACCCCTATTCAACAACTACACGGTTTGTAGTGTGAACCACAGCATTTGACAACCACTTACTTTGAGTAAAGTTGTATGTAGTTTAGGTTGCTGTGTGGTTCTTCTTCAAGAGGAAAAAAACAACCATGTGATCAAAAGCAGCTTGTAGCTTTCAGATTCAGTTAAATGGGAGCACAGTAGAACCTGTGGTAGAGGCTGTGATCAACCACAAGTCTAAAATGGCCTCCTAAATACAAACTTTTTACCCATAGAATCATTTATAATTTTGTTCAGATACACATTTGATCTGGGATCCCCTGCCATACAGCATAAAACCTTCATTTGTGCTCACTATGCACTTATATAGTGTAGCAGACTATAGTGTATAGTCTGCTACACAAAAAATGAGAGGATACTAATATCAAACCATACTTAAGTACTACTGTTTATGTATGATAATATATTTATTATTTAGTTTTAATGAATAGACAACTAAGATTTTTTATATCTGTCTGGCATTTGGCTTTAAATGACATTACTGTTTACTATATTACAATATTGGTCCTGAAACTTGTTCATCCTTAAAACTTACATAAAACATAACAAATGGATTTCAACAAATTGATTTAAAAGTACGATAATTGCACACAGTAAAGCCAATATCCAAAAAAGTTCTTTTTTTAATTTTTTTTTTACAAAATGCCAATTTTCAACAAATTGCAAACCTTTTACTTTGTAGCCCAACCAACAATACTGTAAACTGAAAAGATAATAACTTTTTGTTAAAAATAGGAATATAAATGAGCAGACTGAAAACTTAATATGAAGATTGAATAGGTAGTTTTCTGTAAAAACATAATATCCCTTCGAGGTACATGTAATGTACCATCCATAAAATAACGCGTTCATGTACAAAATATTCTTTATTGTGTAAAATTTAGCTCACTTGGTCTGTTAATACTTATGATTGTCATAAAAGAATGGGATCATGACGCTTGATGGCACTCAACAAGGGATTCGGAAGACAGGCTGTGACTGACTGTGACCTGCCAAGCTATTAATTGATAGCTTAGCTGATAGAAAGAACATTTCTGAGTGTTTTAATTTGTCCAGTAGACCAAAAACATCGGATCAGTATTCTGAAAAAAAAAAACTCTCACAGTGCAAAAAAACTATGCTCAAGCACTTGGGCAAACAGTAGGATTTAGTAAAAATCTATACTATATAGATAATGCATTAAGCTATAAACATAGGTACCTAATAATTAGCAATATGTAATATCTAATAATACCTTATATAATGAATAAAAGTTTTACAAAAGAATTTTATCCAAAGTATTACCTATTAAACTAAAAAGGAAATTTAGAAAGATATATTAATGGTTCAGTAAAAATGAAATAGTTTGTTAGCAATGTGTAAGAATCTGACCTTTATTGTGATCCTTAATAAATGAAATAGTTTAGTCTATTTAGTAGTTTAGTAATATTAGTCGTCCTTTAATTATGCCAGCACTCTTAATTCTGCTAACAAAAACCTTTGGTGTATTTAAATATAATATACTGCACCCATTATTTGATATCAGTCACCTATATGAACTTGCACATATGTTTAGCCAGCGGTTCCAACTACCGAGGAATCCTAAAACTGGTATCATGCAACAATGTAAATATCAACTATATTTGTTAAGCTAAAGTGCTTCCCTGTTGGCTCTTCATTGCAGACCAATAATGAAGTCTTGTAGGTAGGAAGAGTAAGGTAGAAGACTGTAAGGCTCATTACACACTTGTGGAAAAGCAACACAGTTAGCAGCTCCAGGGCACATAGCATACTGCTACTAAGGGGGCAAACTGCACAACCAGTCTTTGCCCATGCATTTGCACTAGCGGTACAACTGCATCACCTGAGGTTACATGTTGCTTACAGGAACTGTTCTGCAACCCCACTGTAACCACAATGCAGCTTTATGCACGAAATGGTCCTCAATCTTTCGCTTTTGGTTGAATGGAAACGTTGGGAGTGTGTTTGAGCCTGTGGATCAATGCTGTGATCAACAGCAAATTTGAATGGGGTTGATTTACAACGAAGTTCACACTGTTTCCTTAGCAAAGACAATTTTCACTT
Source organism: Pyxicephalus adspersus (assembly GCF_032062135.1). Taxonomy (NCBI): domain Eukaryota; kingdom Metazoa; phylum Chordata; class Amphibia; order Anura; family Pyxicephalidae; genus Pyxicephalus; species Pyxicephalus adspersus. The sequence continues at coordinate 100,055,959 of NC_092859.1, forward strand.
TGTAAAGAATAATTCACTTAACCCAGCCGAAAAAAAATAGTGGAAAAAATATATATTTTTGCTGCACATTATTGGATTTTAAAGTCTGCAAAACACCTCCTCAGTGCTATGCTAATTATCTTGTGCAGAGTGATCTTTCTCCTTGCTAAATGAATAATGTAAACCCCCTTAGTAAATCAACCATGTGGCTAAAGTTGGTATTTCCTTATTACAGCACCTTGGACAGTGCTGAAGCAGCTAACTAAACATGTGCACTCTTGTTGTAGATGCCTCTTATAGATTCATTATTATTATTATTATTATTAAACAGGATTTATATAGCGCCACACAGTTCATGAGATTGTTATTCTATAAAAAACAGATTAGAATTGAATTTATAATTTTCTTGAAAAGAATAGTAATGTACAAGGTATTAAATTATGTATAATAAAAAGTGTTGCCTTGAACAAACTAAACATTTTAAGCAAATGAGCTTCATCCCTTCCCAGCATATGTAGTCTATTGGTGTCGGTAATACTTTTTTCCAGTTTTGCTCTATGCAGTATGTTTTATATATCATACTAACTAAATAACTCCTGTTTTGCATTAGAGATTTTTTTTAAATATCTATTATTGTGTCTTTGTTGTTTCAGTAATATACTTTTAGGTAGTCTAATTAGTGCTGAGCAATATATTGTAGCAATGTAATCTAGAACCCAACCCAATAAAACCCAATCAATGAAAAATAACCAAGAACACAGTATTTTATCAGACCCAGAGTTTTGCATGGCCACTAGCATGATTCAAGGTTTTTATTTACCTGCACAAATATATTCCATTGAATAAAAATATTATTTGAGCCAAATCTAATGAGTTCTGTATTTAATTGTTACCTTGTCTAATAAAAAATTATCTAAGAGGTATAATATAATATAAAATATAATTATTTTATATTGAATTTTAAAAATGTAAATTTGTACAAACATATGATAGTTAAATTCACTTTTATACATAACGAGAAAATAGGCAAGGCCCTGAAACAGAGATTCAATCTTGAAGTATATTCCAACAGTGCATATATTTATGTTAAACAGTATGTAAAATAAGCTTTGTACTTTTAAGACATGAAAGCAAACTCATTTACAGTGTTTTTCCTGATCATGCTAAGCTTGGGCCTGCTGGTCCCTCGATCGAGTCCCTCGATAACCTAAATAGCCCAAGCAAGACATATGAAAACTGCCAAGAATAAGGTATAGTTATAATTATTATGACATTAAAGACTAAAGAGTTACCACTGATATTTAGAATCAAAGGATTTTTGATCAAACTGCTGAAATGTGCAGTTATGATAATTTGCTTATTAGTAGACTGAAGCCTACAATTATGGATGAAAAATAACTTTATTCTGTTCATTGCGGTTTAATTTGTTCTCCCAACAGCCTTACTCTATCCCCTTTTCTTGGCATATTTCCCATAGTAAGAAGTTCATTGGTACTTTATGTGTCAACTTAAAAAAATTCTTAAAATTAAATAATGCATATGCTGACCTTTCTGATCTATTTTGCATTATACCTGTTTCATTTTTAGAGTTATAGTAGTTTGCTGTGAAATGCTGAGTTAGACTAAAGGAGTTATAGGGGTAACTCATTTAGCTTAGTGAATAAGGGGAATATTTGCTTTGGCCTGAGCAATTTAATCATGTGCAAGAAAAAAATCAATTTTTTAGGCATTTCCTAGCACACACTTGGGTATTCAGCAAGGCATTTGTTGCTTTGCAGATTAAGGGACTGGGCAACTTTTGAGTTTATTATGGGCAGGTTCACACCAAACCTGTGTGGCTCCCGCTGGCTGACATGACACCTTGCCTGCCACTTGACCATTCGCATGGCAGTTCTGGTTCTTAAAGAACCAAAGTATGCACATTTCTCTTGTATTCTCCATGAGGCTAGTGCGGGGAGAACCATGTAGCATCTCCCTTAAGGCAACAGTTCATTGACCCAAGGAAGCTGTAACTGCATCACAACCTCATGGTCAATGGTAACATAGCCTATTCCACATAATTTCAAAATGTAATTCATAAGAATGGGATACCATCTCCTGAAATAAAGTTAGACATATTTAGTTAAACATGATAATAATCGGGGAGGGGGCATGCGCGTAGCCTGACGGACGGTTGCTTCCTAGTTAGGCTCCGCTCGACTTCGGGCTGCTGGCAAGAAAAGTAGCGTGTCACACGGTCTCAGTGGCACATCCCTACATTCCCTATATCAGACAACCTCACCAGGAAGCAATCCAGATGGGTCCGGCATCCAAATTGAAGCGTCCCACGGCGCTGCAAAATTCATCCCGCTGTGCGTCCTCTAAATCCAAGATGGCGCCGGCGCCATCACCTCCAGCGTCCTCGGCCTCTTCTCCTGCACTTCATTCTGAAGACAGCATGGATGCTACACCTAGCAGTCTACAGGAGAATACCCTAAGCGAAGATTCCATCTTTTTACAAAAGATGAGAGCCATGATTCGCGAGGAGCTATCCCAAGCTATAACATCCATTATATCGGAAAGTGTTGGAGAGCCTGGATCAAGATATGGACGCAGCACAAAAAGAGATTTCTCTTTTGAAGGATCAATTGGAGGACTATGAGAACCGGTCAAGACACACAACTTACGCATTAGAGGCATTCCTGAGACTGTTATCGATCTACAGGGCTACGTTACAGCTATGTTTCAAGAGCTGGCACCAGAGCTCCCATTAGAACGCCTAGAGCTTGACAGAGTCCACCGCTCCCTAGGCCCTAAGAAAGTGAATGGCCCGCCTAGAGATATTGTGGTGAAGTTCCATTTTTTCCGTACTAAAGACGCTCTCCTATTAAAGGCCCGGAACAGCTTCTGTTTACAGTTTCAAGGCATTGGATACGGCCTGTTTGCTGATTTAGCCTCTTCTACCTTAGCAAAACGATGAGCTCTTCGACCCTTCCTGCACGTCCTATCGGCTAACGGGATTCGATACCGTTGGGGATACCCCTTCAAACTGTTGTTCCGGATGCAAGGAGGCCAATACCAATTTTCAACCCCTGATGATGCTCAAACCTGTCTTACACAGCTTGGTCTCTTTCACCTGCCTGCATCAACTTGGCCTTCCGACCAGCAGATCTCAGGCATGCCATGTTTGGCCTCACCTGGCCTCTCCAATACACCTCAACGAGGCCTTGATCACCGCTCTCAAGCGCAACTCACCTGCCAAACAGAAAACAGTGTTTAACTACTGTCACTCCTCGGGCATAGATGTAGCGTGCATGCAAGAGACACATTTTTCAGTGTCTTCAACACTGTGTCTTCAACACAGTGTCTTCAACACTTCAAGTTCATGCACACTCGCTATCCTCAGGTCTTTCATGCTTCAGCAACTAAGAAACATAGAGGGGTACTTATAGCCTTTCATCAGTCTATCCTTTTTAAATGCTCCCATCAGGTGGCGGACCCGGATGGTCGTTATCTGATTCTGTGTGGTACTTTACAGAATACGGAGGTCAGCTTGCTAGCATATTATGCCCCAAACTCTCCTCCTGTATCTTTTTTTCATGATATGTTGGAGGAAACACGGTTATGTATGAAGGGAACTCTGATTTGCTGTGGTGATTCTAATACTGTGTTCAACAATAAACTAGACAAATGCAAAAAAAAAAAAACATGGTAATAATCTGAAGCACACCAACAAATCCACCAAGGAATGGCTTAGAAACGAGAAACAATTTTGGAGTCCACAACATTTTGCATGGAGGATTGCAAGAAGTAATTTCTAATAAATAAGGCAATGCCAGCCAGGTATGTATATTGATATTTTCTTTTTCATTATTCAATCTTCATGTACATATACAGACCGTTAAGCTTGATTATTATGATATCCCTGAGGAAGCCCATTTGTGGCGAAACGCGTTGGATTTAGTACACTTTAAGCACAGTCTTCTTCATCACCCCTTCTTTGTATTCCTTGAATATACGTATGTACAATGTTACCCATATACTGATAAGTGTCAAACAGATATGGGGTATAGATCTGTCTGAACTAGTTTAGTTTACTAAATGTGCTTAAATACAACAACTTTGTTTCTCCAAACTGTCTGCAAGCCCAAAACCTCTTTCTTTCCCTCCTGTGATTTGAATGTTCAATTTAGACTAATTAGGAGGTGGCTCAACCTTCACTGTAAAACTCTAGTAAGGGGAACACACTTCTCTTCTTATCTTTCAAGATTAAATATGATTTATAATACATCCCCACCTCCTCAAAATACAAGGTAGACATGGACATATTTCTACACATGTTTTTGTTCTGCCCACAGATTCATAACTGAGGTTTAAATGATGGTTCCCTATCAATTAAAGTAGAATAACTCTTTAAATGGATCTGATATTTTTAAGTTGTGGCACTCCACAAAGGGTGCTAACAGTTTTTTTGTTAGAATATTATAAATGGTAGTTTATATATTATTATTAGAATAAATAAATAGTAAACATTTTCAATGTTAAACAGGCAATGAACAGAAAAGAAATGTATGGTATCAAAGTATAACATATTTCTTATTTATTGTATAATACATAAAACATGGTATTTTTTAGGGATATTAGGGTACACATTAGGTTATGAGATCATCTATAACAATGCCAGTTACACTCACATGACTAAAGCCCCAGGCTGTCACATTATTTTCTTTGTTAGGCTATAGGGATGCTCTGTCAGTTGCTGTAGCTGACTCTGTTTTCAACTATCCACAATTACTTTCCTTTTTGACAGTGACTCTTCCTCCCTAGATACATTTGTTTTCAAGAAAAAGGAAAAATCTTTTAGACTTTAAACTTTATTGCTTCCAGAGTCATTTCAAACGTATTTACTATTTTGTAATTTATAACCTGTTTACATATATCTTCTTTTCATATGTTTTTATTTAATTAGGCCAAATATGTAGAAATTTATAGAACACCAGAATGCAGAGATAATAGACCAAACATTGATTTAAGTTTTTTTAGTTGATCTAGGAAAAATAGGGCCAATATTAGGTGAAAGATAATATTAATGAATGTATTTATTCTTTGTAAAAACTTTGTAAAAATTTAGAAAAAAGATCAATCTTCAAATATTCAAACATGTAATTTCTTTACATGCTTTGCATTAAAATGTGCCTTCTTTCAATCCATTATTATTATTATTATTATTATTACACAGTATTTATATAGCGCCATCATATTACGCAGCGTTGCACAAAGTCCATAGTCATGTCAATAACTGTCCCCCAAAGAAGCTCACAATCTAATGTCCCTACTATAGTCATATGTCTTTAATACAGTCCAAGGACAACTTTAGGGGGAAGCCAAATAAAATAACTGCATGTTTTTGACATGTGGGAGGAAACCTGAGTACCCTGAGGAAACCCACGCAGACATGGGGAGAACCTGCAAACTCCATGCAGTACATGAAATATATAATTCTTGTTATCTGAAAGTCTTATAGAAAGGAAGCTGTGACCATGCCTCACCAAGTCATAGGAAATATTAGAAACATACCAAACTATTTACACATAACCCTTTTCCCAAACTCTTAAATCTGCTTTTGGACAATTAATTAGTAAGAAGCACAAAAACCATTCCATTATTTGTGAACATATTCCTATTTAAATCTCAAACCCAGTGTTAAAGAGAAAATTGCCTATTAACAGCATAGACAAAGGGCTAAGCAGACCTAATCTAAGGGATCTATTTATAAAACAGGGAATCTGACATTCCTTTGTTGGAGTCTTCCAAGTCCATGTGTTTCAATGTCAGTAATTGATTCCCATGAGAAAATGTTTAAGGGAATGTTAGTTTTAATGTTTTATAAATAGATCCCTAAGCGTAAAGTACCTGGACATGTATGCAATAAAAAAGTTACCAGGAGGCTTCCACTATATGTCCCTATGATACAATAAGACAGTGTTTGTTAGTCTTTTTTAAGATGGGGGAACCCTAAATTAACTTACTGGTTTCAGGGTACGCTTGACAATAACAACTATATCCACAGCTAACATTATATCAGCATGGTGATCAATGGGAAGAATGCCTCTTATATTATTCACCAGTGGGAAAAATCCACCCCTACAGATAGCCAAAATGATTATTAGTGTTAATTAAAATATTCTGAGAGGCACAAATTTTAAAAAAATGAACAATGACTACATCCCATTTTCCCAGAATTTTGAACTGTAGACTTTTAGTGAATTACACCTCCAGTTGGGTACTTCTGTAACTAGTTATATTGATACATGTGGGATTTTCAGCTGTCCTGTGGGTTTTTTTTTTTAACATGTGATGCATTGTTAAATAGTTTTAAATATTTAACAATGATAGTAAAATGAAAAATGCAATGAACCCCATGAGACTATACCATAAAGGTGGAGATGATATTACATAGAATCAATGGATATGCTTTAATGGAAGATTTAATGAAAAAAACACCATTGGGTTACATTCTATTTCACTGCCTCAGCTTCTTTACACTTGGCAAGTAGTAATTATCTCTTCCTGTCCACTATCAGGGACTACCATTTTTCTTTTGGGGAAAGGAAATTGACATTTCTATCCCTATCACAGACAACTGACATCAGAATAATGCAGTAGATCATTGTCAGAGTTACTCTGACAGTATTTATATGCATCGGGATTAGAAGACTTGTGAGGATTCTGCACCAGCTGATCTCTCCAGAGTGCCTCAGGCTTTCATTTTAAACCAGTGAACTTGGGAATTGAACCAACAATCTTCAGCTCGCTGAACTAACAGGATGCACACTTATGACTTTTTTTTCTGTCTGCATTTTCATTCTCTTTTCATTTAAAAGGCTTTTTCGTCCTTCTTCTAATCTACCCTATCATATATCATTTCAATTTCAGTTAGGTGTACTTATATAGAACCCTAATGCTATTGACGTTAAAAAAAAATTCTATTTGGGAATGATGAAAATTTGTCTTTTATCGCTGAGCAGACTTCTGCCCCTCTTTGTTCCACATCTCATATATACTTATATTTAGCCAGAAATCTTTTCCCTTAGGGTAAAAAACATTGGCACTATTTTGATATCACACTAGATATTTTGCTGTCATATAATTATTTAGGAAAATCCAATGCTGAAAAGATGTTGTGTGCCCTTTTATAGCAGTGTCCCATCATTCTAATAAAAAGGCTTTGCTACACAATGGAGGCCAAGAGAAGTAGCTTGTAATATACAACCATAGGTTATATCTTAATGTATATGTAGGCTCAATAAAAAAATTCCTATATACGTTGAAACATATCATTGTACTGTACTATACATACTGTTAATGTCAGTATTTATTTCCAGAGGGTACCAGCATAATTGCAGATGGGACCACAGCACACAGTGTGAGAAGTGTGCTGAATAAAGAAGGTTTTCCACCCAAATTATCAGTAAAACAAAGCATAGATATTCATAGCGGGATATGGAACAGGTAAGTATTACCCCAGTGGGCTCTCCTACTCATCTCTATTTATCTCTATAGATCTTGTAGCCTAAATTGAGAGGGAGAAACTAAACGCAAAGACTGTTTGTAACCATGGTGAGGTCTCTATATTTTAGTATATTAGGTAGACAGTATTTTTATAAAATGGTTCCCCAGTTTATAAAATGCTCCATCTCAGGTACAACTACCAAGGTTTTTTCCCATTGTTTGCAGTGCACCTACTTTAGTTTCTACTGATTGTATATTAAACTAAAAGTGACAAAAAACTCAGCTTCTATGGATTTTTTTCAAGTAAGCAGGCAATAATCTTTTTGACTAGAGAAAAGTGCTTTGAGCACTGGACTGGAAACAGTTATCCATGGGAATGGGTATAGTGGGACATTGCATTTCCAAGCTATTGGAGATCATAGGTCAATGGTTGCACAGGGAAAAAAGCACAAAGAAAACCTGTTGAAGAAGAATGAAAAGTGAAATATTAAAAAAAGGTAAAACAGACTGGATTAGAGGAAAGGATTAAAGAGCACAAAGGAGTAATAGCACACTCAGAAGGAAAAAGCAAGCTTCAGAAAGAAAGATGAAAGAGGTGAATAAAAGCAGAACAGTACCACGTTAGTAACATGGACACTGTTAGTTCATTGTCGATCTACTTGGACTTGGAATTCTGATATACGACATTTGCCTATTTCAGATATTACCCCATCTACCATAACTTTATTATATTTAGGCTATAAATCATTTGAGGATTTATTCATAATCATATTACCAGGCACCAAAAAACAGTATTCAGAAGACAAAGTGTAGAAATTATAGTGAAAAGTTAGTATTCCTGCGCTTGGTTACATAAAGACTCAAAAAGCAACATCAAGATGCAGTTACAAAGAAAGATTCTATCACTAATAATTCTTTGCTGTTCAGAGGAGTGATTGAACATCCTTCTGGTTGTGAGTAAAGTTGGTCTGTTAGCCTAAAGGACTGTTCAGGAAGCATAATAGCAGCAGTAGATGTCTTTTGCTATGCATAGGTTTTCTTTGAAATATCATTGACATCTGTGGCATATATACTTCCCGCAGTTAGGATTCTACAAATAAAGCTTTATATTTTGTCATGGATTGTGATGAATCATCTGTATTGCCAACAGTATATATAGCTCTCACGAAGACTGAGTCTAAGCAAGGCTCAAACTTCACCCTTTCTCCTCCATAGGGGTGAAACATAAGATGAAGCCATCATCAAGTCCACACTGGAGGTTGGAGGAGGGAGCAGACAGTAGTACTATGACAACTAGGTAGGAAGTCTGGTAGGGTGGCAGACAGGAAGGTGGTGACATGTAGTAACCAAGATCAAAGACTAATCATAACCTAAGAGCAAGCAGAAAAAAAATGAAGTGGTAGTTGACCAAGGGAAAATGAATGGGGTGTGAGATTTGAACCACCTGTTATTCACATGCATGTATGTGTTGTACTCTTGTCTGGTACAAACTAAAAAAAATATACAGTAAACATATATATTTATATACAGTATATATATATATATATATAACATTTTGCTAAGATCTGCCTATTCATAGAAAGCAAATACAGCACCACTTAACCATCAAACTCAGAAACCTTTTTTTGTAAATCATCCTTTTATTGAGAAGCAAACCTGCCCTATAAATAGTACATATTCTGAAGTGGTGGCAGCATTAGTCCTGTGTATATTGTTCCATTACCTTTTCCTAATTCACATGGCTTTTGTCAGTTTCTTTTGGTTAACTCTCTAGACCATTCTCTAAAAGGCATTTTCTATTTTAATCTCTGTGATCATTTATACAATGCACAATGTATAACTTAAGTCAGCTCTTTTATTTCCAGATCACTGTCAACCCTAGCAGAAGTGCATATGTTACATCTTGTTATTCTTCCTTGTGGCTAAAGACCATGATATTGTATGAATGTTGAAACTGTAAGAAAAACCCCGGGAGGTCCTATCCAAATAATTTATACTAATACACACTGATTGATGACTTTAAGTTCTGGTTCTATATGAAATTTATATTTATATATATATTTATATATATATATATATATATATATATATATATATATATTCAGACTGTAACAGCATATTTTTGTATTGGACATAAGGTTTTATTAACGTTTTATTGCCCACAGTTTATTTATTAATGCGTCCCTGGCATGATTGCCCATTATGAGGGTATGTATTAAACGCTTTACCACATTTTCTAGTGAGTCTCTATGTTGGTGATCAGTGATAGCTAGAGTTCTTGCTGCTGTCAATGGATGAATCAGAGCAGCCACTGTTAATAAGCTAGCTCTAACTCTGATCACATGCAGGCTGGAGGCTCCACTGATTGAAAAAAAAGAAGAATGAAAGAAAGAAATCTATACCATGAATTAAATGAGACACCACACTTGTTTAAGTTTCTGTTGTAGTTCCATGTAAATAAAATTGTCAGAGCCAGTGACTTCATGGGAAGGGATAATATTAAGTATACCATTTCATAGGACCACAATTCTTCATATATTTTCTTAATACAAGTAGTTGCGTGTTCCTTGTGGTCAGATTATAATCCTTAATAAATTGTTGCTGTTTTCCAAAAGTGCTCAGCTAATTTGGTCCATGAGAGGAGGTTGCTGATATCTTAGCATAATTTTCATTTAGAGGTTAGTCAGATAACTTTTCAGAATTGCTTTGGTAATTAGATTCAAGGTTGGCAAGTATAAGAGAAGCAGGCTGCACATCAGTCTGTGGTTAAGAGGATAGCAACTATACATGCTTGCTGGTGTAGCATAAAACCAGGTTGTCGTTTTAATTTATTTTTCCACAGCTTTGTAATAGCAGGTTGTACCCTTTTTTGGGTCATGGCTCTGCCATGGGTCCATACAGAAATCCAAGCCTACAAAATAAAAAAAAGAGATGCTAAAAAGGTAGAGTTGTCCTGGAGCAGAGCTAAAAATTCATATCACCAACAACTTCTACCTCTAGGCATAAGTCACTCATTCTTTACATCCATATTGTCAGAATTATTTATTAATATGTCTCCAGTTTACCAAGTCTTCCAACTCGTGAGAGACAACAGAACAAAGAATTTTATATCTTTGAAGATTACCCTTTTTTTATCCTAATCAATCATATAAATCATATGTTTCTTTGACTGTATCACAACAGTTTCACAACAAAGTAAAAATAACCTTTTTTCGATAACTATAGACTTTTACAATTTATAGACTTTTACAAGAAATATAGTATAAGTCATCATATTATTTTTGGCCTCTTATTTGTCATTTGAACCCCCAATCTAGACAAAACTTTTTTAGTTGTCCCGGGAAGAGTTAGGCCAGTAGCAAAGCACTGTGTCTTCCTGATCCAGTAACTTTACTATGTACACTAGCCACAAAAGTATGTGTTTCATATGTGAAGGTAAGTCAGGGGCTGTCAATGACAATCAACATTTTCACAGACTCCCCATGTCCTGCTTATGCTAAAATAAAGATGAAAATGCAATTTAAATCTCAAACAGTGCCGCAGGGAATTTTTTATCAGCAGAATTAATGAGTGTTGTTTTTGCATCTAGTAAATGGTTTGTGGAGCTTGTCTGATGTAGTGTTTTAAAGTGCAGCATAATAAATTGGAGCAAAGTGAATGTAGAGCAGAGCTGAATTAACAGAACTTTACCTGTTAACCCAGCTCCGCTAAACTTTGAGCTGCAATATATTAATATGGTACTTGTTACTGGATGGCATCATAGAAGCTCTACAAAGAATTTGCTAGCTGTAAAAACAAGAATCATCTGCTGTGGATTTCCCAAGAGCCCTTTTTGTTATTATTTATAGACCTGTTAAGGTTTCTAAATGTAGTGATATCGGTCCTTAATTCAATAAGGATTGACACTTAGTTTAATAATAGGTTACTTTGTAAATCGCCCAAGCACAATTCCTTGACGATAAGGTCCCAGGGTTTAATAATCTTGGGCTTAGATACAGGTTAGAATTAAAGACACCAGTACCCCTAAAGACGAATGTGGACAACGTATTAGTTCAGAATGCATAATGGAGGCAAAGTAGGGTGGAGGTGATATAGGATACCTGAAAAAACTGTTTTAAAATATAAATCCATTTCATATATATTTTTCTCTTTCTTTGGTCTTCCCACTTTTACATGCTATCCCTGAAGACATCTTGGACTGCAAGATTTGTGTGCTATTTTTAACATGGCATTTCAGGCAGAAGAGCTATGAAGGTCTATATGTAGACCTTCCCCACAGTCAGCCAGTCCTCATCTCTCTTGTGTTGGACAACTGCATTTGTTTCCTCTAGGTCAATCTTTTTATGATCCATCATAACTGAGACTTCCAAGGAGTTGAGACTGAAGCACATGGTGTGTCCCAAACATGTAATGCCACACCACCACCCTAGGCACACACAATGGGGCCCAGAAAACTGGAACAACCTCAACAGCTTTTGGTTAAAGAAATAATGTACTATGTCAGAAATATTCACAAGCAAAAGAATATCTAACCCACAACTTCCTACTGATCACACAGAAGTATAGAAGAAAATTATGGAAAATACTAGATGCCTACATAGTCAAGCATGTCAGTGGTTTCGTCTCTTCCACATGACAGCAATCATTAGCCATTTCTCAGCGCTCTCGAGGTATCCGGTGCATCAGGAGAATGTTTGATATTCCTTGTAGCATTGAAGGGTTGAGGGTTTATTAGCATCTGAACTAGCACCACTGTAGCAGTGCTGCTGTCTACTGCATGTGGATTTCGATTATGGGTGGAAATGACAGTGAGCACTGATACAGAGCCTGAATAGTATTTTATTTTTGAACCTCCACCTTTTCAGAATAATAAGGACCTACATTGCTGAGGTTATAAATTATGTCAAATACTCTTCCCTTCCCTGTCACAGCCTGCTATAGTGTCCGCCTAGTCACTAGCATACGGCACCAGAAATTAAAACCTAAGGCGGACTTTAAACTGTACAGACATACCCACCCATGGTATGTCTGTATGCAAGCTTTTGGCTAGAAGCTGGGCTGTACTTCAGCATGTTTGAGGACCTTTTACTGGGACTGTGCAAAGTATTCCTTTGCAGCATATCAGTGCTCTCTAGTCTCCATAGTGTGGCTCAAACATGCGACTGGGCAGTTCATTTAATGTTCAGCTGAACAAAGGCTAATGTTCAGCTTCAGCAAAATATTAGCCTGTTTTTCATGTCACATTTCATACTATAAGGAAATTATATATCATTATGTCTTCTTATACAGCATTCAAAAGGGTTAGCTATAAGGAAGAAAAAATGTATTTACTGACATAGGGGCACATTTCTAACAGTGACTATGACAAAGTATTCACTGCAGGTTTATTGTAATAAAAAGCACCTGTACCAGGAAGACACAAGTGCACCATTTGGTGAACATCATTTTGTTATCTTTTGCATATGCCTACAATTGAAAACAAACAGAGTCAAAGGAATTTGTATATATGACATAATTGTAAAAACATATATTGCCATTTCTGAAATGTGCCAAATTGACATTAATTATTAACATTTAAACTCAATGTAACCCGATGCTGTAACTCGGACAGAAATTGTATAATCATCAATCCAATATAAAACCAAACATTATTATGCTACTCATTTTCAACCTTTTAATGCTGCTGATCACTGTGAGTAATTGTTATTACAAAGCCATAGCCCATTTAGGCATTGTAAGGTACAAATATGCACAAATATGAACTGTTCCTTTGCTCATCAAAATAATTACAACTTACAAACTATCCATTCTGATTGTACAATAATACATGAATATTAAAGAATCATTTGAAAATAAAACAATAGTCATTCAGAATAAAAACCTTTACTGTTCAGCTAATAAAACTTCTAGTTTAACACTATATTCTGTGACATGTTATTGGAAGAAAGTGCACATTAAATGCAATGAAATACATTTGACTCAGCCAGAGGCCTAAAACCCATTTGCAATTGTATGCCGGCACCCCAGAAACTCAAAACTTTAAAAATGAAAATGCTTTTGACTTTCTAATGTGGTGAGAATAAATAGTTTTCCATTCATAAGCATTAATGGAAATTGAACTTGCTATGAATAATGCTTGCTGTGTTATTTCAAGTAGTGTCTAATAACTTTCACAGAAAAAGAGTTTTCTTAGAGGCTACAACAAATTGTTCATTGCAGAAAAAAAAAAATTGTGCGCTCGTACTTATATATTTACATAGTTCATGATAAATCGGCTGTAGGGGGTTCATAGGTGTATTGTACTTAGATTGTGCATTTACTATCCAGTATATATTGCTTGACATAAATGGTACCGTTAATCAAGTCAAGTATGTAAGATGAGGGTTGTTGAGTATAAGGTGAAGAGGAGAAATTTCTTTCCTTATTGCTCACTTGTTATCTGGCAAGTAATATCTTTAGTAGAGTGTATTATTGGTCCATTTATCAATCATGTTTGAAAAAGCTGTTTGTCTGCTGAAGGAGAGGAGATTGTCATAGAAACAGTATTTTTGTTGGCGGGTCAAATCTCCTTCTTTATAGCAACCAAGTAGAAATTAGTTATCACAGCTTGAGCTAAATTACACAAGAGTTACTATTATGCCTGTTTCACACTCTACCTTTAGAGTTTAATAAAAGAGAGAGATTAATAAAAGAGATCAAGGCAATTTAAGCAGAGGCTGGATTGACGCCTATCTCTTAATGGAGACATCTCTGATTTTTGTGCAGCTCTAGGTAATTTTTGGTTTAGCTATACCATGTTTAGGTATGGTGTTGCACTGCTATACTTATATGTATACACTATTCTGGGGATCCATTGTTAGCTGTTGAGGTATGTATATTTTTAAATTATTTTTTATTATTTCAATTATTTAGCATTGATTTTATTATAAGAAAAAAAACATTTTTGTTTATATGACCATGGCCCCTTTCATACCTATGGCGCAAAACTTCACACATTGCAAACGTCTGCAGTTTCAGCTGCAGTGCAGTCCTTCTAAAGCCATCCCACTGCACACAATGGTTCTCAACTACTCTTGTTCATTTAAGTATAATTTGATAGCAGTACATTTGAGTTATACAGTCTACCGTGGGTCTGAAATGGCCCTAACTCATGCCCCAGTACTGTTTTCTATTTTGGAAAGTGTTTTTTGCTACCTTTGTCCCTTTTTAGGAGATGGAGAAAACAAACATGCACATATTAAGAAAAACAAAAATCAACTAATAAAATGAAAATTCCAAAAATGAAATTACCAAACTGTAGACAGAAATTGTACATGGTCCCAATTTCTTTATCATTCAACACAGCAAAAGTGATTTTTTTATACGTTTATTGCTTTAGGATTTTGTGCTTGCTATAGCTGATTCTGAGGGCTTTTTTTCAGGGCTCTAGAAGTAATTATTTATTTGTCCTTATGTGCCCCTCACATGTAAAGAAAGCATGGGGGACAAAGTCAGTGCAGAGCTTGAACCAACTTTCCAGTAGTTCAAGTCCATGTATTTCAGGGAAACATAAAGAAGTTTCAGAACCGTTATGATCACTTAGAAAATATTCACAATAATGTATTGGCTGATAACAAAAGCCCTGCTTGGGTAGAAAGACCATCCATGACCCATAAAAGCACAAATGACCTGAAAGGCAATGATATATTTTAGGGAGTCATCAATATTATATTATTACAAATTCTAAAAAGTACTGTGTTTCTGTATGGAAATCAATGAATTTACTACAGACTGAATTGCCTTTCTGAAAATTCCCTGTTTTATTTGAACTAAGAAAATTGTAAATGAGTTTTTAGCTATATTCCTATACAAAAGAGTTGCCTTTTATCCTTGTTACAGTAATATCATTCCAATCCGTCATTTACAGAGAAGTTACAACTAAGTTCACTAATAAATGAATTAGCCACATAGAAGCTTATTTTTCTTTATGTTTTACGTAGTCTACAGATATTTGAAAGGAGACTATAATTATGCACCTCCAAAGAGTTCCTTTTCTTTTTGTTCCGTCAGGCAGGGGTTCCTATTCCTACTTGCCAAAGGTTTTAAAATTTTGTACATAGAGCGTTTTAATTTACAGTTGGGTGATTATGGGGAATCCTTTTGCAATAAACAGAGAATCTTTTGATTTAAATACACATAGCAAACTGCATAACTACCTGGTTGTGTAGTTTGGCACATGTGTTTAAAACATATAATCTGCACTGGATATTACAGATGAAAATTCTGGATGGGTGAAATATTTTGCCTGGTGTATTTTGAATTTGCATACTTAATTTGCGCTGTTCCCTTCTAGTTTTACCTCAGCTAGGATATCATTCATCATTCTGTTCAATATGAGGTTGGGATAAGATGTTGTTTATCTTGTTATTTTGTTTCTTTTGTGGGTTTGACTTTTTATTCATGGTTTTGTTGTATTCATTTAACTAAGAATCAACTATTATAAAAGATTGGGAATTGATTCATCACAGCATGTGCCAAAATTGTATTCTGAGATGCCCATGCAAAGCTCGGTGTACACAGTAGACTGAATATGTGGGTAGAAATCCTTTACTGCAGAGGAGATGTCTCTTCTGAAAAATAAAGCTTAGATTCCATTTTAAATAACTGGTTTATAGCTGTAAACATACTGTACAAAACTGTATTCTAGTTCTCATAATCCCTCTGTGCCCAGAATAGGCATATTTTCTATTGTTTGGTGTTTTGGGATTCAGATAAAGTAAAATGCTGTGAAATTGTAAATGAGTGTTATTAGTAATAATACTCTAGGTAAAGTTAATGTTAGAAGCTTGAAAATGATTAAAGCACAATTCTAAAATCTTTCTTATTGTCTAATGATGTCTTAGAACTAGTAATTATTTTGCAGATGTAAACTATTTTCAAATATGAAGTCATACTCCTATACGTGTAATTTTATCTATAGGCGCAAGCGTCTTATATGCTTTGAGGATTTCAGGAGGTAGATGTACAGTACCTTACTGATATACGAATCTGTACTTATCCATTTTGAATGTTTCTAGCTTGTGGAATGCTCCATACCAACTTCATGACTTACAATCCAACATGGGGAACAGTATGCAGTTGTACAGACATCAGATCCAAGGTACCAAGATCTAGCCATCATATATGAGAAACTATTAAGTGTTTAACTTTAACTGAAAGACTTGTATGTGCTGAACCATTCTGTCTTATTATGTTTGTAGTATAATATCCTGTTCAATATTTCACACTGCTCAGTTTTAAGATTTAAATTTACAATGCAACATCATCAGTCCTAGCTAAATAACTTACCTCCAAATCGATCTGGAGTGCAAAAATTAGTCTTGACCCTATGCCTTTTTTATCAGTGGTTTGCCCAACAGTCCTAAATGTTTTCCGTTTCACAGTTATAACCACCATGTATTCTGCTGCAATTTCTACTTTGCTGCATCAATACAGATCTGGCAGTTCTGATCATCCACACCAAATGTTTAGTCACTTGATTAATAGAATGCCTTTTCTTTATATATAAGGACATTACTATGCAGTACAAAACATGAAATTTTAATATTAATATTAGTAACATGAAATATTTTCAAGTTTTGTTATTGACACCCAGCACAAACCTTGAGAATATTTGTGAACTTTAAACTATATTTCTTTATTAACTGTTAAGACTAATTTTTAATCAAAGTTAATAATCTGTAGAAGTAACGTTGCTAGAACATCTAACAGTGCACCTTGTGTACTTGAAATAATACAGTATAACATTCTATTGGGATGATAGAACAGTGTACTAGATAACAATATTTGCACTGAAGACTGGTATGTAAATAGATTAATGACATACATAAAATATGAAAGCATACTACATGCAGTATTCCACAGTAAGCATTTATTTTTGTAAATAATATATTGCTTTCCTTTTATTACTGTTGTCCCTAACCGACCCACATTTTTGTTGTATACTGGGTTGTTTTGTATTATTGATGTTGATGGTCTTCCGTTAATCCTTGTCGTGCTGCAGATGGTGTAATAAATTGCTTAGGACCTGTTACTGAGATCCATGTCATTTGTTTGGAATAACATTACTCGTAGATGTGCTTTGCTTTTTTTCTAAAATGTATCAGGTATATTAGGTCATTTGTTATGTTCACCGTTGCAGCTGAGCACTGCACATGTAAAACTGTATATATAGTTATTGTGGATAGCTTATCTACTGGTGATTCAACAGATAGGAATAAAACAAACATAAATAAAAGAAGTTTTAATAATGTTCTCAGCCTAATAAGAAAAAGTTTACCGGCAAACCTGTTGTGTACCCCTCTAGATTCGCAAGCATGGCAATGGGTCAAAGCTTCGCTTGTGATAATTAGGGAGTCAAACTAATATTGGTATGCATGACTTTCTGAATTCCTAATTTTTGCTTACATACATTTTTCTTATTATGCAACGTCATTGAAAGAACAATCCTTTAACTTAAAGTAAAAGTCACAATTTCTTCCACAATGGGTAATGTTTAATAAATGACAATGGGTAATAAATAATAAAACAAAAGTCCAAAAGTTTACATTAAAATGTAAAAAGTGATATGCTACTATTTTTGTGCAATTTGGAGCTTACATACAGTTTTAGACAAAATGGGGCCCTGGGCAAACATAAAGCAGGGTTACAAATTTACAGCATTACAGATTTAAGATTGCCCTGCTATTCTGCCAGCAGGGTACCTGGAGAAGGTGGGGAACCTGGGCAAATGCCAGTTTGCACCTACCCTATAACTGGCGCTGTTTACATGGATCTTTGCTTTAACTTCTGTTAAGCAGAGAAACAAGAATGTAGGTAAGTACGAGGGGGTGCTGAGAAGTTCCTGGCTTTGCCCTCTTTCAGATGAAACAGAAAAATGAGTGTGGAGGCATATGACAGCCTAATATCTTGGTATATAACTGTGCAAATATCAGGTCTTTGCGATTCCTAAAACTGTTTTTTCTTTTAGTGAGAAGCTGTGATGGCAGAGGCACAAGCAAGTTTCATGTTGTAGGAGGATGGGCACATAAACTTGCTGCGTATAGCTCTTAAATGCATAATAACCCTTTTTGGACTTTAGCCCTTTCATTTACACTAGCTGTAAAACTACAATAACGTACAGAAATACCTTGGTTAAGACCTTATTTTATGCAGAATTGAAGCTCCGTTTACATCATTAAATGATGTGTTAGAAGGTCATCCAAAGGTTACTGGGTTGCATTTTTTAATCCCAGAGCTAACTGCTTGAGTACCTACAGGCATATTTCCTAGCTGTAGTATTTAGGACAATTCCTGACATCTAATTGTAAATACTTCTCTAAGAAATGTTAATCAAACGGATCAATAGCAGCTAAACATTTCCGTGAGATCATTTTTTCAGCTGTCACTTGATGTGATAAATTGAACCTTGACATAATCAATACGGAGCGTTAGATTTGTTAATGTACATTAGAACATCCAGCAAATATTTTAACCTGCTTCTGCTGAGCAAATTGCTGATGCAGGATTAAAAATGATACACCTAATTAAGGATATATAATTTGTGACAGTTCCAAAAGGTGAATTCATTTTTTGGGGGGTAGAAAATGTGGTGTTATTAGGTGAGATACAAAGAAACTTATAACATTTAATTACTATATAACATTGAATTTCATGTGACGTTTAATACGATACTGAAACAGACACATTTGTGAGTACAAAGCGTCTTCATTTTGTAATTTTGTTATTCATAATTCTTAACCTAGCAGTAACATTCTCTGCTGAAAAATTTTAATATTATATATAATTCTGTCAAAGTGTGATTTACAGAGGCCTTTGAGGCTTTACAGCCAAGATAGAGAGTGAGGATTTCTATAAAACTGCCGACTATACTCCCTGTTGGCTCACAGACTCTTTGCTGACTAAAAGCATTTATAATGTTGCTCTCAGAACTATTCTTATTTTTCCTTCAGTATAGGATTAAATACAAAGTAGCCTTATTTAAAGCTCAAGAACTATTCTAAGACTAACTGCCCAATAAATGATAATACAAGTATAATATGATACATTTGAATTTGATGGAGAAGGGATATTTAAAAATATAAAGCTATGAGTTAGCCAATAAATGGTAAACTGTTAAGTTCAAAATCTCATATTGATGGTTGAAACAGAATAATGTTATTGTCAAATATGACATTGCCTCATCAAAATACAAACACAGTATATAGTATATGGAATAAATATTGAGAAATTAAAAAAAATATGTTTAAAATATATATAGAATAAAAATAAATTAAAAACAACAGAGATTATCTTGCAGTAATCTTACTTTTTTAGATATCTCTTTGTCTAAACTAAGGCCAGTGCACACCTATATGTTGGAAAAGTGCCTTAGAATGATGTTAACTAACACATAATAACACATAACACATAACTAACACATAATATTAAAAGAAGCACAAGCACACCTAAATACACACTAATATGTAAAGAGGATTACACCAAAGTCAGGATCAAGTTTGGAACATTTCTGTGTAGTAAGCAGAGTGATTTTTGGTTTTGTTTCAGTAATAGATACTGTACAACATTGACCACAAAGAACAAAGAAAATTATATTTTATCACAGTATGCCTAGACTACATAAGCCTGCAGTTTTCAGATGTGTCTGTACCTAACCATGCCCCTGCTGCTCATTGTAAAGGACTAACTGTCTAATGAAGTATTAGCAGGTTCTTATTTTGGTTCAAAGAAACAGCTGTAAGTTATCTAAGAGAAAAAGATGTCAGCTATTAATACCAACATTAGCATGCACATTCAGAAGGAATTATCGGTCCTTTTACCAATTCATTAACACAAAGATTAGGATAAGTCTGACAAAATATTACATGCTTCATCCGAGTCTTGTACACTGTCTGTATTTCCCACATTCCTTGCAGTTTCTGGTTTATAGGTATTATTCAGAGATTCAAGTTACCAAAGTACTTCAAGAATAGACACTAATTTGTTAAAGCTTTCCATTGACTAAATATTATGCACCTGGTGTATAAAAAGTGTACCTTTGAAAAAGATTCCCTCAAAGGAGTTGTTTGAAATCTTTGTTTAGTTGTCAACGCTTTGCCAAAAAGACATTTGAAATCTGATAAGTTGATAGTTAATACAATGCATTTTTTTCTTTAACAAAGGTAAAGTTGTTATAACTAGGGTTGGTTTCAACTGATGTGTAACACATAGGTTCTGAATTAATAAAGCTCTCAAAGGCTTGAGAGGATACACTTTCATCAGTGAAGCTTGGTGATCCTGCAAACCTGGAATGGATTTCCCCAGCTTTACTGATGATAGTGTACCATCTCCAGCCTTGAGCGTTAATAAATCAGGCCTATAGTGTCACCCCTCCTAGAGAACAGCCATGCGTAGCAGCACCGCACCTTTCTGTGCTGCATGGTGGATGTGCCAAAATTGTGCTAACAATGGGATGTACTGAATGGTCAGGGGTTAGTGGTGCATAATATATAGGGGTCAGAAATAAATAACACAGTATACATAGGTTAGGAGTGTATTGAACAAGTGAAGTTAGGTGAAGATTTTAGGAATGTGCCATGCATAGGTCATTAGTACCCCTTCTTTTCAGAACAAATTTACAATTACAGATTTCTACTCTTCCCCTCAATTCCTCCCCATTAAAATTACCTGCCCCATCTCCCTGAGATCCACTCACTTCACTTCTCCCACTGGTGTCAGCTGCTGGCTGTCCACGTTAGGGTTCTGAATGGTGGCAGACATTCCAGGTTATGGAGGAAATTCCCCATCAATCTTACAATAATATCTGGATATAGTCTGCAAACCAGCAGCTTCTTAAGTCCTCCTGAAAAATCTCTTAGCCAGAGTCCCACATAGAAAGAAAGCCTTTTGCATATGGTCAGCCACCAGCATTTGGGGGCTGAAATTTTCACCTGTGGTGATCAGAGTAAGGGGAAGAGGGTAGAGTGATTGGGTGAGCAACTTTACAGATCAAGCACACATTGCCAGTCCTAGCTAGGTGTTAGCCCTGTGATGTTCAACCATGTTTTCCCTGGTGCAGTTTGCACTCCATACACTAGCCATTTAATGCCACTAATTTTTACTATATGACAGCTCCTACTACCACTCAACCATTAATATCATGTCATATTAATTTGCAAGGAACTATATGGAAAATATTTAGCTTCGCTCCTTCGCTCACAGTGTTGATTAGCACGGCAGTCAACACATTTCTGTTCATGGAGGGCTAAAGTTTTCCATTGGATGTAAAAAAAAACTGGGACATTTTACAGGGACCAGTAACAATTTCAAATGACTAGAAACATTCAGTATATAATCACTGGACTGTCTACGAAAAAGATACCATTAGTATTGATGGAACAGGTATGTATAATGTGAAGAGTAAATACCCAGATAACTTGTTATCAGTCAGAAGAAGGTTAGAATAATCACAGGACTAGTCATACTGCAGTAGAAATACAGGCATCTATCAGCCCTAAAAAAGTGTTATGGATTCAACTTTTGTATCCCCCAATATTCTGTATACTACTGGCAGAGGCTTGCAACCAAACTTCCCTTTGCCTATTACTTTAAAGTAAGTAGAAACATCATTGCTTGGCATAGCTTATATTTGTAGGTATTGGTTTGTGAGCATTGAAATCAGTAAAATTATGTACGTATAATAAAACATCTGGAGTAGTAACGGTTTGAGGAATGTTTGAAGGTAAGCTGATATAAAACATAGTTTCCAATCCTTTTCTAAAACTTGTTTGTAAATTTGAATCTATTTTGCTGAGCTTATTTTAGTTTGAACATTGGTACAAATCAGGCTTGAGTGAGGAACTTATGGTTTTGTTGTGTCAGGTCCTTTTTCCACTTTGTTCGTTTTTGTTCTTGAAAATAACGAGGGCAGAAACAGTCATGACCATGTCACTTTTAACTGATGATCTCTCTCAGCAAACTTAATAAGCAAAAGTAAAATGAAGTATCATCTATGACAATGTCACAGATCGTTGTATGTGGAAATTATAATGAAAAATTGTAGTATTGCTTGGCAATCTTTCAAGCCTGAAAGTATCCTTATTTTACTCTGAACATTAAAAAAAAAACTTTAGCTTTACCAATTGATGATGAAAAAGGGGTGATGCTTTAAATTTACAGAATTGTATTTGAAAAACATGTTTTTGGATTTCTTATTTTTATTTTTGATTAGCCGAAAAGTGGTTATCAGAAGATAAGATAAGTACCTTGAAAGTAGATTAAATTTTAAATTTAGTGATTTAAGAAATGAAGTAACATTTTTTTTATATTCTATTTAAATCTGCCAGCATATTAAAAGATGTTATTTACTATCATCAGATCAGATTTGTTTCAAACAACACACATATTCCAAGTTGTTAACTTTTTGGAAAAGCCTCCCCTATTTGCAAAATACCCTTGTACCAGTTTTTAGGAACAAGACTCATTTCACATCCAAGTGTCCCAAAAGGAGGTGAGAGTAATATGGGGGCCTGGCAACTAGATATTCCTTCAAGGAAATGAGCACGGATATACATAAGTACCCCCTACCAATTCTCACAAAAAACAAAAGTTAGAAAACATACCAGATTGATGATAAATTTACCACTGGATACATTAATAAACTTTAATTTAGAAACCAGTTTGTGTTTTCTAACACAGGCCTGTGATGAAAACATTTTTTCCCATCACATAAGTAGGCCTGGAGCTAGCATATAGTGTAGGGCTGCATGACAGGGTGAGGAGGGAAAACAGGAAAACAAAGGGTTAAAAGAAAAAATGCAGGAAAGGAAAAAGTGTGGGAAAAGGGCATAATGATGTGATAGGTCAATTGTTGATTGTGGGTGGGAAAAAAGTGAAGTTATATATAAAGGGGGCTGGGGTTGAAGGGGGAGCAGTTATCTGATAGCATGGATGTCCTGCCCTCCCTTCCCTTTTTTAGATCGTGATATTTCAGGCAATTTTGTCATAGTAGCAGGGTAGCGTTCTTTCATAGGTCCATGAAAGTGTTAATGTTTTGCGGAAACAAGGAAACAAGGGGGAGAGCGTATGGGTCTTGTGGTTGATGGCCCTGCATGACACTTGGTTGTTGTGGGCTGAGGTGGTTATCCACTAATTGTCCCTGAGACGGTGTGCTAGCGGCTTGGGGTCTGGTTAGAGAGCAGAGGTGGTTTTTTGGTTAAAGGGAATATGAGGATTTTCATAAACCTGTAAAAAAGAAAATAATTTTAAAACGTAATGCTGCGGTTTAAGTATTGTTCAAGGTTATAAATATAATGTTGTTATTATGTATGGTATACAAGATGTTATATATATTTAAAAATGTGTTAAATAAATAAGCTGTTATGGCCAATTTGATCCAACGCAGGTCTGGTGTCTTTGTTTGGGTATCAGTGGTGAGTGAGTTGGGGTTTAAATTGGTTGGGGGTTCAGTTCATGGCTTCCTCAGCTCTACCCTAGTCAAGGTTTTCCCACAAATTGCCATATTCAGCTTGACCGTTTGTTAGTATTCCCAGTCCCTACTGTATTCACACAGAGTATTTAGAGTGTTTCTAAACAAAATGACTGAATATTTTTCTTTTTCAACCAGCAGGAGTCCAGCTTTACTGAAGAAAGTGTATCCTCTCCAATCTTGGAGAGCTTTAATAAATCAGGCCAAATGCTCAGGACAGAGAAACAAGAGCTAAAATGCTGTCTTCATTAAGGAAGTTTAGTTTGCATATTTTGGAGTGAAACTTTATTTAAACTGTTTTATTCTAGTTTTCATTTTTTACTGGTTCTATTTTTTAACTTTGTAGATAAAAGTATGAGGCACTAATGTACCCTTGTACTCATTCCCTTAGGAGTTGGTGGATATCTGGTCACACCTTTATTATTAAGGAACACATCAAGTTAGTGTTTTTTATATATCATATATTCAACTTGCTGTGGAAAAACTTTATATAGAGAGAATAGAAAAAGACAGTATTTGTTATTAAATGATCAGAAGCAGAAAAAAAGACGTGGTAGGGAAAAAAGGACTTGCAATCTACTATTGGCAGGTGGGTTATCTCTGATTTCAGAAGATAAGGACAATTAAGGCTTTTGCTATTCAGGGGTGCAATATTAACCTCCTTTCCCCAAGTTAGAAAATGTGCAAACCTTAAGAAATCTGATGAAAGATATTGTATACATTGTTACAATAAAATACATGTTATATTGCATTTGAAATGCAGTCATCAGTTGATATTTGTGAACATAACTTAGTATTTGAAGTAAACATAGGCTAGGAAAAACATTTTCTTTTTAGCAACTGGAGCCGCCATCATGCCTGTTCATGGCTTTTAAAAGAAAACCCATTAAGTTGCACATTGAAAATATTACTAACAAAAAAGTCTGAAAGTGGCAATAAATCATAGATTCCTGAAATTTTTAAATAACAACTTTAAGAATATGCACAGAAAGATTTAGACAAATAATAGTAAAAAAAAATATAAAATATAAGTCAATTTGTAAGCATATCCAGATATCTCTGTGTAGACATATTTGCATCTTCAGTGACTAACAAAGCTGGTCAACTGAAAATTTATAATAGTCTTGATAATCTCAGTAAGCCTGAGAGAGCATATTTAATAGGTTTACAAAATGATGATAAACATAAAGATCGAATTATTGTTTAAAATAGTTTAATGCTTGTAAAATGTGTAAAAGAGGCTACTGAACCATAGATTTTAACTCAGAATAGTATAGAATCAATGAATTATGGCAAAATATGTCCTTTTTATATAAAAAATTATATATATATATATATATATATTTATATATTTACAAATAGACTCTTCCCTTATGAATTTTAACAAAGTATATCAGTAAGTAAACAGAGCTATAGCACTGAAATATAAGTTTATTCAAATCAGTCAGCAAGTACGAGCATGTATATCAAGCAGCATTGGAGTTTACTTCTGTGTTTAATCTGACTACAAACACACCTGATAGAAAATGTAAGAAATAATACATTTATGCAAGTGAAACCTGAAATAAAATATGTAGTCATGGCAACCACTTGAAGCTGAACTTTAGCGTAAATGTAGAAAATTATTAGAAAGAAGTTTTTTTATTGCAGAAAAGATTTACAGTCTTATTTTAATCTCTCTTTGCAGTAAAGGATTCTTATCTCTCCATGTACAAACTTCCTAAACTGGAATCTGCTCAGGAGGAAAAGACTAAGCATAAGCATTACATCATTACAACTAGACTAATAAAAATGGTGTAAGATTCTAAATCTAGAGGAAGCCACGAGAAGATGTTGGTCAAGGGAGTGTCACTGGAAATGATATAAGTATGATTCTGATTTTCCTATCTGTTTATCGTTATCAGAGTTTCTAAACTTTCTTTTTAACATGGAGGAACCCTTAAAATAACTTTCTTCTGGGAATCCCTTTTATAATTACTATATCCACAGCTCACAGTACACAGTGTGGTGGTCAGTAGGAAGAATGTCTCCTATATTGCTGGTCAGTGGCAAGAATGTCACCCTTACAGATAGCCAAAATGATCTTTGGGGTCACATAAACTGATATGGAAAGCACATGTTGCTCATTGCTCAAGGAGCCCCTAGACTTTAACTACTTTAATTACCTATCCATGGGGAAAATGAAACAAAGTGTAAATCTCAATAGAACCTCAGAAAGACCTAAAATAAAACAGACACAAGCAATAATATAAATGCAACAATAATTTATCATCAAACAATAAGAACAGGTCAACATCAATTAATTATTATTAGCTTGTATTTATGGAGAAAATCCACTGAACATCACATTTTCTTAAATGATAACTACACTTTTAGACATAGTGCAAGTATACTGTGTGCCTCCTTTCCCTAAGGAAAGACAACCTACCTTCCATAGATGTAATACTTATCGAGACCTGGTGTCATAGGTCCCTTTGTTTACATTCATCATCATTCTGGTCATGCTTGCTCATCACATCATTGTTAACATCTTTGGAGCTAGACCAAATACTGAGTCTAAAAAGTGCATATATTCTTAAGGCAAAAGTCACCATTACCTACCTCCTTCCACAGCAGTAGTATATAATAAATAATAATACTATAAATATAGAGTTTACAATGGAAAATCCGGCCATCGATAATCCGGATCCTTCAGTTTCCCAGCATGAATTTTGGATCACATTTACAATACAGGGACTGCATTACAGTGTTTGGCCACTAATGTTTTCATGGCGCTGTTCTGCAGAAACAGCTGTCAGGTCTTGCTTGCTAAACAAATACACGTTGAGACGTCCCTGCTGCCTGCTCCCTGGAACTGTGCCAGATGTCCGCGGTGCTGCGAGGAGAGGAAGGCTGGCCTGTGTGTGGAGGTAAGTATATAAAAAAAGTCCAGAATTTTCAAAAATCCAACACTCCTTAGGTCCCAAAGTTGCCAGATTTTTGAATGTCAAGCTGTATATAAATTGGGATACAGAGTGTCCTTCTTCTGCAGTGTCAAGCCACAGGAGGTTTAGTGGATGTATCTCCAATAGAATATTTATGGTAAACTTTTCAATATTTTGCCTCCTGAGTCATCTCATTGGCATAACAAAAGCTACAAGGTCACTTTGAGATGTAAATAATATAGTAGGCCTTTAAATTGATCTTATAACCTATATGTAGATGATGAAAATGTTTCCCCTTAGGCATTTTATAACACTAAACACAGTTCAGACTGGGCTAGGAGCCTTTAGAAAGGTAGGTACCTAGCTTGTCCTCCTTGATCGTCAAATCTAATTAGTTTGTTGTAAAAGTATGACCCTTTTACCCTTTCTTTGGAAGGGTATTGATGGTAAGTAAAATTCTGAAGTACCGGGATAACTTTGGAGAAAAGCAGGTTGATGTATTTTGATTTATGGTATATATATATATATATATATATACAATGAATAATGGAATAAATAGAACTATATGAAGATCCTACTAAAACAGACAAGGCCACATTCACTTTTTTATATTTAGGTAGAAAATAGTAATACGCCAAGGTCAAAAGTGACCGCCAAACCAGTACAAATCCAGCTCAAACAACTGACAAAATGTATTTGCATCAGTGTAACTAAAACTCAGAAGCATGTAAGAGCATGATAACATAAACCATTTTACAACAGTATATTATAGGAATAGACCATATCCTGTCAGAAAATAATAGCTTAACCTTTTCAGCTCTCACAACTATTTACTCCTGTGGATCATTTGGATAGATACATTTATACTATGGCCCTGTTTATTTAGCAATAACGTTATTATTTAAGATGACAGAATTCTATTGATTTTATTTTTAGGATGCACAAGTATTTTGTATTGTAATAGTGTCATGCATACCCATACAGTGGGTATTTTATGTTACATAGTTACATAGTAAGTTAGGTTGAAAAAAGACATAAGTCCTTCAAGTTCAATCACTAGGAAATAAACATATCCCAGCTATGAAACCCTTTGGACATAGTTGGTCCAGAGGAAGGCAAAAAAAATCCTTCTACAATTTGCTCCAACAGGGGAAAAAAATTCTTCTTGATTCCACGAGGCAGTCAGATGTTTCCTGCATCAACAATCTATGTTATCTTTACTTTACAGCTTTAATTCCCAGTTATATTATGTGGTTCTTTTTTTAAATGTATGATGCTACAAAAAATTAACACAACAAATAAAAAACAAAAATGTTTAATTTAAATTGTTGGAAAAATAAGGAAAAAATAATATCTAGGGAGAGCAAGGGAACAATTAATAAATTGGGGCTTATTGTAATTAACATTATATTATAGTTTAATATAGGTTGAATTGGAACAGATCATATTTTTTTTTCTCAGTCATTCATTCATGTGCTAAAAATATTTTGCCTTTTTATATTTCATTGCATGTGGTTGCTTTTTTTTTTTTTGCTAAGTGAGTTTTTACCATATTCACTAAGCTAGGTGATTTGTGGCTTAGAGACCAGCCAAATGTTCTCTAGTAATTCCATTATGTCACAACCCCATTGTGTCTGCTGTGTTTGACTGCAGCCATAGTAGTGGTATTTTTACAGGAACTCCAAGCTCTTAAAACAACTGATAGGCCATTGTATAAAGTTTTGTCACTGGGTGCCGACACACAATATTAATGATGCATACTTTTAACAGAAAGCTGGAACACTGCAGAAAAACTGTTATGCAGATGTGGTAATACATCAAATTTCGGTATTCTATCTCTGTCCAACTGTTTGATTCCAAAAGTAGGTTAGGTACTTTAAAATACTATAGTGGATAAGGATACATTTCCTTTTTGAAACTGATTCCTTAGGACCATGAGCATTGTCCCAAAGAGAAAAGGGATCAGATACCACAACCATACCCATAAGTAAGGTTACTAAGCAATGTCAAGCTTTTATATTGTATCCTTGTGAAGATGCTAGTGCTCTAGATCTTCTGGTAACCCACTGCCCTAAAAACCCTCCCTGGGTTAGCCACACAAAATGGAAGTTCTGTTTCCATGCTTGATCTGTGTTAGTGACTTCAATATTAAAACTAGGAATGTCTTTAGGGCAGAGTGAGTTAGCCAGCCATCTTAGGCTCCATGATGTGTAAGGGCTTCTAGTTTTCCCCTGCTCAGTTAACAAATTTATCTGTTCCAGATGGGTAGAGCCTGCACAAAGACTGTTGCTTATTGTCACAATGTTAGGAGAACCACATTGTGCTCGTTGGGTTCTGATTCAATCTACAGTGCCCACCAACCAGTACTTAGGCTAAGCTTAGACAAACAACACTCAGGAAAAGGAAGTTAGGAAGGGCATCAGGGAACAAAGCTCCATCTTTTGATGCACATTGTAGAAACAGTGCAGGCTGAGAGAAAGCAGGAATTGTTCTTAAAGAAGACAGCAACTTCAGCTAGCTGCTGCAGAAATAACTAAGGCTGCATACACACGTGCAATAATTATCGTTGGAAACAAATGACTAACGACTGATCGTCTGATAAGTGTTAACACAACAACGCCGATGAACGAGGATTGCCACTGGAAAGGGTCGACCATCCTGGGGGATCTGATTGGGTGACGATTGTTTGCAACCTATTGTGTGTACGCTCATTCAGTGATCATGGATGGTTCTGCAGTACACTTTCTCCTTTACATGTCACTTCCTGCATCGTTCAAATGATCATATCTACTGTGTGTACAATATTGGTGGATTATATTTGAAGGATCATATTGTGCAGAATACGATCGTTCAAAATATTCATGCATAATCGTTGATCTGGCGTTCTGTCTAATGACAGTTATTGCGCGTGTGTACCTAGCCTAAGTTAGTGAATGTGATAGGCTTGAAGTTGATTTTTTTATTGCTGGGTATGTGTTGCTCTGGTGACCACCCCCGGAATTTGCTATTGCTGCTGGCATCTGCAGTGAGATGTGAAGCACAATGCAGAAGTCCTGCATTGTGCTTCGCATCTCACTGCTGATGCGGGCAGTGGCGTGGCTGGACCCGGGTGGTATTTAAAAGCAGAATACTCAGTAATCTGCTTTAAAATTTCCCGCCCGGCCACACCCCCCCACGGACCGGCGCACCCGGCATCACAGCAGGACCATTGGATCGCCGCTGGAGCGTGGGGCAAAGGTAAGGGGGGCTCTTAAAGTTACCCCGAGTGTGACTCGGGATTACCGCTTTTTGCATGTAAAAGCCACCCCAAGTCACACTTGGGATTACCGCTAGGGGGGTTAATGTAAGAAAAACAAATATTGTTATTTGAACAAATTTCTTTGCTGAGTTATACAATATTATTATGTTTTAGGTGGCCAATAATTGATGATTGCTACTACTGTTTGAGTTAAAGAGCTTGGATACTAGGATATATAGAGCCATGTTGTAAAGTGGTCTTAATCCTTTTTGCTTTCTGCAGTCACTGAGGCTCATTCTACTATAATATCTGTGCATACAACATACAGTACAATCAGCATTTTGCAACACAATTTGCTGATAAAGCCACTTTATGTCCTTTTGTGAAAAAAGGAATATAACACAGTGTGCATATTGGTAGCTACACTGTTTTACAGTTCCAAAAAGAGACTGTTTTATGCATCGTGTTACTTGTAGTCACATCCACTTTGTGTTACCAGTGTGAAAAAATATACAACTTAGTTACACAGGTTATACAGTTCTAAAAGGGGACTGCTATTTCCTAAGTGTGTCACAACCACTGCCCCCATTTTTTTCTTCTTCCAAATGCTGTTTGGATTACATTCAGGCCATGCATAATCCAGAATATTTTAACCAGTTTTAACGGCCCTATTACCAACCACTGTTTATTAAACTAGCCGCAAGGTGCCCGAAGTGTACACAAGTTCACTTTGTACTTCACTACACCTTAGTTCACACTTGAGTAAATCAAATCCAAAGACTTGCCTAATGTTTCTATCCATCTTTTTAATTGTCTCTGCATAAGAAATTGCGTATATAAAGTAAAGGTGTGTCATCAGTAAGCAAGTTCATTTACTCACCTGCATTGACTGAAATGACATGCTACCAGCATTTGTTATCTTTATTACCCCGCAGTCCTGTATCCTATCTCCAATAGTGCTATAAGTCTTCTGCCTGCATTTGGAAATATTTTATTTCCTTCTGTTCTTTTTCTTATATTTGTTGATATGCAAATCAATATTTGTAGGCTGCATGATTTGTACATTTTATCTTAATTAGATGAACAATTAATATGATAATGTAGTTTTCTACATGAAAGAAGGAAGACTTGATTGCCTGTACTATTAAAATGTACATATGGCAAAAAGCCCAGTCACTCAGTATTAAATAGTAATCATTTAGGCTCTGCTATCTAGACTATTTCAGGAAAGCTAGACATATTTATGTTCTTTCGTGTCTACGCAGCAATCCTAAAAATAACCGTACTTAAATAATATTACCTTATTATTATGTGAATATTTGACAAGATGTACATATTTTTTTTCCAGCTTGAAATAGAAATTTTCATTCTTTGAATAAACCAGTACAATATTTGTAAATGATTCATGTCAATATTGGGATATGTCAAGGATGCCTATGTTTAGTTTGCTAACTGCCTAAATTAACCCCAATGTTCGTGTTGATTTGTAGCTAAATTTGAATCCCACTGAAATCAATGATGTAAGAAAATGCAACTAACCATACATAGAGCACACCTTAGCCAATGAAGGCAGTGGAATGTTATCATAGTAACCTTTTCATAGGCTTGGAATCAAAATGAATAGGAAATGTGACAGCGAGTGTACATGCCTTCCACTTCCACACATTTATAAAATGTCCTCTGGAATCTGGATTGCCAAAAAAAGAAGGGGCAAAAGCCAGACCCCCGCTACCCCCATCAATGTCCCAGGGAACTCCTTCATCATTCTTTATATTCGTGTAGCCAATCACACAACAAAGCAGCCAGGGTACTCTTGTCCCTGGTTCCTCTCGGTTGAATGAATGACAAGCTACATGAAGGCACTTGCAGCTTCTGTCGGTATGTAGAGATCAGTCAACACTGGATGAAAAGCACCCAGTGCTGAATGGATCATCCATTGTGGTCTCCAACACATACAGCTGAATCCAGCAAAGGTAAGTATTAAAATAATAAAATATCAGAAAGTATTAGAATAATAAAGAGTTTTATCCTGTGCTGTGTTTTTGTTTGTTTTAGGTTTTATACACCCTTACTAGAAATGGGTAAAGGCTAATATGAACCCCTGTACTCATTGCCTAGAGTTAGGAGGCAGGTTTCTGGGGCATCCCCCTTAATAAAGTGAGCTTCCAAATTACAAATAGACTCTCCACCCACAGACCTACAATACATGGGGTTAAATTGTAGGGCAGGCAAGAGTCTGATTTTTGCCAAAGGGGAAGTGGGCTTCATGCTTTTTGTCCCCTTCATTCTTTGGCAAACTTCATTTCAGATGACCTTTAATGGATAGGAGAGGGGACACATACACTCACTGCCCCATTTCCTATCTAAGAAGATTATAATCCTTTAAGACTAAGCACAAAAAAGAGGAAAAGGTTATTATAGGGTAGGGCGGAAAAAAATAAATACAGTGCTGATCGGTTTGCTTACATTTGTTTAAGCTTGTTATTCAATTAGTAAATCAGGAAAGCTATGTACTTACATGGCACAGAGATGAAAATTTGTCACCTTGGTGGTGAGAGTCGGCATGTTATCATTAGTTATCGGCTTGTTATAACTGACACAGATTTTCAAAGCTAGATGAAATAAATAAATGTGAATAAATGAACGTTTTACATTTAAACAAATGTTGCCAACTAGTTTGGGACAGAAACGTATTATAGATGAAAGTATTGGAAGTTGAAAGGGAATTAAACTAAAAAAAAAATCACTTACCTTATCTTCAGCAGGTCCCTTGATCCCTCTGGGGCTTTCCAGGATAGGGTCCAGCTTTGTTCCGGTAAGGATGAAGCGTTGGGCGCTGTCATCTTCTTTTTTGCCTTCCAGCTTTTGCCTATGTCCCCTGATCTCACATTGTGCAGGCACAAGATCGGATGATGTAGTCGCTGTAAAAAGAAATAAACAGTGCCAATCTCACTGCACATGTGTGAAATTGGCAATTTGTTTACCACGTAGAAAAGGCCCTTCTGTGCATGGAATGGGAGCTAGGAAGAAGCAGCCAGAAACCTCCTGGAATGCGTGACATGGGTATGCCAGGAGGCTCTCACTTCCATTCTCTATTTATCGCCACGGCCATACAGACAGACTGGGAGGTGCTATATCCTTGTTTTTTTTAAAAAAGGTTTTAAAAGTTAAAAAATAAAAAAAATATATTTTTTATAAATTTGGTGATAGGTCTACTTAAATTAGTTAATTATAATGCAAATGAACCCCCTTTGGACCCAACAGTTCCCACCACTGCTTTTTAAATGTGCATTCCTGCACATACTTTAACTTAAATTTACAGAAAAGCAACATAGTCCTATTCATTGGCACCTTGTCCGAAGCAGCTTTTCTGATTTCATGGATTTGAAGTGGATATAGCGGAGAAAATATTGTACTTAGTTTATCCATGTGAAAAATCTGCAGTATGTTAGTTTAGATTAGGGGTGTAAAACTCTTGCCCACGAGCCAGATCTGGCCCGCAACGTCCTTTTTTTTGGCCCCCAAAGGAATCCTAAATATGAACTGCAGTTGGCCCGCTGCTGCATTGAAATAGCGCCGCTAATACAATTCCCGGCATAACTCGCGTCTATAGTCCAGCGGGCTCTGCCAATTCGTGGCCCCGCATTGGACTGTTTTATAGACGCAAGTAATGCCGTGAATTTTAGCAGTAGTGCTATTTTAATGAAGAGAGGGGTTCCAGCGGCGGGCCACTCATAACAGTTAGCCCCGCATTGGCCACTTCTGGCATTTCCAGCACTCCCCCTTAGCCATTTTCCGTGCTACTCAAAGGCATGGACTTGAATAGCTGAAGTTTCATAGAAGAAAATTTTTTTTATTATTGATAGCCTGTGGAAAAAGGTTAACAATGAAGTTTAACTCAGAAGGTTACAAATAGAAAAAGAGGTGTAAGATTTTTTCTTCAATAAAATGTAAAAAAAAATCTAATGCCGCTTTCTCTATCTTAGGCTTTTTTTCCAGATTGAATGTAAAGCAAAACCTCTTTGTCTCCATATAGGAAACAGGTTTATATCTAATGAGAAGGAAAAACTTCCTCAATTTTTTCAATAAATTTCAAGTTTAGCCCGCAACTTTGTTTAAGTTTTTTATTTTGGCCCTTCGTGTATTTGAGTTTGACACCCCTGCTTTAGATGATGAGAATGAATACAGCATGTAAACGTTGTGTATATTATATTCAAGTATACCATCTTATTTTTAGGCTCTGCTTGAATAAAGATCTAATTTTCAAACATGTTTGAAAAGTCAACAACTTATGAGGTGTACTTAATTTTTTACATGACTGAATGCTTTAAAGAAATTCCGGGAATAGTGTCAGATAACACAAATCTCTTTGTATATTCTGGAAAAAAAATAAACATGGTGCAGAAATGACAGCAATACATTTACATCACCATAATTGCCATTGTATATATTTGACCTGCACATGACTTCATACTTGATGTGATTGAAATGGTTGACATTAAAAATATATTATTTTTTATACAACCTAAAAACAAGGCGATACAGCTTTCATAACTGAAGTCTTGCCTTTGCTGTTTGCAGTAGTCAACTGTCTATGGAAGGCAAGAGGCTTAAACTTTATTTGCTTCAATACACACAAGCCTGAAGAAATTCAATTACATCTTGCCTACTTTGCAATCACCTATCAGATTTGGTACACAGCAGACAATACAATCCCAGAATTTTTTTAACATTATGTTGCGTGAGATCTACTTTAGCAGTAACAAAACAAAACACAAAAAAAAACAGAATAATTTATTTGTTTCAATTTATCTGATGTTATTATTTATTTTTTTTTTGATTTTTAACTCTATAGGCTATAATAATAAGATTGCAATTAAAAATGAAAATGTTAGTAGTCATTTTCATATCAGTTGTACAAAATTTGTTTTATCTTTGTTTCTAATTCCATAATTTCATTTTTAATGTCCTTAATAAACTATAAATGGTTTCTATTAACCAAATAAATCATTTTTTATTAC
Source organism: Pyxicephalus adspersus (assembly GCF_032062135.1). Taxonomy (NCBI): domain Eukaryota; kingdom Metazoa; phylum Chordata; class Amphibia; order Anura; family Pyxicephalidae; genus Pyxicephalus; species Pyxicephalus adspersus. The sequence continues at coordinate 100,091,116 of NC_092859.1, forward strand.
TTTTCTTTGGGTCATTGGAAGTCTTTCTTTTTCTATTTAAAACTCTGTTTTTCAACCAGTGAATGGGCTTGCTAATGTAATCTCGTTGCAAAAATGTTTTCCACAGCTTTTTTGCATGTGGTTTAAAAGAAACATTTTGTGTAATAAAGAAGTTTGTGATTCTGGGTTCTTTGGACATGCTGGTTGCCTGGTGGTAATGCTAACCCTTTGTTTCATCACTATCAGTAATCACTAAGTCAGTAACTCTTTTACTCCCTGGTATGAATACTTGTTTAAAGATATTGGGTCTGATTTATTAAAGCTCCCCAAGGCTGGAGAGCATATACTTTCATCAGGGAAGCTTGGTGATCCAGCAACCCTGGAATAGACCTGTCCAGGATTGAAAACATTTGCTAATAAATAGCAAATTACTTTAAGGAAATCCATTCCAGGTCTGCTGGATCACCCAGCTTCACTGATGAAAGTTTATCCTCTCCAGCCTTGGGGTGCTTTATTAAAACAGGTCCCCTGACTCAGAATATTAAACTAGAAGGTCAACATAGCAGCCAGGCAACTAGAATTTTCAGTGCCCTGAAATTTACCTTACAGTATACTCAACACTAACATTTTAGTAATATTTTAGCAAGTGGGGTGCTACCCCAACCTGGAAAAATAAAGATGAGCAAATTTGTCAGGTTTGGTGTGCAAAGAGTTCTGTAAATCTTGATTAAACTTTGAAGTTCGCCAACTTTGCAACTAACCCTAGTGTAGGAAGGGGTAGGCATTTTTAGGGTAAATAAGTAAGCTATCATTAAACAAAAGTCATTTTCCAATGCCGTTTTGTTAACTCTCCCTACCAGATCCAACACATACTGACAATATAGCCCACAATGGCTGGGCTACCAATTGTGACTCTGATGAGGGACAGACGCTATGCACTGTATTGTAGGCTTTTCCATATTTCTGGCCATATTCAGCCAAAAGTTTGCAATTTGTAAATGATAAAAATCCTGGGGATTTGAGAATCTTTGTTAGGAGTGAACCTGGACCTCACCCCTACTGTAAGAAGTTCACTAAGTCAGCCAAATGCAGTAACCTTTACTGTAGTAATGTATTATCCTTAATAAATTATTTACTGTATTTACTGTATTACTCTTCACACCATTGTCAGTGTCAATAGCAGGTGTAGTATGGCCTGTGCCAATCTGGCTATAAAAACTGTCATTGTCTGGTGGCCTATCATACCTGACAAAAACAGTATACTAATGTCTCTTTGGGATTAGGATTGCTCAGATTATGAGATTTAGTTCAAGGTTGGAGTAACTTCAGTTCAAGTGGGAATCAACTCTCTTCAGAATTATCCAACCATCACTAGTACTGATTAAAAGGCATGTGTGCTGGCTTTCCCTGAGTTCTCCCCTATCACCGATCTACATAGGTTGTTCAAAATTTCTGTTTTTTTCTTTTCTTAAAATGTTGAAACTTAAATTGGGCTGTACTCACATAACATAGACCAAGGCATGTTGATTGCCTTCTCAGGCACACAGCATTGCAAGTTTGCCCCCATACCCAGAAGGGGCATTCCTCCAAGATGCAGGGGCAGATCAAATTTATTCTTAAGCATGACAGGCTACATATGGGCTGAGATACATAATCTATTTTTAAATATTCAGCTAAAAATATTTTACACATATATCTTTACACCTTTGTCATTTTTTTGCAATCGAAATGAAGCATTCTTAAGTGTGTTTAGACAATCAATATCTTGCAGGCCTACGGACAGTTAAAAAGAAATACAAATGTTAAACCTATATTGTTTTTGTATTTTCTCATTTTTATACTTTGTTGTCTTTTTGTTTTACCAAAGATTTAAATCTAAAATAAGCAGCCTAATTTGGGCTATAATCATATATCTTCTGACATTCAGGTCACTGTGAAAAATCTTTTCTTTTTGTGTTCTATGCAACTTTCAGTGTTTAACTTTTTTTTTTTATTCAGACAACATATTCTCAAATAGGAAAAAAATTGTACTATGGTCAACTGTTTGTTGTTAACTGACATACAAAGACAATATACAAGACTTACTATGAATTAATGTAAGCAGAGATCACTATTGAAATTATTGCTGTGCAGGTTTCCATGAGCACATTATTATTATACAGTATTTATATAGCACCATCATAGTATGCAGCGCTGTACAAAGTTCATAGTCATGTCATTAACTGTCCCTTAAAGGAGCTCACAATCTAACATAGTCAAATGTCATTAATGTAGTCTAAGGTCAATTTCTTTTAGGGGGAAGCCAAATAACCTCACTGCATGTTTTTGGGATGTAGGAGGAAACCAGAGTACCTGGAGGGAACCCACAAACTCCATGCAGATAATGTCCTGGCTGGGAATCAAACCCAGGACCTAGTACTAGCTGCAAAGGCTGGAGGGCTATTATTATTATTATTATTATTATTATTATTAATAAACAGGATTTATATAGCGCCAACATATTACGCAGCGCGGGCTAACCACTGAACCACCATGCTGCCCACATGGATGTACATCCACTGTGTGATCATAATCCCCTGACTTTTTCTAGTTTGCAGCGTGCCAAAAATATAAAAAAAATCTTTTACCTTATTTTCTTTAAAAGGGTACACTAAACAATGAGTGAGTAAAATTACCCAATCTACTTCCTTCAGGTCCAGGCCCCTCCTAAAGTTGCACTATCATGCACTATCATGAACCTAGTCATTGCTTTGTACCCTATTGTGTGACTTTTTATCTCTGGTTGTAGAACACCTAAAGCTATAGCAAAGCATTAGAGACACTCATCAAAATGTTGATTCTGCAGCACAAATGCCATGGTGCCAAGGTTTTGGATGACCCGACACAACTACAACAAATGAAACAAATCCCCAGAATGCAAACGTATAGATTAAACACTTGTGCAAAACACAATAATCTAGGTTTGTCTAACTGCTTGTAAGAACCTCCTGTATTTTAAATAAATCTACAGAAGGTTTACATGCAGTTTTGTGGTTTTGTCTTGTTTGGTAATAGAAGCACCAATAGCTAGATACAAGGAAAAAAGTGTATGTCCAGAAGATGGTAAATGCAGCACAAATTCAGCACTCTAACAATTACTAGTATGTATTACTCCTAAAAAAAAAAACCCTTATTCTTTTACTAGTGACATTTTAGTACTCTAATATATTTGTGGAATAGATAGCATGGAAGGGCTAAACTACTATTCCAACAAGATGTATTATATTAATAACATAAGCCAACGCATTACATAATGTTATATAAAAACACAATCGAAGTTTGATGCCTTTGGGCTTTTTAATTTTATAGGTATTTCTATGTATGAGAATAATACTTTGATTGATTTTCAATGTCTAGGTCTTATTAAATATTATAGTTACCTTATTTCAGTGGGTATAGTGTGTATTACGATTTAAAGTAAAGCTAAGTAAAAAAAAATCTATGTGTGTTCTGGACCAATACTATTCACATATGTACCATATAGAAAAGAATGATAGCATGTTGTAATAAACAAATCATATGTTGTATTTTACAAACATTCATAACACTGTTTGGACATGCTAATTAACGGTTTTTGTTTTACACATTCTTTAAAAGAATATACATCAAAAAATTATTTCTCCGCTGTCATTTCCTCTAAAGCTTAAAACCCACACAGCCTTTTCTCAACAATTGAATAGACAAAATCAAACATGATGTCTCTGCTCATTGGGCCACTCCAACCATATCCACCCCTTCCACCTGTAATTCATAACTGGCCTCGCTCTGCCCTGTTACTGTGGATGAAGCCTCACGTTTCTCATCATCTCCATCTACTACTGTTGTCTTAGCATCACCTTTGATTCTACCCTCTCATTTACCCCCCATATTCAGAACATTTCCAGGTCATGTCACTTTCATCTACGCAACATCTCCAAAATCCACCCCTACCTGTCCCCTGAGACCACCAAACTCCTTGTACATGCTCTTATCATCTTTCGTCTGGACAACTGTAACATCCTTCTCACTGGTATTCCACTAACCCAACTCTCCCCTCCAGAATCTATTATGAACGCTGCAGCCAGACTCCTCCATCCTTCCCACCGCTCCTCTTCCGCTGCATCTCTTTGTAGTTCTCTTTATTAGCTTCCATTTCACCTTTCTGACCTAGTAAAAAAATACTCCCCCAGCCGCTCTCTCTGCTCCTCTACTACTGACTTCCTCACTCATAACCTAATATTAATAATCACTCATAAACATAATATATATATATATATATATATATATATATATATATATATATCCCCGGGATGGGAATCGGAATCAATAAGCTTTTTTTATTTCCAGAAAAACTGACCTTGTGTTGCCTCATTTTTAACTGCTGCCATCCTGTTGCTACAAGCAATTCCCTAAAGCCAGTACCCTATATACATATATATATATATATATATATATATATATATATATATATATAATGCATTTTTTCATTAGGCAGAGGTTCAAAAATAATACAATTACCATTTATATCATTATTTTATAATTACCCTGTTTTCTTTGCAAATTTTATGATCTAGAAAGAACAAGGATAAGTCCTTCAGAAAGGATTAGCAATGGGCCTACTGAACAACTAGGAAGTGGAGTGAAACGAAAGTCCATTGTGACAAATTTGGAAAGCAGAGCAGAGGTCTCAATTTACCAAGAACTGGAAAAAGTTTAAAACATAAGATAAAAAAATATCATATTTATCATTCTGTAAGTGTCTAAAGTGATCCTAGATTTTTTCAGAACTTGAAGTAGTCTGATATTTATTTGTTGTTTGTGATTTTCAGGAATTCCTTATAAACATCCCATAAATGCACTGGATGTACTGAACACATTTATTTTATTCTTAAATTAAATTAGGTTAAAGTTAAGTTAAATTATTGTATGAAAGTGGTTTTGCAATTATTACGCCGGTTCAGTGCCAATTGTTCCTGAGTGTTACAATACATGAACTGTGTATTAATCAGTAATCAGACTGGATATGCTATGATGAGAATACAGGTTTAAGATTTATGTAGAAGTTAATTTACAAGAATTAATCCATAAAAGATAGTTGTGTAATGTAACGTAGAAGTACACAAAGTAGAAGTACAGGACATCAATACATTCTTCTTTCCTATGGTCTTCTCAAGCCATGATAATGTAAAGAAACAATCTGAATAACAGTGCACCACAACACATTTTGCACTTTTAGTCTGTAGTAAAGCATTGTTGACGCCCATACATTTGCATTATGTACTGGTGTATGTTTACACCAAAATAATGTACATTAATTGCACATTACTGTGTTATGGCAACTTAATATTTTGCGAATAAAATGTTGTGAAAGATGACTACCATCAGAAATTGCATCATCCATTTCGGGTTGTACATGTTTTATAAGTATCTTGTCATTTTAGGATTTGTACTGCAATAGATCAGTAACACCAAGTTCTGTATATAATAGGTGGCCTCCATTTCTACATGCATTACACATACTTACAAAACATGCTGTGTTTGCTAGTCCCAACTGAGCCTGCACTGGAGATGTCAGCACTGAACATAAGCGTATTTCACTTTAATAAATCACCCCTTCCTTTACACTGGACATAGAGGAAATAGGTGATAGTAAAAGATAAAAAAAGAAGCTTGCTAAACCTTACCTCTTAAGAGCAGAAATGAGACAAAGCCTTTTTATATTTATTTTCATGAGCCTACATGAGCGAAGTTTTGTGTCTCAACTACACTGTAAAATCAGGTACAATCAATTTTTAGTAGTGATTGATCACTAAACTGAATAAATAGTTCCTTGTAGTATAAGCTACACAACTAGCAGGAAGGAGCCCCCAAACTGCACACAATAGTAGCTAAAAATAGCCTGTGTAGTTTTGGTCTTATAAATAAATATATTCATGCTTTAATTTCTGACTAGATTTCTCTCTAATTAGGACTAATTATCTATTCAAAGCTAGGAAAATGTTCATGGAGGAAGAAAAAAAAACTTTTACTCATATTTTGTACTTTTTTTTTTTTTTGCAAGCATGGTAACAAGATTTCTTTTTATAGTGGCCAAGTTTTATTTTTAGCCACAGATTTCCACTATTTGTAACTATACCTTTGTGAGTCATCTCTTTCTCTATACTTCACTGGGAAAGATTATTTTAGAGGCTGGATTTATAACAAGATCATATATTTGCTCTAGGGATAGAGTCCTTGGGGATATGTGTGTGACAAATTAGCAAATTCCATTTAAAAAAAATGATTTTGTCGTACTGCAGCAGCAAGAGTCTACATCCTTAAGCTAATAAATATATGCTAACCAACATGTGAAATGTTCATATAAATATGTCCAGGAGATTAATAGTTGCACAGCAGATTTGAAAAGCACGGATTCAATAAGTGTTGTGCAACACTGCAGCACAGAAACTGTTAAGATTCTTTAATAGATCAGTAAAAAGCTGGGTCAATAATATCAAACAGGGTAAATTAGATAACAAAGCTCTGATGACAGGTGATTATGCTTTCCCAGCTGTAGTAAATACTGTTGCCAGTACACAAAAAACAGCATGCCCTGTGACATTTTCTTCGTATGCCGTCTGCTGAAAAGGTTACGTCTTACGGCAAAGTAATTTATTGTAATAATTAATTTTCTGATCTTTATATTAAGAAGAGACAGCTTTCTTCATTAGGTGAATCTGTAAAATGAATTTCAAGTTGTTCAGCTAGATTTTGATCAATTTAAAGGGAAACCATTATGTGATGGTTACATTGCTGCAAAATGGCGTATAGTTATTTCTTGTTTTGTTTTGTAAAACTGAATACAAAGGTAGGTTTATTATTAGGAGCTAATTTTATTTTATAAACTGGGAATTGTTTTGTTGCATGTTAAACACAGGGTGACAGAAGGACCTTTTGTATGCTTTATCCTACAAACAACTATTTCTCTAATTTCATACAATACAAATGCATTTTGTACACTCGTTGTTATGGTAATAATGAAGTCTGCACAATAAAAATAACAAGCCTTTTGATTTGAAAGAACACTAAGCCTTGATATCTTTGGTGGATCTTGGTGGTTGTTTGAGCTGGAAAGGGTGACAGTCAAGGTCCTGCACAAAGTTCAAAAGTTGGATCCCACTCCAGTGGCCTTTAGGTAAAATAATAAAAATATCAAATTAATAAACTAAATAATATTAATTACCCACTCTCCATTGGCCATAGGTCTTAACCAATGCATGACATGATATTTGCAGTTTGACACAATCTTCCATAATATCATCAACATGTTTTGGACACCACTATTCTGCCATTGCACTGATTTCTACATGGCTTAACCTGACCCATTCCAATCATTTTGTTACACTAATAGTTTATGACAGCCTTTCTAAAACCTTTTTACCATTAAGAAACCTTTGAAATCCCTGTATTACATGTTTTATACAACAGTTTATAGTGTGTTACTGTGACCAATAAGTTGTAGGTATCCTAATAAAGTTATTTGACGACCTTACCTTGTCTATACAACTACATTACTTTCAGTAATTAATATGCAAGGGAATAAAATATTGCGCAGAAAAGAAATGCAGATAATAAAAATGATTGCGGTCTATGTATTGGTGGTCATTGGGGAAATACCTATTTCATTGGTGGTGATGATAGTTGCAAAGTTGAGAAATCCTGAGAAAAAACACTTAGGGCTCAAAAACAGGAAAACAGACATTCCCCCAAGCATTCCACATCCACCCGGGAATGTTAGAGGGAATGTCAGATTCCTTGTTTTTTAAATGGAGCCCTAGGTGTAAACTGGTAAAACATGCTCATATACAATCTGGTGACAATATCAAGAAGCGTACTATCAAAATGATACAACAGAAAATACATAGCACAAGTTATCAAATGTGATTTCATTTAAATGGTAGATTGACTAAGGAAATTATTTTGCCAACTTACCCTGCGTAAGGCTAAAAAGCACAAGGCAAACATAGTAACATAATAAACCGACATATTAAACAAATGGCGAATAAATGGTTTGATGATACATAATAAACAAATGGTTCATAAAGTAGCTCAAAGGACAGAATTACCTAAACTTCATACTATATAAAATATTCTGAATCTAAATTGAACTTTATTTTGGGTCACCACGTGTTTACGCTAAAGTTTATCAGCAAGAATTATGAAGGTTGCCATCACTAACCTCCCATATTGAGAATGTTGGTTCTTTGGCTCTTATGTATTTGGTTCTATGCCTACTGATTTACTAATCAGGAATAAGTATATTAACAAGAAATGTTGACACTAATCTGATTTAGGGCCTATTCAGGTCAATCTATTGTGGTAAAGTAACACATATGAATAGAATTACATTTAGGAATGGCAGTAAAAACTCCACAGGAGTTATATTCACTGGTTGACTTAACACTATAGCATCCTATTTTTCCAACCTGAAGGCAGATATAGGTATTTCAGTGAAAATCACGTCAACACAATCATTAAATTAGGACATATTGGCAAATCAAATTATATGGAAATTTCTATTTTTCTTGTAAAATAATGCAATGTAATGATTAATGGAAGCCTTCCACTGTGGGTTTTTTTGGATCTGTGGTGGGCAGTGTCGGGTAAGTTGCAGCCTAAGCACCTGAAAGTTATTTTTATTAAGTCCTCTTCAAGCTTGTGTAAATGGGCATCATTCAGTGCCAAAGCATGTTACAGAAGTAAGGTAGTTTGAATGGGCTTGTAAGGTACCAAAACAACTATGTTAGTTCATTATGTATGCCATAATGCATTTTCCCTGTTCTGCACCATCCCATTTTATATTACAATTAGTATTCTGCTGCACCTCATTCAGAATGCATGTTGTACATTCCCTATTCTGCAACACATTTTTTATGCCAAGCTGTATTTCCCTTATTCCTCACTACCCCATTTTTAGTGTCATTATGTTAAGTTAGTGAGACGTTCATGCTTTAAAGGATAAGTGTACTTTTAACAATGTTCACGTATCCATTTTCTCTAGCCAGACAAAATAATGGCCACTATCCCCTTCCACAGATCATATCACAATTCCTCCCCAGTCCTCTGTCAACTGCCCTGGTAATTAGGGTGTTGTGTGTTTTTTCTTTCTGTGGTGCCGTGCATTTTTTAGTTACACCCCTAGCTCCAATCCTTCCCCACTTTATTTAAATCTCAGAAAACGTTATACATTTTTGGTTTCCTTTTTAAAATTACACCCCTTACTAGCTCCTATTTAGAAAAAAATGTCAGTAAAACATACTAAGTCTCCCAGGAAGTTGAGAAAAAGCTGAGTGATGTTACTGGTATACGGGTGATCTGTGGTCTACATTAACAATTTCTTCATGAATACTTCTTTTTTTGATTTTCTTTCTTTTTTTAACATAATGGCTGTGGGTGGCTAACAAGGATGGTAAACCTATTGTAGTACAGGAACCCCTTTAGGAACATGATGATAACAGTATAATACTGTATTGCTGGATATTGCACTGTATTTGTTTTGCTAGGTCCCAGGTTTGAATTTGCAGAATTTGTATGTTCTCTTCATGTTCGTGTGGGGCTTCCCAGTTTCCTCCCACATCCCAAAAACATGCAGTTAGATTATTAGGCTTCCCCTCATATTGTCCTTAGACTGTGTTAATGACATATGACTATGGTAGGGACATTAAATTGTGCTATATAAACACAAGTACAGGTAGTCCCCGGGTTAAAGAACATCCAACATATGGACGTCTCCTTGATACAAACGGGGATTCCCTGCTCGTTCTGTGCAGGATGGAGGATTGACAAGGGGGGGGGGGGGGGGGGGGGGGGTTGCGACTTTGTGAAGAAATCTTCTGCTAAACAGAGCTGAGGTTGTGGGTGATGTTAGGGGGGTGAGCTTTTTCTGCAGCCTCTAACTCTTTAATGACCAAGACAAACTCTGCTGTTGCCTCTTTTTGCATATGAAAGCACAACTTTCTCCAGAAGTTAATAAATGTCTAGGCTCCATAAAGATTTTTATTTTTTTGCTTGTTTGTGATTAACCCCACAGTGTGGATTTTATACAGTAACCATGCACCATGACACCATGCAGCCTAATATGTTGAGAAAAACATTCGTCCTAATTGCAAAAAATAATATACCTGTTCTGACTTACATACAAAATTCAATTTAAGAACAAACCTATGGTCCCTATATCATTTGTAACTTAGGGACTACCTGTAAATAAAATAAAATCGTTTTACTCTAATCCCAACCATGGCATTTTAAAACTTGTCTTAATAGAAATGGAGGATTTTTGTTGTTATAGTGTTAATATATACTAAAACCAGGGATTGTTTGATTCAAATGTCAGATCTCTCACATTTTAAGGTATATACTTTCATAACAGCACACTTACACTTACACTAATATGCAAGAGATATAACAAGACTAAAGCATTGAAAAAGATTCCATGTACAAAAACTCAAAGAAGAAAGTAGAAACTAAGATGCATTATAAAAATTGCTTATTACAAGCCCTTCTATCCCTTTTCCTTAAATGAAGGTTTATGTTTAAAAAAAAATAAGTACAATTGGTGTGAATGGTAAATGTACTATGGGACAATGGAAAAGATGGAAAGGACATTATGCAGAAAATGTATAGTATGTATTGTCTATCCACTAATATGATCCAGCTAGTCTTGTCCTGTATACAAAAGCAAGGACTTGTCCTTTAGGTCATGAGGTCAACAGTGCTATTGAGTGGCATTTTTTTATTCAATAAGTCTTGCTGAGGTTGTCAGAATAAAATCAACATCAACAGATGTTGCCTATTAAACATCACAAAAAAGATCTATGTATTGCCCCAACAACTTCCCCAGGCAATCTCTGCCAATAACCCATTGGAATATCAATAAGTGTCCCTGTTTAATAGAGATTAGATAGCTTTAATAGACAAGCCTTTTGTCAAGGCCACAATACTATTTACTGCTTGTTTATACAAAAGACATTTTTAGCAAGTAAGCGTAGGTGTACTTTTGTGTAAAATTTCACTACAACCTACCACGGAGAGATGGACTATCTGTTAGGTCCTATGATAAGGGGTCACTCATGACCCTGCTAAAGCATTCAGGCCCCTCTATTTCACTATCTTCTACTTTTGTGCCTTAATGGCACAAACAATTTTGCATAAGACTCACTTGAAAACTGATAATTGATATCACCTCTATCAATATCTATTAATACAAGAAGTTAGCCTATGCTTCACTCATTTAGTATACAGCTCAAGAAAATACAATGCAATTGTAGAGAAGAATAACTCTTAAAAAAATCAAATAAATAAATAACAGACATAAAGATCTAAACCCTATGAAATATACCCCCTAAAATACAATATATAGTATGTACACAGAATACGTGCCATTACACTTCCTTTTCTTAATGTTTTCAGACCAGTTCCATGATTTGTAGGGTCATTTTCCCATGATGATCTTTACCCCTGCTGGGCAATATTCAATTCAGGCAGGCTGATTCACCAAGTAAATCGGAAGCTCGCTTGCGCATTCGTATTCGCGATCCAAATTCGGAGGCCTTTTGATCGATTTATCAACCACATTTCAGGCGCTGGTGTATTCGCAAGTTATCAACCGAAATGATCTTTCTGCTGGAGACGCGCATCTCTGGCAGTTTGACACAGGCGAACTTGAAATAAAAGTCACTGTTCCCCTAAAAAATAAATCTGTCTAATGGCACACATCTTTCACATAGACCTAAATAAAAATGTTTGGGCTGTTCAAATGTTTCAAACATTTATATTAGCTGAGAAAAATGCATATTTTAAAATGACTTCTTACTTTCCTGTTGGGAAAGAGTAAACCGAGTTCAGCTCCTCTACATAGGCGCTCATCTAAACACTTACGATGCCTGATCAGAGGACACGCCTAGGGGTAAATATTGCGACTTTCCGCTGGCTAAACCTCGGCATTGCCATCTGACTAGATTTTCCCACAAAAGTCACAAGCACACACACGTTCTTGTTTGCTTCTATAGATATATATATGTGTGTGTGTGTGTGTGTGACAATATATATATATATATATATATTGAAGTATATAATTATATCTCATCTCCCAGGACATACAGTTTAAAAAGTCAATTGTGATTGTTACTATATACATATTAAAAAATACTTAACAATAAATCCTCCTCAGCTTTATTTTATTTTTTTATTTCATTGAATATCTGTTTACTGGTGTAGAAATCTAAAGGATTTTATCAATAAATGATATTTTCCAATTGCAAAAAAAAAAAAAACAAACATCCTGCGCAAGTGCTAATTGCAAGTGAATTTCTATCACCTGTGCGCTTTGATTTGAGCATATATAAGGGTGTTGTTTATCTTGCCTTTTCCTTTTGTCTTTTTTCTAGGAGGGGCAGAAGGGGCTATTGTTTTGTGTGTTATTAATCTATGTTGCAGCATTTGATACTTAGTTTACCCTTTAGCACAATACCTGCTTTTTTTTGTAACTTTGAAAGTTTCACAGTCCATTTTGCAATTTTGATATCAATGTTAATGCTATGTTTTTGTGTTTGTGGTCATATAGTTTGTTTGCAAAATTCTGCCTTTATTAATACTTTGAAATGTTTATCCTGCATAAACATTTTCTAATCCAGTTTTCCACCCTTGATAGGTCAAAATGGAATGTTGGTTTGGTAAGTATTTTTTGATTGCAATATTTTTGTGGGCCATTTTGAACTATTTTGACTTTACATGGAAGTTTGGGTTTACATGTGTTTTGTTTGTTCTTTTTAATTTTTTGTCATGTAAATTTAGTGATGTGTGTGTGTGTTTTAAATGTTTCTTTTGAATAAAGTTGTTTTTAAAATGTTATTGTTTGTTTTTTAGGGGTTTGTTGTTATGTGATCTCCTTTCCAATCTCCCAGGACACAGTTTAAAAAGACAATTGTGATTGTTTTTAAACTGTTCCTTCCTCTGAATTATTTGTAAGGCTAAAAACAGCACAATTGTCTTGTTAAAACTCAGTTGTTTGATGCGCATAGTTGTGCGCCAAACTTCAGGAGCGTGTAGCTCATAGTTGTGCACCACGGCGGACCCGCTATGTGCGCCTGAACTGTTTTATCAGTTGAAAAATGTACCGCACTTTTGCACAGTCCTCATTCAGGTAAGTTTGTATTTTTTTGTGTATCTTGCTTGTTTTGCTTCATATGCACTCATGTATGTATAGACATGAGTGTACATAAAGCCAAACATGTATGTATGCATTTAGATGTGTGTACATATACATAGAAAAGAGAAATTATAAGAAGAAACAGGCAAAGAGGGCTTTTTGGACCATATTGCTTCACATTGAAAAGATTGCCTATTTCTTCCCATGATTTCTCATGTCATGGGCTTGGCAACAAGCAACATTCATGGAGGATATTGCTTCTGGTTAAAAGAAGGAATCCACATTTATGTGCTTCCACTACCAAGCTGAGGGGAGTAAGCCAATTATATATATGTGTGCCAAGATCTAAAATGCCATTCAAACCTGCAGAAAAACCGGCACAAAAACATTGCAGCAACAGATGAAGCTAACAATCATGAGGATTACAAAAAATACCATCAACGCATACCATGCAAGCAAACCTACTTGATTAACTGCCCCCCCCCCCACACACACACAAACACACACAAACCGGTCCAGTTAAAATAGTACTAATGAAAATACAAAAGTATTTGTATACATTTAAATGTATTTTGACATATACACACAAGTAAAATCACTAAATGTTCCTTAATACATGTATTATAACATGTTTGCCTATAATCCTTTACTAAAATATTTGATTTCTCTAAAGTCAAACCAAAATGAAATTTTAATCAGGTCACAAATGTTTGTTCACATATTTTTTTACATTCATAATATTGAGTGATGACATATTTGAAAGTGCTACCTAGTAGATAGAAATTAGTTTGCAGTGTTGCAAATAAAAGAAAAAGTATCAAAACAACAAGTGCAACAAATGTAACTTTAAATGAAGCAAGTTTGTGAATGAGTAGAATGTAACATAAAAAAGTAGCACTTACACAAAAAAACAAAAAAAAAGCATTAAAGATTCAAACTGACCTGTAAAATGGACTGGAGATGCGCACAGAACAGGCCGCAGGTGTGCGCTATTCAATTGCTATTATCTCACCTCCTGAATCGCGCAGCTGAAAATTCATCTGCTTAATTTGCGTATTCGAGATCTTTGCTCATTTTTGCAGGAAACCGGCAGGCGAGTTCACTAGAACTGGGGCCCGACTCATGGTAATAGAGCTTGCTGACTGGCGCGTACATATGTAGGTCCAGCGTATCCACATTTCATTGATAAATCAGGGCCAAAATATTGAGGACATCTATTGGTGGTAAGGAATTACTGTGGGGGTGAGGGGGAAAGGTGTTGTGCAGAAGAAGAGGTAAGTACCACATCTGGAGCTGTTTTTGGAAGCCTACTTTTTAATTTGCCCAGAGTTGGGCTTTAAAATCTTTTCAGAGTACATGGTTACATATTAAGAGACAGTACTCATCCCAAACGTCCAAAGTTGCTGAAACTTTTTTCACCAACAACCAATATTTGGTTGTTGTTATTTTTCATATCTGTATCTAATACATTTATCTGACCCAATTGTGCCTTCAAATCTGTCCTTACCAGGGAGTTCTGATTGGGAAATCTGCAACATTTTGTAATAGTGTAAAAACTTACCTACTCACCATACATTGAAATTGCCCTAATATAATAGCAAGAGAAATGTGCATGAGTCATGAAGACACAGCCAAGCTTTAACACTACCAGGATGTACCTAAACTTTGCCCATTCAAATAGATCTAACATTATAGGACTGCAGACTGCATCAGGTATGAGATGCTAGTGTTTTATATGCATTAGTAAATTTTTTATTATTAAAGTGACAGAGCTTCTTTAAATTACAGAGAAACATATTCCTATTTTGTTAACAGTAAGTATAAGAAGTAGATCAATGCTTCCGGCTATAAGCACATCAAGTCAACCTCCCATTCTATTCACAACTGCAGGTTGAAAATATGAGTAGCAAGGAGAAGATTTATTTAGTGCGCTTCTCACCATCAATATCATTATACACTGCCAAATCAATGCTATCCCCAGGCTGTGAAAAACCTCAGTCTTCAACTCTTTGTATTGTTCTAGCACCACACATTGTTATACATAAAGAACGTCTGATTCTTTCTAGCCCCAGGCTAGACTCATTGCAGAGATTGTACATTCCCTGCCCCACTTTCAGTTTGTTTTATCATGCAGAGCTTAAAGTCCTCCTTCTAATTTATTTATTGGTCTGAACACCAAGGAAGCTTTTTATTGTGATCTACAGCCATAGTTGCTTTTGAAACAGTTTTTAACCTCAGCATTGTGCTGAATCAAGCAGAGATAATACATCAGGGACCGGTGAATACTGACCTAGCCATTGAGTGATTAAAGAGAGACAGTTTAGGAGTAAAAAGTAAATATATAAATGAAAGGATAGTGATTTAGTCAATTTTAATGTTTAACGTTGGATTAAAATAGCTTTTTGGAGGTCAGGCTGGTTCAGCCAATAAATAGACAGATGCAGTCAAGTGAACACATTGGGGAATACTCCACTTCCTGAAGCATATGTCAAGTCAAACAATTAACATATTATTTAACAGGTTGTCTGTAAGCTATTTGCAGTTAAAACATGTTCCTAAGAAATCACTAAGAAGCAAAATAAGTGTCTTATAATGCCTCAGCTACACAAAAGAGGCTTCTATTGCTGTTCAACAACGATTATATCATTTTTCAGCATACCGCGGAGTATTGTTTGCAGTTTGGAAAGCAGAATGCTTCAGAATTTGAATTAGGTCTTTTAATCATCCTCCTACACAGAGTGTACACATGAAATTAGTTGTGAGTTGTGACCGATTACCTTAAAGATAATATACCATAAAGTTCTTACACTTTAAGCCTGTTTCTAGAATATATGTCTGACTTTATTAGCCTGAGTGCCAGAAGTATAATGGAATTACATAAGGAGAACACAGTTTCTATTAAGTTGGATGAATGAACTTGGTTTTACTGAAGGTGTGTTATAATATAATGTTATCAATCTAGTACATTGTACATGAACATGGTCCATTCTGGGAAAATTATACAGAGAAGAGCTTGAGGCAAGAACTAATTTTTCTCAGCACAAAATGCAATAATGTTCATATGATGGTGACTAGTATACAGACACCTATAGGGCTCACATAATAAGTTATCAAAAGAACTTTTTTTTTCAAATGTAATTCCGATGTTTTGTTTTCATATTTATATATTGCATTGTACACTTTATACAGGATAGTTTTATGGTACTAGTAGCCAAAGGATAAACAATTTTATTAGCTGCCATGATGGCTTTGCAAAATTTACCGTCATTCATACTGTTTAAAACATTTTTGGTTCTCCTTACTAAATGTAATATACTACCTTACCTTTTTTGATTACATTACCATGTGCTATGTAATCATAATCTAAAACCCTGTACAGATGTCCAACTGATGTTAGATGATTGTAACTGGAAACCCTTTTTCGTGGTCACTATGTATAAGTGTTGTGACATGGCAAAAGGAGTTGTCTTTGAGGGAAGGTATATTTCTCCTCGTTTTCTCTCCTGTTGGAGAGGTTAACCAGCATCATGTCAGCAGGGATTCCAGACCAGGGTTTGCAGATCACTCAGAAGTATTCTGATCCAGACCAGAGTTTGGTTCTGGCTGGCCTTTAATTACTGCACAGCAGAGGGAGGGAAGAGGGAGACACTGCCTGTGACAGCCATTCTGGGCCATATGTGAATGTTGGAGCTGAAACGTTTTGAGTGGAGTTGGCTTGGTTTAGCCCTCCAAATGGTAGAGAGGAATCTGCCAACTGTATAGTTAGTGCCTGACTGGCTAGGATTTATTTTTGTTTGTTTGTTTTATATGATGCAACCTTTTAATAAAACTGATCAGGGTCAGTTTAAAAAACAATCTACTGTCTCCTGTGTGCTTCATCCACCTCTACGTCAGTCTGAGAGTACCTCTTACCCCTGTAGAGGTGATCCCACACGAGTGGTATACCACAGTGTACATAGCTTTAGTTCTTGTGAAGTCATTGTAGGGGCTGCAAAGATGTATGCCCAAGAACAAGGTCTCTGTGAAAGTCTCTGTAACCCATGACCAACCAGATGTATGTCAATGCAGGGAAAATAAAGATAGATCTACCTATGACTCTCAGTGCTCAATATATTACAGCTGTGAACTGTTTAGGAGAGAAGGACAGTTTCAATCACCAAAACTTTCTTCTCCAGTGTTTGCCAATCTCTTGGCAAACCTAAAAGTCCATTCCTGCATTTCCCTATGCTGAGCTCATCATGTAAATATATTTTTTGACATAGCTTTCATTTATTGATCACCAACTGGCAACGCGGGGCGCGATTGTGAAAAAATCAATCGGCAAAATAAGCCCCGTCCGACTTCCTGAGGGTAACCAGGTTAATTATACTTGTAAACGCCTATGCGTATTAAGACGATATTCCTTAAGGTGGGGTAAGTAACTTGGTGGAAACTCCGATACAATACGGCGTACATTCGCATACAGACCACACTAGGAAACACCAACCTATGGAGCTAAAACTAAATGACTACCAAGACATAAAGCAAATAGCTGAAAGGGAAGAATCTACACACATGGTTGAAGTGGGATGGAGGACCCTTATTATCTATCAGACTGATACCTGCTGCAGCTTCTGCAGCTTGTTGTGTGGAGGACACAATGCAAATTTATAGGTGAAAAATAATTATTTAAAAGTCAAATAATCATTTTAGACATAATATCTAGAATGAATGCAATAAAATTTAACAGTAATAGAAAAACATATTAGCATTGCCCTCTATTGACCTTATAACATATTCCTTTCTATATTTTGTCTGTTATGAAGCATTGATAACCTATACTCCATTCTTGTCTTTTGTGACAAAAAACATAGATTAATACAAAGGAAGTTCACCCTTTTTCTATCATCAGCCAGGTTCAATTGGTTGATAATTACTTTCTTTGTTTTGAAGATTTTGTGAGGTTTTTGCTCTTAGCATTAAAACATTTTTAATCCATCAGATAAAATGAGAAGTATGGAAATCATAAAGTGTTTGCAACATTTCACCAACCTTTTTTGAATTGTTCTTTATTCCAAAAAATATGAAAAGCATTCAAATCTGTGCCAGATGTCAAAAGCAAATTCTGATATGGAGACAACAAAAAAGGACTGGCAACCTTGGGAAAGGTGATTAAATACAAATAATATTGTACATATCTGCTTTGTTTCTGGATCTTTACTGTACTTGATCTGTACTTTTTTGTACTCCCAAATGGTAAAAGCCCCAAAAATAATAATTTGACAATGTCATATTCTATTTTTTGTTCATACCAGTTCAGGGTCTGTAAAAATTCTAGAGATTCCATTTTCTAAATAAAGAGAAGGAAGAAGTTGTTATCCATGACAAGCAGATTCTACAGTGCTTATCAAATGATACTTTAAGGAGAGTATATGTGTAAAAGAATATCTGATTTTGTTTATTTACCATCATTTAAGTAAAAGTAAATTTAAATATAAAAATAAAATAAACATAAATTGCTGGCAACTTCAATAAACAACAACACCACAAACAGGGGAAAGTAAAATAAAACAGATAGTGAATACTTCTGGAAGCACAGACATATCCAGTGACTTCTAGCCAGGAAGCTATAGGAGCTCCTGAGTTGTGGGTATTCCAAAGCTATCCTGTCCTGTCTTCCACCAATTTACATTAACCTCCCTAGCGGTTCATTTCCGGTTTTATATGTCTAAAGCGGTATATTGTTTTTCAAGAAAATTTATTTTACAGTATAATATAATAGTATGAGTATAATAAAGTTTGAAACACAAACTCATTTAAAAACAATAAATTGAATAATTTAAAAAATCTATATATTTAAAAAAAAAATTAAAATAAATGTTCTTGAAAACAATGTACTGCTTTTACACATAAAAATCCAATGTATTGCATTCAATACAGTTATTTTGTATTGAATGCAATACAAATGGATTTTGAATTTCCCGACCCGCCCGGCCGGGACGTACACACGCACCGACGTCACCCGGAACTCCCCCGATGACTCATCGGATGCAGAATCAGGAAGAAGAAAGAAGACGGAGATCACGGTGCTGGACGGCGCGGGACCCCATCGGATCAGGTAAGCGCTCTATTTACTAACCTTCCCTAGGTGTTCCAACCCCGAGTGTGACTCGGGGTTACCACTTGTAGCAACTTTTTTCTACCTCGAGTCACACTCCGGGTTACCTCTAGGGAGGTTCAAGAGTTAAAATGGAACTTAACACCAATTGTGAAAAATCTACCATCAGGCAGGTAGCTATTGCAAAAAGGGACAGGCAATTTTTTTTGTGAAATACCTGTTCAATATTTCCGGCTGTCCTTGAGTGTTCCAGAAATAGATGAACTGCAGGGAATTAGGTCATCCTGACATCAGGAAGAAAAGATGGAAGATGGTTGGGAGTATCATGGATTTAGTTCTGCGTTAGGGCTACATTCAAGCTTGGATGTGCACTTTTTTGTTCATAAAAAAGTGTGATACACAAGATTTATTGCAGAGACTCACCCTTTAAGTTCAGAGTGTATGCATAGCCAAATTTTTTTTTTTCATTTGAATAGAGTAGGTTGGCTTTAAAACCCATTCCAGGATTTTGTACTTTGCTTAGGCAACAGGCAACAGACCAGTTTTTCATAGCCATAAAATAAAGAATAATGTAAAATAGAACTTTAGACTTACCTTTTTTGCAGTCTATTTATAAAGCATTGAATCTGACATTAAATAAAACATTCATTGGTGGAGAATCAGTTACTGCCATTGAAACACACTCAGAGACACACCCACGCCAGCTCACAAACAGAGCAAGTCTCAGCATGGAGGAAACACTGATATGGAACATAGGTAGTGTTACCTGAGAGATAGAACCCGGCGCCCATGCCTGTGATTAGGAGCAGCGGCGCCGGCACGACCTGCAGTGCTAACGATCCTTCACGTATAAATACATTAAAACTATATTTTACAATGTATCGTCTAGCTTTTATAAGAAATTCAAAGGATTTTTCTTTGATTACACAAAGTCAGCTCTACAAAAACAGAGTGATATTTTTTTTACAAACTTTCTAACTTTGGTTGTAATGATCATAAGGAAAAAAAAAAACATTGTGTTAAATCAGAAAGAGGTTTTTTTTTTGCAGTATATTTTTAATTTTAAAATGTCTGTTGGTAAAGGAATAGATAGATAGATAGATAGATAGATAGATAGATAGATAGATAGATAGATAGATAGACTGATAGATAGACATGCATCCATCAGCCATTTGGAGCATGCTTGCTATTTATCTTGGTAACCAACTAAAAGCCAATATTTACATTGATGGTCATTCATTCTCATTCTCTTATTCTTGTGCCAGTTAGTCTTAGTCCTGTGTCTATTGAATTTAGAAAAAATAGTATTAAACGAAAACAAATAACCACACATACAAAATTACACAAACATAGCATTTAGTTGTGCAGAGGTTCTCAATTATATCCAACTATAGCAGACAGCATCTTCCTCCGTCTCTCAATTCTGCTGCATCTGC
The DNA here is from genome assembly GCF_032062135.1 of Pyxicephalus adspersus. Taxonomy (NCBI): domain Eukaryota; kingdom Metazoa; phylum Chordata; class Amphibia; order Anura; family Pyxicephalidae; genus Pyxicephalus; species Pyxicephalus adspersus. Next base: position 100,111,832 of record NC_092859.1, read on the forward strand.
CTAACAACTGTCACATTTAACTCTTGGTTATCACCCACCAGGTACCCAATCCCAACCATTAGACACTAGGGAACAGATACAGGCAGTTGTCTGGAATGAATCGTGTGCCCCAAATCACTATATAGGCAGTATACCAGTATTGCAGTTGTTTCATACAGGAACCCCATGTTTTTGTACTTCTTCTCAAATGCTTAAAAACTATTTGCCATGCATTTGAAAAAAGTTCAAATTTATGTCTATGGAGATGGTTAAGCCATGATAAATGCCACACCTCCAACTCCAACACCTACAACTCCATTGCATGAAAAATGGCTGCAAAAAAATATTTTTTTAACTGTCCAATTGGTTTTATTGTTAATGAGAGTTCTTAAGGATAACTTGTTGTTCTGTTTTAAAAACTGAGAGTCTAGGGAGTGCGCATGCTCGTGGTTGGTGGATGGTAATCCCGTGAGCTGGCTCTGTACTGTGAGTTGAAAAAAGAGGCAATCATAAGCTTACCTGCCAGTGGATTGTGGCTCTTCTGCTCTCTCCCGCATCCCTGAGCACCAAGGCACACAGCAGATGACATCCCAGAACAAACTGCGGCAATCCAGGCTCACTACTAAAGCTTCCCTACCTCGAGCAGCAGGCAAGATGGCGCCGGTCAGTCCCTCCACAGACCATGCAGCTGTAGATGAAGTGAATGAACCAGATATCTTTATAGACAGCTCTTCTTCACTATCCTCGCAGCAGCCAGTTTCTGACCAAGAGGGCATGCTGGACAAATTCTAGGCGATGTCTCACTCTGCCTTGAAACTACAACCCAAAAAATAACTGATCACTTTTCTAAATAGCTGGGAGCAATAGGTCATCACACTGTACAGCTTAAGCACCATATGGATGACGCTACCACAGTGCTTGAGGGGCATGAAGAGGATCTGGACCACCTGAAGCAAGAAATACAGGTACTACACTATAAATTAGAGGACCTTGAAAACAGGTCTGGATGTTCAAACCTGTGGATCTGGCGGCTTCCAGAGTCTATAGTGGACTTGACTTCCACGGTTACAGCTTTATTTCAGGAGCTGTGTCCTGAAATACCAATTGAAAGGCTAGAATTTGAGCACATTCACTGCACGTTAGCCAAACCTTGGCCTGATAGCCCCCCAAGGGACATTGTAGTGAAATTCCATTATTACCGGTCTAAAGATAAACTGCTGCAAGTGTCCCACACTAAAGAGACCTTGTCGTTTCAGGGTCATACTTATCAGATTTTTGCCGACTTGGCTCCAACAACTATCCAGCATCTTAGAGAGCCTAAACCGTACCTACGCATCCTTCAAGACCAGAGGATCATGTACAGATGGGGCTACCCCTTCAAGGTAATTTTTCCTTATAATGGGAAAAAAGTGATCACTACAGTGTCAGAGGCTCAAGATCGATTCCAATCTCTGGGTCTCCCTACGCCATCCCTGACAGATGCTCCCGTGAAAGCAAATTCACCTCCAAATACACCATGGTGACCACTGAAACAATGCACTCGCCCAGAGTGCCATGCGGGTGCCTCTCCTACTACAGCAGGCCAGTCAAGTCAGACAGAATGACCTAAAGTACGCCGCTTCACACCTAACCAGGAATGTCTACTTATAACTTTTACTTTTTCCTTGACACCTCAAGGGTCTAACCTGTTTGGGTTAAAACCACAGTTGATGATGTATCCTGATCGTCCAAGGAATCTTTTGTGTTTTCCATCAACCATTGGAAGAACATGATCCTTTGGGTTGTAAGTTGGCGGACTGTTGCACTTTCCCAATGGCCTATTTTGAACTTTATGTTCTGTACCTGTTTTAATAGTTATATATACTCCTTACACCGACAGAGGTTATAATATGGTAATTACAAAGATGCCTTATTGCCCCGCAAGTTAGTCACTGTGCACTCTACCTCTCTCTGAATGTCTCCCCCGTTCATAATATTTTGGGGGACAACACCTGGAGACCTATTGGAGTTAATTAGGTTGATCCTGGTTCACCCTTGTTTTGTCTGTGTTCAATGTTTACAAAATTGCAGGTATTTTCCATGCACAGACATTGTTTGCCTTTTTTCGTTGTTTCTCTTCTAGGGCTACTGGAGCCCATTTTCCTTCCTTTTTCTGTTTCTCTACTAATGCCTCCCCTATCCCTGAACTCCCCCCCCTCCAATCCCTTGGGTCATCCAAAACCTCATAGTACTGCATC
>NC_092859.1:100118514-100147525 GCF_032062135.1 Pyxicephalus adspersus
TACGTTTTCGGATCGCGAATACGAATGCGCGAGCGATCATCCGATTCTGCTTGATGAATCAGGGGCACTGTGCCTACAGGAGACACATTTTTCCTCCTCCTCTTGCCCAAAGTACTTTCATAGCTCTTACCCAGCGGTGTGCCACGCTTATGTCTCCACAAAGCAAAGAGGGGTTTTCATAGGTTTTTCGCAAGACTGTAACTTTCACGCTGGATAAACAAATAGCAGACCCTGATGGGCACTTGCTCATCCTAGTGGGTGACTTAAATGATCTCAAAGTGACCCTGGTCACATATTACAGAATGTTTCAACTAATTCAGAAACACAGGCAGGGAGGTTTGGTTATGGGTTGGGATACGAATGCTACCCTGATGCCGTGGTTAGATAAAAAAAAACATGCAAAACCCCTCTATACCCATCTCTCCCACCCACACCAGCAATTGACTCAAATTGACTATATTTTTGTCTCTACTACAATTTTCCAACTTACAAGTCAATGTGAAATATTGGCTATCCCCTGGTCTGATCATGATGCAGTTATGGCAACCTTCTCCTCACTATTTCCCAAACCGAACTCTTTCCAGTGGTCATTAAATGACTCTCTCCTAAGCGACCCAGTAGTGTGCAAGAAAATTCACACTGCACTCTTTTATTTAGCACTCAACTCTACCCCTGAGGTCTCGAGTGAGACTTTTTGGGCTGCCCATAAAGCAGTGATTAGGGGTGCTTTATCCAATAGCCTTTGCAAAATAAGAAACAACGTCTAGCACAAATTCTTAGAGCGTGAATACACTGACGTGCGTAGCCAATTCTCGGACGCTCCTACAAGGGAATTAGGTAGGCAACTAGAATCAGTACGCACACAGGTGACAGGTTTGGACCAGATGGGCTTAATCCTTAAGAGGAAGGCTGGAGACAATATTCGTCAAATCTTCTATAATACATTATGCTTGCAGCAGGAGGGCAAAAAAAGGCATTCGATTCCATTCTTTGGTCATAACTACCTCTCACTTACCTTCTGGAGAAAGGTGGCTTCGGCCCACACTTTCGCAGTGGGGTTGCAGAATTGTATAATTCCCCTAGGGCATTCATACAATATATAGCAGGGGAACAGTACAAGGTTGCCCGTTGTCACCATTATTTTTTGTGTTGGCAATGGAACCTTTGGCTCAAGCAATAAGAGACCATCCGGACATTTCAGTCATTAGGATAGGTGACATGTCATGCAAACTTAGCCTCTTTGCTGATGATGTGCTATTGTGTCTCTCCAACCCTCTAGTTACACTGCCTAACCTAATGTCCCTGCTTAAAAATTTTCAAAACTTTTCTGGTCTACAAGTCAACTTACACAAATGTAAAGCACTAAATATCACCTTACCAGCTTATGGTATGAACGTTGCACGCATCTTTTCCATTTATGTGGGAAGAGCACCAAATACATTACCTAAGGGTGATCATTACACCATCCTACGAATCCATGTATGCCACCAACATTCCAGAGCTAGTCCAACACCTTATTTCTCTGCTCCAGTCTTAGAAGAGATACCAAATTTCTTGGCTTGGACGCATAGCCTCGATAAAAATGACCTGGCTGCCAAAACTACTGTAGCACAAGTTCCTTGTCACCACTCTTAAAGTCTTGCAGAAAGGAATGCTGACATTCATTTGGAACTCACACAGGTCCCGTATGCCTTGGCAAACCATCCATTCACCACGGCTGCAGGCAGGACTATCAGTGCCCCACCTCCCGTCCTCCTATACTGTAGCTCAGCTCTCATTCCTCCCTAGGTACCAGGTTCTAACAGAACCTCCTCAGTGGGGCCCGATTGAAACAGGAGTGGTAGCACCATTTTCGATTGAGAATATACTGTGAATCCCACCCCCCTCGGGTACATCCCATAATTTCCAACCCATTACTTAGGCAGTCTTTTCAGATTTAGGACTCTGCCAGACAGTCAGGAAGCTTGGAAACTAATTATTCCCCATTGTCTACCATAGTTGGAAACCCACTGTTCCCACTGGGATATGATGTGGGGCACTGCTGCCCATTGCAGCATCAATGCATTGGTGGTTGAAGTGAACTATAAGCTGATAATGCATTGTTACATGGTTACGGTGAGACTAGCAAAAATAAGACCTGATCAGTACCACAAGTGCTTTTGAGGCTGTAGATCTCGAAGTACCCTATACCATATTTGGTGGGAGTGCCCCAAATTGCAAAAATAATGGACCCATGTACACCAAATAGCTTATACAGTAGTTGGAAAGTCCTTTCCCAAAAATCCGGCAGAGGCCTTGCTCAATCTAAAATGCAAGGTGTATACCACAACACAATTTCGTTTAATAACCCTTTTATTTACAGCAACTAAGATGGTCATAGCGAGAGCTTGGTGGTCAGCCACACTCACTATAGCACAAGTCAAACAAAAGATGTCATGGTTCCTGGTAAATGAAAAACTGAGGGCTATACTTACTGATTCTCTGTCACGTTTTCTACAAGGTGTGGTCACCCTGGAATAAATATTACATGCCTGTGGGGTAGGATCATACAAGCCTAATGATTTAAGGCCTTACTAAGAGTGAAGTAACTTTCTTTCTTTCTTTCCTATTATTTTAGTTGTATTCAAATAAGCACTGAGGGGTTTTTGCTATTGCTGACCCTTTACACGTAGAGTGGGAGAGATGTCAACTCTATGGGGTTATCTCACTCCCCATTCAAAGGGGATCACTAATTTTCTTGGTTATTTTGACTCAATTGTTTTTGCACTTACCACACTGAATCTTTTAAGTTGAAACCTCAACATGATGTACAATTGTGATGCTTTTTTTTTCTCTTTTTTATTGTTGGAATGCAAAACTGGAATGAAATGCTTTACATTTATACATTTTTTCTTGTAAAACTTGAATAAAAATGAACTGAAACAGAAAAAAACTGGCAGTCTAAAAAAGTATTTACAGTGTGACATAGCAGATTCTCTTTTGTTCATGATTTCAGAGGCATTGGTTTTCCATACTTAACTATATTGTACTATATTTTTCCATACTTAGCTATATTTTACTATTGAAAAATGTTTGCCTCAACATCTGGGTAAATATTCAGTTTTAGAAAGCTTAAAAATGATCTTCTTTTAAAATCTTCCTGGCCTTTGTACTATCAACTGAAGTGAAGAGTGGGAAATACCACTGTTAACTCCAGAGAGTAAGCACAGCATGGTGTGACAGATGTGTTATAGCAAATTGATTTATGTTTGCCAAAATCATGTCAAACTCATTGTGGCTGGCCTGACTTCACCTATCACCTGTTCTGATGACATGATTTTGGCAATCAGAAATAAATCTGCTGCAACATGTCCGATTTGTGAAACCATGTCATTGAATGATTAAATCACAAGAGAAGCAGTTTACAGAAACTTGACAAAACTGAGGAGTCTGTTTATTTACCCATTATCAGAACAGAAGATGAAAGAAATGTTCTATATTATATATATATATATATATATATATATATACATTTGGATAAGTTTGGGAAGGGTTGTGCTGTCAGTGTCCTCTTTGCAGTGATTTTGCTTCATTTACTGCTCTCATGACTCTAAGAAAATAAATATATTAGTCCAGAAACTTGTCGCCAAATCCACTCAATCCTAGGTGCCGACTCCCAACTCTCCTCAGCTACATATATCAAATTTTAAACAGAAGAGCCATCAGTAGCCGTATAGTTGTATTGGACAGTTTTTGTTACAAATGCATTCTACCTGAGCTCCCCTCTGACGCATTTCATTCAATAAAAGCTCAGTGAAACGCATCAGTGGGGAGCTTAGGTAAAAAGCCCTTGTACAAGTAATTGTTCAATACAACTATATGGCTATTGACTTAGAGTTCGGCTCCATGATAATCATCAAATTGGCAAATTGATCATTTATAATCCGTGGGACATAATTAACCAATTTGTCAATTTCTCGATTGTCTGCCTGCACAGCTTTTGATCAGAAGCTCTAATGGGAGTTTTTATTAGCTTATGTGGCAAAGAGTAGATCTGATAATGTAGATAACAATTTATGGGAGGTTGCATGCAAGCTATCCTGCATTACAGTTGTGTAAATCAGTTTATATTTCTCAGAAACCCTTAGCAACCTCTGGAGGAACCATGGGGTTTCATAGATCCCTGGTTGATAAACATTGGTGTAGCAGCTTAATTATATTCCCCTTGGTTTAGGAACACACATTAGGATGGTCATTATACATTTATATTGCAAGATGCGTCTGGCTTGTAACATGTGGTTTCATGTATATGGCTGGTGGGCTTTTGTTTGAGGCATGGTCTTTTGAACATATTAGCTTGCAATAATAAATAAAAAATAGATTTTTTTTAATAGGGGCATAATTGTGTAAACCTTTTTGATTTTCTACCATTATATGGTAATTCCTGCTGGTAGCAAATTTAAAAACATGACAGAAATGTGAACTTTTCACACTCTGAAGCAAGCTTTTTTTACGCAATAAATTTTGTATTAAATAAACAGAAAAAGTTACAAAACAGATTATAAATATGGTAATATAAACATAAAGGGTCAGTTACACATACAAATATTCATATAAAATTGTTCAAATACACAATATGAGTATGTCAAATATTATAACAAATTTTAAGGAATAATATCTTCCGAAACTACTCTAAATAACTGCTATTGTGCATAGCACAAAACCATATATAAATAAAATACAAATAAATAGAATAGGGAGAAAAAGGGAAAAGTAAAGTTAAGAAAAAGTGGGTCAAATTTAACCAATCAAGCAAATACCTATTCCTAAGCAGCTGTCGGAACTCGTACAATACTACTAAATAAATGCACACTGACCATGTGGTCATGTAACATTCATTTCGGTCATGAAGTTGTGCCATCAACTCCTCCATACGTTGTATATGTGTTGGCTATCTTGGCCCCAGTACCAGGGTATAACCGCCCTGGTGGTTGTTAGAAAAAAGTGTAGAAGACCTTTTTTGGCCGAACACGTGTACCCAGGTAACACATACAGCAACCCAAGAGGAGGTTCTACTGGTACTGAGCTTCAAAGCACCCGGTTGTATAATCCAAACACATCATACCAAAACCTCTTTATAAAGGGGCATTGCCACCAAATATGGTACATAGTACCTGCTTTAAGATTTTTTGAAGATCTTCTGGGGTAAATTTTGTATCTAAATCATATTCAGGGGGGGCGCAGCACCATGGATTGAATTAATATGGAATACGTCTGAAAAATCAAGTGAATAAGTGACATCACCTGGTTACGCAGCTGTTCAAATGGCCTCTATATTCAGGGCACCTTGAGCGTTCAACCCCACCACAAAATCTCTAAGTTGAAAATAGGAAAGCCATCTTCCTGGTCCGACCCATAGGTCAACTCTAGGTGGAAAGGCTGGGTTACCCAGCCGGGTGACCCATTACTTTGACTTCCTATGATGAATCCAGTTCAGTACATGTACTAGTATTGCCGCTGTGTGACACCCTTCTAAATGGGGGAGACCCAAACCACCTTGCTTTTTATGGTGCTTAAGTATGGAGTCGCGCAATCCATGGCTGGTTGATGCCCAGACATATTGCACTAGAATCACTTTCAGACGGTCAAAATACAGTTGGTAACAACATTGGCAATGCCTGAAAGAAATACAGAAACCTGGGGGGTATATTCATTTTTGTATGTGCCACCTATCCAAACTAAGAATTACACTTTCCAGTCCAGATATTTAGACGGGTCTGTGTATCTTTCAGTAATGTTTCAAAATTCAAGTCATTTAGATCCGGTAGAGTAGCAGACAAATCTGAAGCATGTTTTTGTTGCACAGTATACAATACAATCTTATGAACAGACATTTATAAAGCTCCTTCCTGAATGGAATATTCTGCCTTGTCTTTAAAACAGAACTAAATCCAAAAACAAAAAAACTCACACTCACCTTTTCTTTCTGCAGAGCCCCTGATTTCTCCAACGTTGTCCGCGTTGTCCTGGAATCTGTCTTGACTTCTTTTTCCATCTTCTTCCTATTTTTGGCTATCCCATCTGCTGTAGCAGAGATCCGCATTTTTTCCATTAAAAGAAAAAAGCCCCTTCTGCGCATGTCTAATCTCGATGAAGCAGCCTGAAGCCTCCATGGATGCGTGATGTAGCTTTCCCAGGAGGCTCTGTGCTTGCATTCTGTCCTTATCTTTTCGCTAAAGTGATAAAGACAGAGAGGAGGGGCTTCACCCTTTTTTTTAAAAAAGGTTAAAAAACAAGAAAAAAATAATTAAATTTTTATCTCACATAAAAGGGTTGTCTAACCTTTTATGTAAAGTGAAATTTCTTGCCATAGGCATGCCAGAGGCTTTTCTCATCCACCATTTAAGCAGCGCTTATATAAATATCCCATCAGACAAACAGTACATCTAACAGGACATGTTTAATCAATAGGTTATTGAGAATCATTTAAACAGCACTCAAATATTCATTCATTATCTTCTTGAGAGATAAGCAACTCATTTTAATCAATTTTTAGGTTTCTTCAAATGTTAATGTTTGTGAGCAATATTGTAGTTTGATAGAAATCTAATTTGGAACAAATAAGAGCTAAAAAGATTTGTTAAAAACTAACACACCATATTCATATAATACTGATATTCTTTGTAATATTCCAACAGTGTTCACTCTTGATCCAGTGAAATATATGCTAACTTCAACTACCCTTAGACATTCAGATAACTTAAAACAAATATTCTTGGTCTGCTCGTTTCCTGTGGTTTGGTCTGAGCATTGAAGGTTATCTGCCTTTTATCCATGGAGATTGCAACCCATAGGCTAGATCAGTGTTTCTCAACCTGGGTTCCATGGTACCCTAGGTTTCCTCTAGAGCTCACTATCAGTTTATTAAGTGACACCAACAATCTTTTTGGCTTTCAGTAAGAGTGACATTCACTGGCCAGCAGTCTAAAAGGCATTTCTTTTATTGACCACCACGTTAATAATATGTGAGCCTTGGATATAGTAATAACGTAGGGGTTCCTTAAAGACCACAAAAGGTATTTCAAGGGTTAACCATATTAAAATGGTTGAAAAAGGCTGAGCTAGATTTACAGGCTGATAAGCACATCCAGGTGCATGTCAGATTTTATTAATACAAGTTTCAGTTTTAATAATACAAGTAAAATTAAAAGTTTTTAAAAATTCTGGCTAATGTGAACCTAAAAGATCAAATGTCATAGAGTTTTTTTCTTTTTTTTCCTCATATCTGCTGCAACCCTTGCAGCGTAATTCATAATTTTTTTTGCAGAGAAGATGGCACTTGAACAAAAAAACAAATTGACAGTTATACCAACAAACCAGTTTTCATTTTACATTCCTAAAACTGATTGGCTGCTAATTAGAACAATGATATTTTCAAGCAGGTTGTCATATACTGTATCATTCCTTGCTGTGCACATGTATATGTATTTCAAGAAACATCACCTTTCTGTTCTTTTATACACACCGTGAATATTCAAATAAAAGAGGTATCTCTATAGTGTATTCAGAGATACAGCAAGTTCCTGGATACTAATGTTTTGTTTCATGAAAATCCAACTGTATAACACCAGGTGAACATTGCATTGTGTTTCAGTGATTTATGATTTGGTTGTTATCGATAAACTAGACCCCATGTATCATATGTGTACAATAAATAGCCTAATCTGAATTAATGTGACTCTCATGTTATCGTCAATTACTAAAGGAAATATTTATTATGAATGAAATAACCTTGTATTAAGATATACAGCAAGTTCATGGACAGTGAGGTTTTGGAGTAAAGTTATCCAATGATCAGCAATCACACTGTGAACATGACATGTGTATCATATGTTGTTATTAATGGTGGAAAGTAGACCGATATCTTCTGTGTACAGTAAATTGTAAGACTTTATTAATTTCAGACCAACCTATAAACCTATTACCAACTATTAAAGCTAATATTTGTATTGAATAAAAAGAGCACAGGTTATACACCACTGAAATTGAAGGTATGCTATGATAAAAGGTTTCAAGGACTAAGCAAGGCCATTAAAGAATAGATTCCAGATATTCTGTCCTGGTGTCCAGTGGGTATTTTATCACATGCACGGCTCACAAAAGCCTTTTTGTTTGTAGGAAGTGTTCTTCTAAATACAAAGGACACTTTTGTCTGTTTGCTTGTCTGTGCACTTTGGGAATACAGGGAAAGAAGAGCAAATACATGTTTTTGTGCATTTTTTCAATTGGAATAATTCAATTTTTCTTGTAGATCACCCGCAATAATTGATTAACACAATTTACAAATGTAGGACAACCGTTTACATAAAAATCAATTTCTTCAATAAATGTAAGTAAAAGTAACATTACAAAGACCCTTTTAAAATTATAGTAAAATATTACATTGTTTTGCATTCTAGCTTGAAAAATAGCACTCTGGGTGTTCTTTTTCAGTGTTGTTGATTACAATATTATTACAGATATTATTTATTTATGTTCCATTTAAGTAAATATACAGCATATTACCTCCTGTTTATAAAGTGTCATGTACTGTATATGGGCATTGTTTCACTGCACTCCATGTACCTTTGTAATGACCTCTAATGCTTGTCAGCAAGATTTCATTGACTTTAACAAAGCAGTACACAGGCTGCCATTTTTTGTAAAACTCACTATTTCCATTTCAAACGCAGATACATGTGTTTTAATGGAGAAATAATGTTTTACTAGTCCTGTCTAGACACAAACCTCTAATCAGGTGTTATAGAAATAAACATATGATCATTTTGTTTCCTTCTTTACCTAGAAACAAAAGGTGCAGTTATACACACACATACTTATTAACACAAATATGTTCATACACACATCATTGATCAGTGGAAGTAAATCATGCTCTGACATTCATCTAAGTAATAATATAATGCACCGACATCAATGCTTAGTGGCAGAAAAATAGGCCCCTGTGCCAGTGATCATTAAGAATAACGTCCCAGCATCAATGGGATTAATAAATACCCCAGTGTCATTGTTAAAGGGAGGGAAACCAATACCCAGCACGTAGGAGTAAAAAGTGTCCCTACTTCTTTGGAAATAAGAAATATCTCTGTGTTGATGGTCATTTCCTATATTGTGCAGCATGGTAGGTCAGAAGTTAGCACTCTAGCCTTTGCAGTGCTAGGTCCTGTGTTTTAATCTCCACCAGGGTACTATCTGCGTGGAGTTTCCTTCCACAATTTAAAAACATGCAGCTGATTGTTTTCCCCCCAAAATAGACTGTACCAATGACAGATATGTGCGCTCACAATCTAATGTCCCTACAGAGGCCCTGAATTGTTAAAGCTCTCCAAGGCTGGAGAGAATACACTTTCATCAGTGAAGCCTGGTGATACAGCAAACCTGGAATGGATCTGGTCCAGGATTCAAAATGTTTGCTGGCAAATAGCAAATGATTTTTAAAAATCCATGTGTTTTCTGTATCACCCAGCTTCACTTCTGAAAGTGTATTCTCTCCAGCCTTGGAGAGCTTTAATAAATCAGGGCCACTATATTAGATTGTGATCCCCTTTGAGGGACAACTAGTGACATGACTATGGAATTTGCAAAGTGTTATGTAATGTAATATGTTGGTGCTGTATAAATACTGGATAATAAAATTCAGTGATCAACATGAGGTAATATTCCGTAAAAATTTGATGGTAAATGAAATAAATGCCCTTATGCCAGTGGGAGTAAAACACGCTGCAGTGGCCAGTAAAATAAAAAAACAGTGAGAGTAATATATATCTGCTCATTAACCATATACATGGCACTGCATTATACATATAAAGACCCTGATTTATGAAACCTCTCCAAGGCTGGGGAGAATACACTTTCATCAGTGAAGCTGGGTGATCCAGCAAACCTGCAATGGATCTGGTCCAGGATTCAAAACATTTGCTATCAAATAGAAAATGGTTTTTAAAAATCCATTCCATGTTTTCTGGATCACCCAGTCCACTTCTGAAAGTGTATTCTCTCCAGCCTTGGAGAGCTTTTATAAATCAGGGCCAATGAATCTGTATGACTTTAGTGTACAGTTTTGTGATTTTTATGTCATCTTTGATGTTGTTTGTTTTTTTTATTTAGTTAAATTAAATTAGGACATTGGAGGGATTACAGAAGACAAAAGGTGTATTACTAATAAATATTTATCTTACGTATAGGGTAATTGTACGTTAGTTGGCATTAAATATTTATTTTGTAACTTACGAATGTATTTAAATACAGTTTTTAAAGAAACAAAGTAGATTATGTTTTTTACGTGTTATATATTCCAAGTGTATATATTGTAAGTACACAAGCAGCAATAGCAGCTACCCAAAAAACAGTACAATAATTTATAAGAGAGCACCTAATATAAGCAATTTAGTAAAGTGGTTGGTTTTGTCGTGAGCAAGGAAAATGGCAGACTAATTCATCCAAATAGTTCTTCCCTGCCAATTTCTATGTTTCCATAGGACAATAAATCAATAGCTTCTTTTATTTTGACAACTAAATACAATAAACAGCACTCAAATAGTACAAATATGCATCAGTGTTTAGTAAGTCAAATTAACTGAGCATAAAGAATTGTATAAAAACAGCACAGTTATGAATGCAACACAAAACAAAAGTGAACATACTTTCGATTACAACAACAAATTACAAAAATTACATGACTGGCTTGATTAAATGATAATCTGAGTGATGGTTGTCTTTGTTTGTAGCTCAGTCTTTTTTAATGGTCTACATGGTTTCTTGATTATATTCTTTCATTTTTTAAACACAAACAGATTTATAAACTGGGAGTTTAATGTTAACATTCATTTTTTAAATTATTTTTATTGAGAATAAACTATGTGGTATAATATTAACAATAGTATATTAAATCCCAAATATCAGATACATATAATAATATATTACATGTTTTCAAAATTTCCCCAAATTGATATTTCAATTCAAAGTAATAAAATATGTTTCTAACCAGAATATGTTATAGTGTCTCTTCATAAAACACTTCACAAAAGGAATTGTAGGACTTGTTCAGTCTCATCTGCCTACTATACATATGATCCATATTATATACGTATACAGCACTGTATGCAAGGAATGAATCTATGGCCTGTGCTTATACGGCTAAATAGGGGTTCCTTAGGCAATGGGCAATTTCTGCCATTCAGTCAGTTGCCACTGACACTACTCATGATCTTTTCATCTCTGTAAGTGGCATGGTGACTCAGAGGATAGCACTTTGGCTTTTGCTGCGCTGGGTCCCAGGTTCGAATCTCAGTCAGGGCACTATCTGCATTAGGTTTGCAGGTTTTACCCAGGTTTACCATGTGGCTAGTTTAATTGGTTGACTCCCAAAGAGACCTTGGTAAAGTAATCTTAATAAAAGGGACTCTTACCTGGCCAGTATTGTAAGAGGCCTATCTTCCCACCTAATACTGTGGTATTATGGACAGTAGTAGCTGGTAGTTCTCTAGCATCTGTACCTTTAAATTTGACATTGGTGCTTTCCCCAATATCACAGTATTATTGTCAGGGATGTGCAATGCACGTTTTATTAATGCTTTGCAACAAGTCGAGAAACTACAACACAGAACTGGTCATTGGCTACATTGATCTACAAAAGCATCAGGATATACAGGATTTTAGAATCTCTGAGCCAGCATTTCTGTCTAGGAAATGGATGCTCAGTCTGAGTATTGCCTTATCAAACATGAAGCCATCATTCTGGAGTGAAAAACAGAATAATACAATATTAGGGGGAGAACTGAAATTTTTAACACGCTAGGTTCACTTTCACCACCAAACGTTAGATGAGATCTTGCTGGTATTTTACCAGCAGACATGGAGAGGTCAAGCAGCAGTATTTTAGCTTATTATCAACCATGTGAAAGGTGGTCCTATTGCAAATTCTAATGCATTATGTGATACCTTATACTGATAGGACTGAAGCTCAAAAAATGGTAAAAGTATTGCTCATTATACAACCCTAGTCCATTATTTATTGTGTAACCTTGAAGGAACAGAAATAACTGCCTCTCATTTCAGTGAAAGATATTGAGAAAGTTTGTGTTGTTTAAAATAAATAATGCATAGATGATAAATATATTTTAGGGGTAACAATTAGAAACTGTTTTTCATTTGGTTTTTAATGATAAAAGGCTTAAACCCTAAAAAGCCCCAAAAGTAGTAAAGCTTTCAATTTATGGCAGAGTTTTATTCTTCAAACTAGATTGCATGTATCACCCATCAACAGAGTTATGGATTTTTATAACGTTATTATTATTCACATTGTCTAGTAATTTATATGTGCAAGTCAACATAGCTTTTCATCCAGTGTTTTAATGTGCAATCATTTACCATCACTACATATTTCAGAACAGTTGTAAGGAAATAGAACATTTTAATAACGCTTAACATTTTAAAAGTTTTCAAAAACTATTAAATTAACATAAATTTAAATTAAATTAAAATGTAATATTTATTTGATGGGGATGATGCATATAGTCATAAAGTACTATATCCAAGAAAGTGTTATGACAATATTTTAGAAAAAAACACATAATACTTGAAGAAATGCATTTAAAACTGTAAAAGATCGTAGTTGAATAATGAAAATAGTCTATCAACTTTTACATTTGATCATACAATATTTGCATAATATAGGTTTGCACATGTTCAAAGTAATTTCATTATAAGTTTCATCATAAGTCATACTTTTTTATATTTATTTTGATTTATATGACTCTACCTGCTAAATATTAACTTGTACATCTTTGTAATAAATCCGTGTTCATTCTTACAGCTGCTGTGGTGTCCAGTGGTGAAGATGAAACACACAATATTCAGACTACGTAAAAAGGCATCCTCTCTGTTCTGCCATATAAATCTCATTTTCTGTATTCCAACTTAGCCGCTGTATTCCAGGGGAACATTTTGCTCACTCATGAAAGTTTCACATTTTTAGCAAATTGGCTTTCAACAAAGGAAATTGGTAACAGAGGTTAATTGAAAGGAAGTAAAGAAGATTAATGAAGCATATGATTAAATTATATCAAAATTGTGCCTGATTATCAAATAAAGTAAGCACATGGAGGAAGTCCACATGTAATACAGAAGGGTACAGGCTCAAAACAAATATAATAAATATCTCACTAAAACCCCCACATAATAGTAAAAAAGTGATATACCAAAATTCTGCTATACCAAATTAATTTATATAAGCTTATTCCTATATATAATGTTTTATCAAATATATTTGCCTGATATAGGAAGTACATTTTCCATAGCAGAATTTTTTATGGCTAGATGTCCCTATTAGTCAAGAAAAGCATGGCAGTTTAAAAGGAGTGGCTGTCATCAGCAGATGGAGTATTTTTTTTTAAACTGTAATAAAAGCTCCTTTAGAGTTGGCAAAATATATTTTCCTAAAAAAAAAAGTATTTGTAATCATTGTTTTTTGTGTTATCAATTGTTACCTCCAACAGAAAAAGATCTGAGCCTGCGATGTGAGAGTGGATGGGTTGTATCCAGAGCCCACCCACCTCCCTGAGCCTGGGATTTGTATGGGGGATGTGGTCCGCGACTCTGGCCGGTGCGCCCCGCCTGTGGGGTCCTTCTCCTGACCCCAGAGCCGCGAACGGTTGGCGACTTCTGCATTAGAACACCTGTTTTTTGTATTTTAAACTATTTTCATGTATGTGTTTTGCTTGATGTGGTTTTAATTTACCTTAATATTTGATTACATTTTAGGTTGAAATTTATGTTGAGGATTTTAATATTTTGACATTTTTGTCAATCCTGTTGTTTTGTGTTTGCAGATGCTTGATTATTGTTAGGAAACTCGTCTACTAAAATTTAAATGTCAGAGCTTTACAGAGAACAGATGATAACATAATAACAGGAATTGAAAACAATTTTGCTGTTCTTTCAATAAACACCATTAAACACCTTTCCTTAACATTTCTGCTCGCCACGATACCTCCAGTTGTGTACCCTCTTCGATAAATGCTTGCTCTTTATTTGTCTGAGATATGCTGTATGGTTGTGGTGCTGCAAAACCATGACAAATGCAAAATTGGTATACCATTAACCCTACACTTGCTAAAAGAGTCCAGAGGAGAAGAGATAAATCATCTTTCTGGAAAATGGGGTTAGTCTAAATTCCATGGTTTTGAGTTCTGTGCAGGTTGTAGTGCAAGTTGCATGCAGAGAGTTTAAGTTTTATCATTTAGGTTTTTTCTTTAATTGTCACTGGTTAGAGAAAAGGTGGTTTTAAAGTATATTAAAAAAGGAGATAAACAGTTGTTTTTTTTGGCAGCATAACTGAAGTCCCACTTTTAACATGGGCAATTCATGCAGTTGGTTATTGCAAAAAGGGCCAGGCAATGTCCCTTCTGCAATACCTCCTATCTGCCTGTTCATCACACTGCTGCTGAGTTGCATATTATAGGAAACCAAGCAATCCTGGCTTTCCTTAAGCATGTTGGGAATGACTAAAATCCCACATGCTTGTGGCATGACCAATCATAGCCAATCAACATGGCCAAAGATTGTCTTTGGAAAGTAAAGAATAAGAAGAATGGCAGCATCCTGCAATGGAACAGTGATTGGTGAGTAATCGTGGGTTTAGTTCCATTTTAGGCAGAGTAGTGGAAGGTATTTAGTAATCAGAAATAGTTACGGGTACAATATGAAAGAGGATTAAATGGATATTTTTGGGTAGAGAGTGAGAGTTATGGAAGTTAGTTGTGTGTACAGCAAAGAAAGTGTGGAAATTGGTGTTTAGGGAACAGGCCACAAGAGGTGAATAGATGACCAAAGCTGACAGGAATAAGTGACACAGCATAAAGAAATGTATTACATGCTTAACAAGGAAAATTCAATTCATCATACAGCTCCAACTCTCATAATAATATAGCAAGACCTCCAATGTTAATTTTGTTTTAAGAAACTAGAGAAATAGTTAAATATAGAGCTAAGCACAATACTATTTTTCAAAGCATAGTCCTTCTCCCAAAGCCACCACCTGGGGAGTGGTAGAAAAGAGGCAGTGCAGGTGTTGTTTACATTTCCGCCAGCAGGTGAACTACGTCTACCAAATATTCCAGAGGTAAAGGAGCAGCTCTCAGGGAGTCACATAGTTTATACCAGGAAGAAATTGGAGAATGGGATCCCTAAGCAGAGTTATTGCTGACACAGAAGAGGGCACAGATCCCCTGGTCCTGTTGGGATCTGTGACCGGTTTGAAGTTATATCACCACAGCAGACTGCAGAGTAGTATACAGCACTACAAGAACATCAACAACAATACTCAGGCTCTCTCCACAGTTCTAAGATTATAGGAGAAGGGGGAAAAGTTCTGTATTTGTTTTCCTGTGGACTTGACTACTACAAATAGACTAATTTTAGGGCTGAAACCCATATGAGCTAAAGTTTAATGGATGAATGGATTATTCTTTAAGAGTAAATTGGTAAGGTTATTGGTGTTTTATGATCCCACCTTTAATAATGTGGCTAGATAAAGGATTGTCTGACTTCCACAACCTAGGATGTGGGCAAATGTTTGCTGTCCTTTTGTCAATTTGCAGCTCTTATTTTTCGATCCCTTTTTAATGGTTTCATCAAGTGTTGAAAACATTTTATTTTTTTGTAAAGGTATCATCATCTCCTGCAGCGCATCCTCTGCTTTGTTTCCCCCTTTAATCTGTGTTTTTGATGTTTTATCAGAACTTATCAGAAAAGTTATTTCAGTGAATATTTCAACAACACATACCACAATACCAATCATTTTTGATTTTTTGTATGCCAGAAACAAAGATATGCTTTGCAGACTGTACTAACCTTGAGCAAAGGACAGATAACGGAATTTTCATCCAAGGAGAGAGTGAAAGATTGGTTTATAAAATGGAAAATAAATTAGGAAATGTGAAATATACCCTCCTCTGAAAAAGAAAATATATTAAGATGAGATGTTGCCAGGCGGTGCTAAGCTCACACTTGTTGTGTAGGATCCCCAAAGGACCCAGTACGTTTACAGACTTGGATAGTTTTTCCTTGCAGATACTGAGTTTAAAGAGATTTGGCAATATTTTGTTCTTTGATGTGCCATGCCTACTGAGGAAGCAATATGTGTTGCGAAACGAGTTGAGTAATGAAAAATGGGACTAGTACTACAATATCTTTTTTTGCACTTGTAAACTAAAGATTGTATACTCTGATCTCATGTATTTAGTGAATGTTTAATGAAAAATAAATTATGTTTTTATTAATTGTTGTTATAGGATGATTTAATTGACCTTTGGTGCCTTTAAAATCCAAATATGAAAAGTTAGAAATAAATATTGTAGAAAGACTACAACCAAAGTCTATATCTGTTTCCTAATTCCCAAATGTAAGTTTTTGTTGTGAACTGCACAAGCAGTGCGGCAGGTGATCACTTATGGCAGTAACCGATGCGAGATCACTGATGGGTGAAATCAAGACTATTTTAAGAATTGTGCCAATAGGAACAAAACTGTGACAATCCAGAAAATACCAAGCACTGCCAAAAAAACTAACAAACTTGTAAGAAACAAAAGTATCAACAAGATCAGGTCAGGTCAGGATCAACAGGTCTTAGGACAAGAAACAGGGTCAGGGCCAGAGAACACAGCAGTTAGCAGGCCAAATAACAATGAGGAACTGGCAATGACTTAAGAAAAGACAAAACCAAAAATAGGGAGCTCCCAGCTGTTTGCAGAATGAGTGCTTCCTGGAAGTGGCCATCTGCCGGTGGCAGGTGGAAGTTCATCATACCCAGGTATTCAGCGCCACCAGCAGATGATAACCATATCAGTTCTTCTTCATTGCCTCAGGAAATATTCTGTATAGATATAGCTAATTTTTATGGCTTTGTAGGACCGGGGGTTGGTTTACTAAAAGAATAGAGAATATGCACATATAAATAAAGAAAAGCTATGTTCACTTTGAACACCCCAGTAGATCAACACCACAATGCCTAAAAGACTTTAAAATCTGAAACCTTTGATCACTTGGCAAATTTCCTTAGTTAGCGATTCCTATTTATTTCTTTAAATTGGGGAGTAGCTAAGTATCCCAGAAGGGACAAATATCTTAGTAGGCATGACGGGGACATAGAAAATACGATGTTGACATCCCTCAATTCACAATAGTAATGCCCAAACATTTTCATTTTTCATATAAATTTAAATTGTTCTTGTCCACAGCTTGAGCAATATCATCTAGGATTTTTTAGATGACAAACCCTTTTTTAAAAGCATTGTTGACACTATATCCACCTACACAGACTCCATTCATTCAAGCCTTAGCTCTGTAATAGCTTTATGACAATATATTTATGTAAACAGCTTTTTTCACTAGCTTTAAAGTGGAAAAAATATTTTTGAACTTAAAATGTGAGCTATAAGCTGCCCTTTATCATTCCACTATATTACATGAAAAAAAACCACCTACCGTATGCTATACCATATAGTACAGGAGACCTTGGTGATGATCATTTGATTGTTATTATCTAGAATAACAATGATGTAAAACAGTGCTGGGAAAAAATGAGTGAATGCATTTATTCTTTTTTTTTTGTTCTTTAACCATACAATAAAAAATTTGCATTAAACTACTACAAAAATAAAGCATTTTGAACATTTGGTTTTTAAACTTTTTCACGAGAACCAGAATTTTTACATCAGAACCACTGTTTAGTGATTGAAAGTTTTCATCTAGCACTAGAGACAATATTTTTGGTTCATCACCATTTTTAGCAAAGAGAGCCAATGGCAGCTGAAGACAACAGTCATATTACTGCAAAAAATAGTCATTTGGGCAGCACAGTTGGCTCTGTGGTTCGCACTTTGG
The DNA here is from genome assembly GCF_032062135.1 of Pyxicephalus adspersus. Classification (NCBI taxonomy): domain Eukaryota; kingdom Metazoa; phylum Chordata; class Amphibia; order Anura; family Pyxicephalidae; genus Pyxicephalus; species Pyxicephalus adspersus. The sequence continues at coordinate 100,136,434 of NC_092859.1, forward strand.
ACTTTGCAGCACCAGGTAAGAGTTTATGTCCCGGCCATGACCAAGGAGTTTGTATGTTCTCCCTGTGTCTGCTTGAGTTTTCTTCTGGGTACTCATGGATTATTGAGGTTTCCCTCAATTAATCTTTAACTACATTAATGACATTTGACTATGTTATTAGATTGTGAGCTCTATTAGGGACAGTTAGTGATAAAACATTGGACTTTGTAAATCACTGCATTATATGGCTATGGCTATGCTAACACGTGATATTGCTTAGTGAATTGAGTCCTTGGTGGTGGTTTTCAGAAGCAGGACAAGTCTTAACAACCACCAAGCAGTGGTGATGCTGCCAGCATAGGCTGCTTGATGGTTGTTAGTGTACACAAAGAACAGAATTAACATAAAGCTAGTGTTTATAAAGGGAGGCACCATTTACCAGCATTGGTCTACAGCAAACCTATGCACAAACCTTATGGAACATTTCCTGAACACCTAACAAACCAAACCGGGCCAAGTTACCCAATCACTGGAATGGAGAATAGGAAGGAGCTTGTATATCCAGTACCTGGTGCCATTTAGTGGCTCCTACCATGGCTTAATGGTTTACTAGAATAAATAAACTGAAACTCAAAGAGGATCTCACCTCTTCCATGTAAAGGTCCAGTAAGACTTTTTGGTCCCAGTGGTATTACTGGTAAATGGTATTACTGGTCTCTGCACTCTCTCCATTTCCACAATATAAATTTTGTGAACTGGAGGACAAAACTGGAGTGCATATTACAGATGTAGTTTGATAAATGCTTTGTACAGGGACAGGATAATGTCCATTCCTCTTTTAATACAAGAAAATACTTTGCTAGCTTTAGATATTGCAGCTTGACATTGCATGCTATTAGTAAGTCTATGATTTACCAAAACCCCCAGATAATTTTCTATTTTGACTCCCCAAATGCATTCTCCCTCCATGACAGTATGAAGCATGCATGTTGTTTGCCCCCAAGTGCATTACATTTCTAAATATTAAATATAATTTGCCATTTGGCTGCCCAAACAGTACGTCTAGGTCTGCTTGTAGATTATAGACATCCTGTATGGAATTATTTCCATTTCATAGTTTGGTGTCATCTGCAAACACAGACATTGTACTTTTAATCCCAAACTCTATACCATTTATAAATGATAATCAGTAAAAGTCCCAGCACTGAGCCGCGAGGAAAACCACTAAAAACCCTAGACTATTCAGAGTATGTATTAATAATCGCTACTCTCTAGATGTAGTCTTTAAGCCAGTTCTCTACCCATTTACAGATTGAATTTTCGAACCCTAAAAACCCAATAGACACTTACTTACCCCACTGTGTGTTTACTTATTTCCTCATAAAAAGGGTTACTTTTCTGAACCCATGCTGAGTATCATGTAAAATAAACTTTTTCCAACAAAAACTTTTTTATGTGGTTTTTTATCAAACTCCAGTATCTTTCCATATAGAAATTTAAACGTATCGGTCTGTAGTTACTTAGTAATGACTTGGACACCAATCCATTGGTACCATGCCAGGTATTAAAGAGTCTCTAAAAATTAGAAACAATAGATTGGAATAATGGGGCTCAGCTCTTATCTTATTCAATATAGCTTTTCGAACATTAGTTGTGAGCCACTTAGGTTTTAATTTGGGCTGGTGGCTGATATATGTAAAATCAACAAAAGATGCCTTCTGCACTGAAGAAGGAAATTAGCCAATGAGCTGGCGCAATGAAGGTCAAAGGAGAGTGATGTTTACATGTTAGGGGCAGGACGCAATGCAACATGTTTACTATGGCATGATGATATCTCTGTGTGAACATGATGAACATGATGTGCTGATGCAATTACATAGATGCAGATACACAGAAACAAAAGCCTAAAAATAGAAATGGATGTAAATGCCAATTGCTTTTAGAAATTACAAAGTTTACATAAGGACAATTACACCTGAAGGAGCCATATATTTATGGAAAATCGTGCTGAATAGTATTGAAGAGCACTGGGGTAGTAGTAGGGAGCACATTACAGTTTTTACCATTGGTTATTAGTAATGATAGGGGTGCATACAGGGTGCATATCATACAGGCTGCTTCAGTTCTCTGCATATTCATCATTATACAATATATACAGTTCAAATAAGGGGGGGAGGGGGGGTAATGATTACATGAAATAACAGTAAATATTTTATTAGTGAGTGGGTAATGTGCAGAGGAGTATGGTGTATCATGTTTCATGTTTGAGCCTGACTTTATTATTATTATTATTATTAAACAGGATTTTTATAGCGCCAACATATTACGCAGTGCTGTACATTAATAAAGCTGTACATTTAAAACTGGCAATGATGTATGGTGCACCACAAACTACAGGAAAGGAAATTGAATTGAAGCAAAGTTGGGGGGAAGGTCAGTGGTGAAAGTAGTTCAGTAACAAAAAAGGAGTTTTATCATCATGCCCATGGACCCAAAGCTATGCAAGAAGCAATCTTTTTTTTCCTATAATACTACAATTGATAATATTTTATGGCAAATTACAGTTCATTTTCTGAGAGCAAATACTGGGTTATTATTTTTGTGTTTTTTTAAAATAAGCATTTAAAAAAAAATGAACCGCCCCTCCCGCCCTGTTTAATCATTCATATCATTTCATATTTTACACTATTAATTATTATCCTAATAGGTAGATTCCTTGTTCTTTAAAATAAGTCTGTTCACTTGGTCATTCATTTTTTTCCCCTGGAATTATTTAAACATTGTTATTATAGTCTTTAACACAATTTTAAATGTATACAAAATTTCAGCTAATAACAAATATATTTCTATAATACCAGCACATTTCTGGTAATAACTACTTAAAGACAGTATATGCCTTATTTCCTAATTTTGCTTTTTATATATTATTATTTTTCATATTCATATTACTTTCTCTGTGTTTTACCACATTTCCATACTTTGAATCAATAATTTAATTGAGTTCATTTCACTGCTAAAAGTCTTGAAACCATAATGATTTAATTTACTATCTACAATTTGTTTGGTATGATAATTACGTAAAAAAAAGGAAAAGAGACACGTTTAAGGGTTTACAAATGCAAAAAAAAGCTTATCACATTTTTTCAAAATTGTCACTCATCAATTTGTCACTTTATCAGATAATTATCTAAATATTACTAGCATTACTAAATAAATCAAAGTTCAGACCTTAATAATAAATTATATTTTGTAATTATTTATACTAGAAATTATTATATTATTAATATTATTATATTATACTAGAAATTATAACCATATTTAAAAATGTATATATAAACAAATATAATTATTTCATCCTTAACAATAAAGACTTAAAGGCATCATTTTGTTCTGTTTGGAAAGAAGGAGAGTCTTCTTTTTTTATTTATTTGGTAACTGTATTTTTTGGTTCCCTTCTAGGACAGGAGGTGAGAACTACATTATTCTCACTTTTTTAAATATTCTCAAAGGTTCTCCTGATATCCCCAACAATTTTGGTGACAATGTTATGTTTTGTTTTTTGTAACTTGAAAAGTTGGCAGCCATAGAACAAAAAATTAATTGTGAATTTCAAAAAAGTAAAATTTCAAATGGTACATTCAATTTTTTCCACCTTAAAAATTGATATTTTTAATAAAAACTGGCTTGGTAATCATTTTGCTACTCGTCCCTAAATGTGCATCATATTTTGCTTGAAAACAGTTAATGCTCAATGCAAATAATATAAAAAATGAATGTTTCTCTTTTGTCAATTCAAAACCTGACCTCCTGTCATAGAGATATCTTTTAAAAATTGGAACTCACAAAAAGTAAAAAAAAAAACATAAATAGCACTACTTTCAGGCTAAAGTATTGCTTTGTGCTTAATGTATGGCAGCAGCCCATGCACTTTGTCAGCTAAGATGTTATTATCAGGATGTTAATACTATGGAATTCATAGATCGCAAACCTTCCAAAACCTGAATAACAACAATAGAGCGTGTTCACCATGTCCCCTGAGGAAGCCTAATGGCGAAACATGTCAGGTTCAAAACATTTTGTGCAATTGTTTATAAAAATACCTAGCTGCCCCTGTATAGAGATTAGGCAGGATCTTCCAGAGAATTTAACTGGGAGTCGCCTATCCACATTATTTTTTAACATGTTTACGTGAGGATTGTCTGTTTACCTACAACGGTGGATAATTTACAACACTGTATGACTTTTCAATACATGTTCGTATTTATGCCAACAAACCACAGCTTTTTCTATCCTTTTTCCTATGTACTCTAAAGTATTGCTTGCACAAAAACCTTTGTATTGTCTATTTAGATTTAAACAGGGGAAGGATCACACTTGTAACTTTGTTGTCAAAATAATGCTGTTGTTTTATGGATTGATTTTGTGAAAATCAATACTTTTTAATACTTATTCTTATCAATTACAAAGATAATAAAATGGCAATAGAGCATCTATTGGCATTCAAACAGGCCTGATTTTTCATGAATTGTGAGATCTGCTTCATGATTTACTTCTTGATTTAATTCTGCAAGCAGGAAGATCTTTCCTGGAAGCCAATTTGTTAGATAATTCAGTGGATTCTTTCTTTCCTAAAAGGTGGAGTAGCATGTAAATATATATAAATATTTATATAAGTTAGATTTTAACATTTAACCTAATTTTTCTGTTTAGGCCTAAAATAGATGTTGACATTTCTTTACATTGTATTTATTTTATTTTATTTATATCATGTTTCTTCATTTTTATTCTTTCTTTTACTTCCATTTATCAGTGACCTAAGTGCTGTATCCATTTTTAAGAGAATTGTGAAGGCAAGTTGAGAATATTGTGGTAGTCTTTCAGCATCACATTCTGTTATTGTATCTCTGACAAGTGCTTTAGAGTTTGTAATGACCTAGATTAGAATTTGTCTTCGCTATTCTGTAATCTCCAAAAGGTTTAAGGAACAGAGTGATCACTTCACTTCCAGCAAAGCTGCATTTTTGTCAAACTCTACTGAGAATCCTTCAACACTAAATACATAATCTTCCTGACAAAAAAAGAGAAGATAAGTATAAGAAATCCCTTTTCATCTTTTTTGTTCTTTTATTCCATTAGGATTTGTAAAGAATATTACTAATACTAGCTGGATAAACCATGTTGGTACTACCTATTATTTTTTAACTGCACTACGGTCGTCTTCACATATTAGGAGAGTAACTACAAACGTCCATAAAGTGCTCTTAGTTTAATAGTAGTTTTAATTGAAAATCAATATAATGGGACTGTATGTTTTAAAAAATATATAATTGATGCACTTATGACTTATTTTTTAAGCAAAAAATGTTTTAATATGTAAAATAAATATCTATACATGAATTAGCAATTATACATAGGGTTAGGTGCCAGCCAGTACTCTCCGCATACTCCTGTAATTTTAGGGCTGCATGTATAAGCAGAATTATAGAGAATTTTGGAAAGGCCATTTTATTATATGCCTTTATCTCTAGTATCCCACATAACACATCCTATCACTAGTGTTTCTTAAATTTCTGTTTGAGCCAAGCAATGGTTGAAGAGAGGCTGTTCACTGTGTACATTAAATAGCTACCCTAAGTTAGCTCGGTGTTAAAGTTTAGGTAACTAAGTATAAATCTGAATATTGGAAGTTTGTATTTTAGTATAGTTAGTTGGGAATTTAGTATATCAAGTGAAAATTAAATTTATTTTTATGGCAGTTATTATTTTTGCTGTTGTATAAAACACTTGTTTCATGGGACAGCAAGAAGATAGTTGATGAGCAATTCCAGCCAAAATAAGTGAACCAACAGGTAGCCTTAAAATAAGCAGGAATTTTAAAGTAACCCCAAAGAATACTGGGAGCAGGATTCCTGAAGTGTTTTTCCTATTCCTGTTACCAGTGTTCGCACTTGCACTTGTTCGAAGGCAAGTTTGATAAGTGACTGTAAGAAACTTTCTTAGATAAAATTTTGACTGGATCACTATACTGACTGATTCAGGTAATGTTTTAATTTATTAGATACTGTCGAATTAGTTTTAGTGAATGCTGTTCATATAATTTTAGTGAATTTAGTGGATAATTCAGAGAGGAGATAATAAATTGAAAATAAAATTTTGAGATTGTATCGCTCACAAGATTAGATAGTATTCTAATATATGATTCAAGCATTTATTTTTTAATTGGCCCCAGAGCTCTCCAACAACAAAAAAAAAACTATACTATACTAAACTATGCATATAGAAATACAAAGTTATTTTGAGTGAGCACAAATCATGTATTGTGCTTGTAATTATGGTGTTTAATTGTGTCCTTTTATTTTCAGAATGATCTCGTACAAATATAACTTTAAAGACTTCAATATTTATTCTCATAGCATTTTTCATTTAAAGTGTGGCTGTTGCCTCTCACTTCCAAAAATATTCCTAATGATTAACACATAAAGAAATTTCACATAAGATCGGCAGCATATTGATTGTACGCTAAAAACCTACCCTAGTGGTAAACATTTTCAAACTATAGGTTTGCCAGATTAGTTAGGGTCTGACAATATATAGATTTTCAGAGGAAAATTGATATCCTGATTGACAGACTCTGTAGTGGTCATGGTCTTGACAGTATGTTCATCTTGAGAATGGTATTTCTACCAAATCATGGGATTTAAAGTATTCAATTTTCTTTTGTCACACCTGATTGAAGTATGAAATGGTGGAAGGTTAATGGAAAAATATCAATAGAGTCAATGGAAGGAGTGAGTCTGATTCCTAGATATTTATCACTGCAAGTGAAATGGAAGTTGGTGGAGATACTTTGAATCCTAATCTGGATGATAATAATGTTTGAAGTCTCAGATTTCTGCAGACTTATCTTCTAATTTGAGATGCCAATGTATGTTTTATTTTCCTCTAGTAAATTGGGAAAGTAAATTAGGGTGGAATAAAAGGAGAAGTAGATTGTCAGTGTAACCCACAACTATGTTATTTTGTGTCTGCTGCAAAGGCTGGATTGCCAGCCACTGAGCCAACCATGCTGCCAGCTTAATCACAAATCTTTATGCAAATCAAAGAGGATAATTTTACTGCAAGTACACACTTCACTCTATGCATTCTTTGTCCTTTTATCTTGTATTATGAAACAGTAATGCGCCTGGGCACACAAACCACAACCAACTCCAGATACCCTTAAATCAGGCTTTATTCAAAATCATACAGCACAGCAAGGGTTAAGTCCAATAAGCGAAGTACAGGAGGATGGAGGAAGTACAGGAGGAAGGCAAATGCAGGTCAAGAACAATCCAAGGTCAGGGCAGGCAGCAAGCAGAATGGTCAGTAACAATCCGAGGTCAGGGCTGGCAGAGTTCAAGCAAGGTGAGTTTCAGACCAGATCACTAAGGTAATGACAAACAGATAAACTTTAAACCACATAAAGACACACCCAAGCACACTGTGTAACAGAGGCTATATAGGGCAATGGTGTACAGGACAGGCTCTCCTTAAATGGCCAGGATGACCAATGACCTTGCGCCACCTGGCACCGTCTGATAGGAGACTAGGTAAATCCCCTGCGGCTGATTGGCCGCAGGGAATTCAAACTAACTATGTCCTGCCCCGGGGCGAGGCAGCCGAGTGCCACGGCCTCGGGGGGTACAAGAGGGACGCATGGTGACACGCGCACCTCTTCCCACAGCACCCCTAGGACGTGCACTACTTTGCACTTGCAAAGGAGTGCTGAGAGCAGGAATATCATTAACCACATCTAAAGGGATGCAAGGGCTGCTGCCTGGCTGAACAGTAGTTTGGCCAGGACGGATCCCTCCGCCTGCAGAGACAGACAAGCTGCGAGCAGAGCAGCAGCCTCTGCCATGCTGCCTGTTACAGCGGCGTCTCCCTCTGTGGCTGGGAACCCCAGGGACACTGCGAGCTCGCAGGACGGGTAAGTTCCTTACAGAAACTAAGTTCTGTATTCAGGTCATGGTTCTGTATTTTCAACTTGAAAAGGGGACCTACATGTATCTGAATGTTATGTCTGTTGAAATTGCAGTTAAGGCAGATAGATATCTGACTGTGTCGCCATTGGACTAGCACTATCAATTTGGTGGTCAAGGAAAAATCATGGAAAATGAAAATATAAAGCTACATTAAAACCTGCCACCTCAGAACCTTAACCCAGTTTAAACAGGAAAAGGATAGCAATGAACCCTAAATCTATTATTTTGATCACATTAAGCAAAAATTTTCTAGATCAACAATTTACAATGCTCCTACTTAGAAGGCGAAGGAGTGCAAAGAGCAACACTGCTGGGAGACAGCAGTGGCATCCACCATAGGTGTGTGGAACTCTTCTGCAATCCAAGTAATTGTACTAAAACAAACAAACCTGGTCTTCCCTGAAGAAGAAAAGGGCACATCAGCAACACTGCCTGAATAATGATGTCGGCAATGTGAGCGTGCTGTTGCTGAATTGGTCAGCCACTCTTGCCAGTATAGCTGTCTTCATTTTAAGCTGCTTGTGGGGCCTCCTTACTACCTCCACAGTACCAGTACCACTGACTCTACAATTATCTGCCATGTTTTTCTGATATATACCAAACTGTTATTTTTTTCTAAGGAGGGGTAGGGGTTCAAAATTTGGGGGTGATAGTGAGGGTTTTTTTGGTGCAAATTATTAAGTTTTCAGTACCCCACCAATTAAAAACTAAATAAATATTATTAGTAAAAAAAATAGTAGGGGTTTACTCTAGAATGCACGCAACATTCTGTAATTATTTCATGCAAACATATTATCCAATGAATAATTGTAAATTTACGCTCAGTGGGAAACTTGCTGAATTCATTTGGAGAGATAATGTTGTGCTAGAAAAATATGTTTGGAAACATCCTAATTAAAATACATCAGTCAGCACTAATGATACTAAAGAAAGAGAAACATGTAAACTAATTATTTCTGAATAATTAAATCAAATTAATGTGTAACCTCTTCCCTGCCAATAATATTAATTTAATGGTGGAACACCACCAATGTATGCATGCCAGTTCAGTTTAAAGCTCAGTTTAATAACTTTGCTTCTAGGCCTGCTCTCCCTCGCCAGGCCCTGCCTCTCACATCCACCGAGCTGTGCACTTTTTGTAGGCTGTAAGCACACTGATTGTGTAAGTGATTAGTTAGCCTTCTACAGAAGAGAAAAAACTAAGAAAAGCAAAGGGACATTGACTGCGGGAGTATACTGGAAGGGACACTATACATTGGCAAGATTGTAGACATGTAGATATAATCAGCAGCCATTCAGCTGCCTACTCACATTCTCAAGGGAGACCCCAACTCTACAAAAAATTCCAATGTGATTGGCAGCTTGTTAGTTGCTGATCACATTCATTCAGGAAATTGCAAAGCGTCAACTACTTTATTAAGTATAAATTCATGGTCACTGAAATAATCCTAAATGCTAAAAAAGCACACATCCCCATTTAATACTTTTCTGCATTATAACACTGAGCAAAACCAGATTGTACTATGGTACAAGAAATATATTTTATTATAGCAGCAAAAATTAAGTTTTACATACCCAGACTTATTTTTGGTTACACAGTTACACAGTACAGTACTTGTTTTCTTCAGGTGAACAAACAATCTATAAATCTGGAACAAGACATTTCCATTCAATGGACAAATTCAAATTCAAAAGGGTCAATTCTTTAAAGGTTTATTGCATAGGTTATGTGCCTTGGTGTGGGTTGTTTTCATCATCTGTGTATAAATATCACATTGACCAAGTCATAAAAAGGATTTCATTGATAATGCATCAAGTACTACTGTAATGTGTTATTCCTTTTTACAAAATAATGAATTGCCATAATATTTTTCAATAATGAATTTATGATTTAATTCACTAAGATGCATGAGTTATGTAACTGTATTGGTTTTTTGTCTTTAATCTATTTTCCTATGAAAAGATTTATTTCACAAACATGAGCATTGCATGGGTGTGGAAGGTGTTTTGTTTTTTATGTAATAGATATTTTTTAAATATATAGATTTTTTTTTAGGTATTCTGGTGAAAGTCTCTAAAATGGCTCCTTTTTCTTGTGGTCCTTAACAGACATCTGATAAAACTGCACAATTATTGCCAGTCAGACACCAGTGATTATAAATAATGATAACCTGTGTAAGAGAGAATATTGTTGCCTTGTAAGGTGCTATAGTGCTTTTTTTTATTAGGCTAGCAATGTTAGAGGAATGGAGATTCTAACCTCATAAATCCCTGTGCAATTAAAGAAGAATCTCCATTAGAATATATCAGCGCAACCCTGAACCTCAGCTCCAAAAGGGGGTACTTCCTTTTTTGGGGGGGAGGGGGTGGTATGCTGCCATTTTGAAAACAAATTGTGACCTAGTAATCAGTACTTTCAAACTAATACAAATAAATGGGGTCCTTTTGGTTAAACCGTCTATGTTGAAAAATGTTATTAATTGATTACCAATTATGTTGTCACTAAAACCATAAATAGACCCTAATTGCGATTTTTTACTAAACATCTAAGGGTATGTTTACATTACCATGCTGGGGTAACTCCCATTTGACTTACCTATGATAGCACAACCTTCTAAGTCACTGTCACTCAAGCTTGGGGGTTCGGGAGGTTAGCAGGCATGGCCAGTTTCTACTATTTAGAAACATGCTAAAGAGGCTACACTTCTTGATTGCATGTCATTGCATAGTTTTCAGAAGCACATGGACCTTAAAAAAGTAGTCCCAACTAGTGTTGGTCGAATAGCTCACTATTCCATTCGGCTGCTATTCGCTCGAATATAGCAAGAAAAAACTGGGTGGTCGAATGTCAAAGTCGAACACCATTAAAGTCAATGGGAGGAAAAATTTTTTTCAGCACTGTGTAGAGCTTCTACAGCAGGGGTCCTGAATGAATGAATGAATCAATGTGCATAGTATGTTTATACTATTTACAAATGTACATTGATCATGTACATTTGTGCTGCAGTGAGAACCAGCCTGATGTATGAAGGCAGCAATGAGTCTCTGCTCATACCTTCTCTGCCTGATGGCTTCAGCCCGACAGCTCC
>NC_092859.1:100149093-100245447 GCF_032062135.1 Pyxicephalus adspersus
TACTATGCTGACAGCTCTGCTCCCCTGATCACTGTGACGAGAGTGATCAGGGGAGCAGAGCTGTCAGCATAGTAAAGCTCTGCTGATTGCTCTGCTCCCTGATTGGCTGAGGAAAGGGAAATCCTGATGATGCTTGAGCTGTCATCAGGGTTTCCAATTTCTCAGCCGATCACAGAGCAGTAGAGGTAATGAATCGAGATAGTATCTCCATTCAACCTCTACTGCCCTCGTATTGCCTGCAGTTACAGCTAATTGAAGGCACCTGCTTTCAATTCGCTGTGACCGCAAAGCTCCCACGGTCCAGGAATCCCACAATGACATTATGATTCATAATGTCATTGTCGGATAACCTGTAAAAAATAAAAACAGAACAAGTTAAAATAAAAACACATACAAATAAATTAATTTAAGAAAATTTTTTTTTCCCGAATTTTTGCTGTGTTTTTCGGGTCAGGTCTATCCGAATTCGAACAGCCATATTCGGGTCGAATATAGGGACAACCCGAATTCGAACATCAACACTAGTCCCTACATCCCTGCCACAGGAAGCACTACTGCTAAGCTTCTGGTAGGAACACAGGGTAAAGTTGGAGAATGCATGCTAATTAGCAAAGGTAAGCTATTTCTTACTTCCTCGAACATGTTGTTTGCCTAATCTTCTTGATGTATGCATTTATACAAAATCAGTATAACAAACTGGCTAAAAGTAGATAATGCCAGGCAGAAGCAGAAAGAAAAGTAAAAAAACTTAAAAATGTAATTTAAACACATAGCTGATTCATTTTTCAATACATAGCTAACTGTTTCAGGTATTAGATAAAAAAGGTGAATTTGTTTATTAATTGGTGAACTACTATAGACTTAGCTAGAAAGTTTTTTTTCTTCAGTACCAAATAATAAACCACCGTAAACTGCACAGTATTGTCTGTTGTCCTTGCAGAATGCAGGTTGGCAAGCAAAATGATGTCATAATGCCCATAACCATAAAATATCTTATAAACAAAACAGTTCTTGGTAGTATAAGACGTGTTCACATAAAATAAAAAAAACACTTTATTTCATAGTGACTGACTTACAAGTTATTGACTAAAAGATGTTATTAAAATAGATTTGTTCACAAAAAAACTGTTTGGAGAGGTTTAGGGTCCATTAAAATCATTGAAACAGTTTAATTTATTAGCAGAGAAAAATGTTATTGCCTTTGCTGCAGGTTAACCAAGTAATATATCCAGATTTTAATTTACCATAATATTTTAGTGGCATGTTGTTTTTCAAATGCCTCAGGTTTTCGTAGACCTGTAACCTAACAAGTACTAAGCAAAACAATTTATTTGCAATCCATATTAAAAATGTGCCCTTAGATTATCCAAATATGATTTGGCTGTAGTTTTCCATAATGAAGTTGTTTTCAATAATAAAACATACTATACAATGGTGGATAAAATGTTGATGTTAATATGGCCATATTTCTTTCTAATTCCACTGTGTTACAATACAGCCACTATTGACATATGTTATTTGGTATTCAGTACATCACCCCATAGTGATGCAGTGTTCTTTAAACTAACACCAGTTAAAAATGATTCTGGTTACTGTAATATACTGGACTTTGCGTTACATATTGTTTTTTGCAATCATTGTAATTGAGTTTACTAATAATCACACTTAATCATGCATGCAAATCTACTCATAGTCATATAAAACCAATTTTCACTGGATTTTCCATTCAAATTATTTCACGTGTTAAGTACTGGCATAGTTATCCTTTTTACTTTAAATAACCTACCTAGTCAGCAAAATAATCTAGTAATCTAAAAAAATAAATTGACTTCCCTTTTGTTCAGTGCCATCACCTTTTGTGTAATTTACACTAATTATTTTATTATAATTTTTTTATTTTATTTATTAGGCTTTCTCTTTTGAACATTCTGAGTTATTTTACTAGGAATAATTCACTTAGTTTATAGAAAGATGGAAGACTATGCTGAATTTCATGTCTTTGTTTTCATGATCATGTTTTCCTTTGCACATTATTGGGAATTCTTTGGTTATTTCTTTGTTTTGCCACATTTATTAAGCTAAATAATTTATCCCTTGCAGAATGATCATTCATTTTTGTGGGTGAACAGTCTAAGCTGTAAGCTGTCATTTTTGACATTTTTGTTTGACATTTTCCCTGGTAATGGGGACAAAAGCTTTTGAGAATGCCCTTTCCCTGAATGTATTCCTTAGCAATGTAGTGGAAGTACCACTTCTGGTTCCTCTATGGTGACACTTTTTGTTTCTTTAGATACCTCATTTCCATTTTTTGATGGACAGGGTCATGGTCAAGTAATGATTCTGGTTTCTGAAATCCACACTGATTGTTTGATATACACCACTCAAACCTTTCTGATTACATAGTTTCTTTTTTTTTTGGTATGGTATTTTATTGTTAACTTTTTGGTGGTGGGTGTATGGTATAACTAATTGCACAGGTGATCAAGTAGCACTAATTAACTACATGTAGGGGGGATGATTTGGGTTTGTTTGGCAGGCAAAGGACCTAGACACCTTGCAGTAACTGACTCGCCCATGAAGTCCTCTATATACTAATGTATCCTAGAGCTAAGTGTGGGGACATCTTTGCAGCAGCAAAAGTTTGGCGGAAATTGGGTCATGCATAATGACAAGGATCCCAAGCACACCAGCAAATGTACAACAGAGAGGCTGAAAAGTAAAAGAATCAAAGTGTTGCAATGCCTCATTCAAAGTCAAGACCTAAAACTGAAATGCTGTGGTGTGACTTTATGAGACCTCTACATTAACCAATGCCCACAAACCTCAGTGATCTGAAGTTATGTAGTAAAGAAGAATGGTCTGGAATTTCTCCACAACAATGGGCCTATTAACCTCAATAGCAGTCTATTTCTGTCAACATTCCAAGCAAACAGCAGTACAATTTTTTGCATGGAAATTTATTTTTCATTGTAGACTGTAATGATTAGGCATAACTCACTGATATTTAAAAATTTAAAAATAAACTTTAAATAACAAAACAAAAAAATCTGTTAAAAAAAAATAAAAAGAATATTTAAACATGTAATGTAACTGTATAGTAGCATATAATATATATATAATATATTTATATATATAATAAATGAATATTTCTTTGTATTGGACTCAATACAGCTATTTTGTATTGAATCCACTACAAAAATGTTTTTGAATTTCCCGCTGATCCTCCCCCCTGCACTGACCCATGTACCGACATCACCAGGTAACCCCGTAGATCTCGTCTCTGCACTTCGGGGCTGGGGATCGGAGGAGCAGGATGTGTACCCAGTGCCTGGGGGGACCAGCAGAATGCCAGGGGACAGTGAGGCAGCAAGATATTTCGGGTTTTTTTTTTAGTTAAAATTGACCCCAAGTGTGACTCGAGATTACCGCTTTTTGCATATAAAATCCACCCCGAGTCACACACAGGATTACCGCTAGGGGGGGTTAAAGCTGGAGAAGGTAGACATTCATTAGTGAAGCTGGGTGATCCAGCAAACCTGGAATGGATCTGGTCCAGCATTCAAAACATTTTCTAGCAAGCAGCAAGTAGGATCAACTGGATTCACTGATGAAAGTGTATCCTCTCCAGCCTTACAGAGCTTTAATAAATGTGAGGGACTGATAACATCATTTTCAATAACATATGAAATTGCTTAAAAAGGATAAAATTTATTGAATTTAAAAGTTAATGTGATTAAAAAAAGTAACCGAAATGTGAATATATGTTCAGGTGCTCTTTATAATAACAGGTTAGCTTGCTAAAATGAACTTTGCTGAAAGACCTAGGACTTATTTAGGCTTTTGCCTTTACTTTGTCACCTCTCCTAAATAAACTTTTAAAATCTTTACCAAGATCAGTGGATGTTACATTCCTAATAGGTTGAGTGTTTTTCATTCATAGCTAAGATTTCTGGATGCAGTATGTTTTTATATGTATGGTCTTATTTAATAGATGGTTATTAGATTCAGTAATCTAGAGAGACCAGTCAAAATAAACTTTAGGAAGCAGAACAACAAAATGTTGTTGAGATAATATTGAAAATTAAAAACCCTAACTTACCTTCTGTTAATAATTTTCTTATTGTCACTTTTTGTAAAATGATTTACATTTAGGTGGTAGTTCACTACAATGCATTTCAAACAGTCATAATTATTTTTCAATAGAATATACATTATAAGTAATATCGCTAAAGTTTAGTCTTCCTAAATTTCCTTCTCTATGAACAAATGTTATGGGGCTATCATCTTGTATGAAATTCTGGGTACATTTACATAATATTGGCTTTTTTCTTTCAAAGTTTCTCTCTGTTATTTTGCATTTAGATTGTGTTCATCACAGATGGTCATAAACTTCCTTCCCCAATACAAGGTAAATAATGTGCTACCAAAAAAAAATATTAAAAAAAAAGAAAGTCAATCATCATTGAAAATCAAACTCCAAATATTGTTAAAAAGAAAGGGATTGTGTACATTTATCATTTAAAATATATTTTTATTGAAGACAAGGAAATATGTTCTTTTTATTTTGGAATAATTTATTTGTTCACGAAAAAACTCTTTATCAAGAATAAAGCTTCAAAAAATCACTACATGGCAGCAACAAAATTGGATACTATAGATTACAAAGCCACCAAGCCTCATGAGATTTTACACAGTCATTTAGCAAAAGGAAATGTTTTCTTTGGACTGTGACTCAAAGCATGCAATGAATCTATAGATTTTTACAACTGTGACAAACCTGGAGACATTCTATACCAGTGCAGTGTGAAGACTGTTTAATATGTTCACATTATATGGACTACTAAATGGGATTTATGTATTCTACTAAAGAAACCCAGTTCACAATGATAAAGAATGGCATTGGAGCAATGTATAAAATCTGATTTATCATGAATAACTACAAGGCAATCTTCTGTAAAGTGACAAAAGGAGAACGAACAATGCTATAAAGATTAGCTTTACTTTTCCTAATGCTGGCAATACATAGTCTGGTAAAAGAAAGCACTAAGACCTATTCAAGCAGTATCTGCTAGATTTGGGCCACAAACTGGGTCAAAAATAAGTGCTCCTGAACCTACTGCTGGGTAATCTCTTTGTGAGGGATATCCAATCCTACCTTAATCTGAACAGAAAATCAAGGCTATTACAATGCATGTAGTATATCCCTTTTTGGGAATATGTAAGGAAATTACAGTTTTAGCAGAATATAAATTATTTGATGACAGACATATGTCTTTTTGTCAGTGTTAGCTCCCATCGCTGATACATTTACATCTGTGATTATCCTAAAGATTTTGCAATGAATGTACTTTTAAGGGCAAATAGTAGAATGTGGATCTAATACCAAAAGCATGAAATCATGGTAAATCAATTTACAATATTTAAAGGGATAGCAAGGGTCGACTGTGTCCTGCATTTTGACAGTGGTCCCCAGATTGTTGCTTACTTTTTTAAACTTCCTGGACACTGCTGCTTTCATCATAAAGGCAGAAAAATAGAGATGTGGAACTTCTAATATTTGTAAGTACAGAAAAAAACATTACTGACAGTGAATGACCAGATCAAGCAAAGGCTAATACTCTGAAAGAGATTTGAAGGATGTAAAGAGTTTATCCTAGTGCTAAGCAAGCTATGAATGGCTTAGTAAGATATGTCATTAGATTGTGAGCCCCTTTGAGGGACAGCTAGTGACATGATTATGGACTTATAAAATAAAATGTTGGCACTATATAAATGCTGCGTGTAATGCTGTGTAAATGTAATGCTTCAGTATTACAGCACAGTTCAATGTCAATCGAGATCTGTCTGGCAATCCAGGTCTGGATGCACAATGACCAGTAGGCTCTGGCCTAGGGTGTCAAGGCTGCTCTCAAACTATTAATGATGTACCTCCGACTGTCCAGTGTGATTTTATAATTAACATCCCTTAAAGTCTTCCCACCCAAATGCCGTGGGAAGGGTTTTCAGAAAGACCTTTTGGAATATAGGCTAAGTAACAAATTTCCTCTGTTGGCTTTATAAATATTGTTTACAGAGGTTATCCTCACACCCGCTGAATTGTTGTGAATGTAATATGCCTAAGGGTTTTTTTCCCTTTTCCATTTGGGACATATTTCTGAAAGTTCCCCTGATCCCCTGCTCTTTAGCTTTTTTGGTTATATTATTATGTGTATATATGGGGGTCTTACATATTTTATATTTACAATATATTAACTTTTTATTGTCTTTTTTATTTTACTAAATGTCTTCTGGGACATGTCCCAACAGCACCACTGACACCAGGAATTTTGGTGACAATACTATGGTCAAGGATAGGGTTGGTGTTTGGCTTCTGTTCTGGTCTGAGCCCAATTCAAAAGGAAACATTAGTCATTCAGCAAAACAGGTGAACATTGCAAATGTTTGGGGTTTATATTGGAAATTAAGCTTCATGCTAAATCTTTCATTTACAACCAGTCTCCAAGCCTAGGGACCCATGAATCCATGTCCTGAAAGAAAAGCATGTAAAACAAGTGCAGAAATGGGAATTTGTTGACAAGACTATGT
Source organism: Pyxicephalus adspersus (assembly GCF_032062135.1). NCBI lineage: Eukaryota > Metazoa > Chordata > Amphibia > Anura > Pyxicephalidae > Pyxicephalus > Pyxicephalus adspersus. Next base: position 100,155,679 of record NC_092859.1, read on the forward strand.
TCAGGGGCTTTGCAATTAACATAAAAAGTGGGCAGCAAAACAGCATAACATAAGGATAGGTTTTTTCCATATATACTTTATACTTTGTAATTTAAAAAACTTGATTTGACCTACAGTTGACATTCAAAAATCTGGCAACCTCCAAACCTGAGGTGCGCTGGATTTTCAAAAATTCCGGATTTTTGAAAGTACTTACCTCCACACACAGGCCAGCCTTCCTCTCCTCGCAGCACCGGGGACATCTGGCACAGTTCCAGGGATCAGGCAGCAGGGACGTCTCTACGTGTGTTGTGTTTAGTGTAGCAAGCAAGACCTGACGTCTGTTTCTGCAGAACAGCGCCATGAAAACATCAGTGACCAAACAGTGTACTACAATCCCTGTATTGAAAATTATGCCAGAAAACTGAAAGAACTGGATTATCAATGACCAGATTTTCGATTGTCAACTGTAATAATCTTTTTAGTGCAATTGGTTCAAATGTCAAATTGTTTTTTTCACCCACATTTTGGCTGATTCAAGTTTTGGGTTGAATGGTTGAGTATTCATTGATTCCGTTTTTTTTGCACTTAACTAAAGTCATAATTGTAAATTCATTAAACTTTTATATGAATCTCAGAGCAAAAACAACTTTGAGAATTTCACCTGTTTAAAGTATAACAAAACCCACACTACTCACCTAACCCCAAGCCATCCCAGGTTGCCACCATCTTCTGTCTTTCTTTCTTTCTTTCTTTCTTTCTTTCTTTCTTCCTTCTTATGATCTTCAGCCATATTAATTGGCTGTGCAAGGATACTCTTGCATAGATGCAAATGAATCCATTTGCCTGGGACACACAAAGGAAACTGGGATTGCCAGATTTTCCTGGAGCATGCAGCTCATGCAAGCTCAGCAGAATTTGACACCTGGGCAGTGATCAAGCAGGTAAGAGAAGTTATTGTAGAAGAGACATCACCAGTTCCTTTCTGCTATAACCACCTGCCTAATCATTTTTCAAAGTGTGGTTTCCACTTTAAATCTTAAACAGCTAGCCAAGGAAAAAAATAATTATAAAGCTTCTGTGCCATATCCTAGGTGGTGGCACTCGGGGACTACAATGCAGGCTGAGCTGCTGGGTCAAAGAGCTTGTTTTTCAGCATGTGCTGGGCAGTGCATCTGCAGAATGTAGACACACAGGGAACATGCCTGGGGCTGACTGCTGGCAGAGTGCCTGTTTGAGGCTGTCTGATTGAGTTCTGTTACTTTTATAAAGATGATGATAATATTTCTAATAATTAGTAACATTTACACATGTGATTACACATTTTGGTATTTGTTGTTCTAAAAAACATTAAATCTATATGTAATGTGTAAAGTCTGTAAAACAGCTTAAGTAAACATGTAAGCAATAATCAGTGGCAACTTTTAGAGTCCCTGAAACCAAATTAAAAAAAATCACAGAAAATTTAAGTATTTTAAATTTTTACTTGAAGCATTTTTACTTTCCATAAACAAATGTGTTAATCACTTCAAATCTGCCTTCAGGTTTGCTAAGGGAATTCAACCACTCTAGGAAGATTTGATCAAACAGTACAGCTATAGTTATTTTCGAGACATTTATTTTGTGACTGTTCACTTAACTAAACAAACTTAGGCTCTGTTCACTTAATATCCAATTTTGTGCATGGAAATAATAAAATATGTGCACATTTGATATTTGATTGACAGGAACACACAAGTATATTTAGTAAGTTAACATTAGGAAGTGTGTTAACATTTCAACCCGAGTGGGTCTGATTTGTAGAGTTTAAGGCTTGAATACTCAGAAGTGCAAAATATTTATCCAGCTCAAAACATGAGCATACAAATTCACCAAAGCTTTGCACATCCCTACAGTTCAAAATATATAATACCTAAATAGCTAATAAATGCATGCAAGCAATGATTTTTTACAATGTTTATTCAAATCCCTAAAGCATACCTAAACTCAACATTTTTACCTTTTTTTAAGTGCAACACCCTTTTCTACTGCGCAGTGAAATCGGCTCTCTTTTTTTTCCCCTTCACAGCAGCTACGTCACCCGATCGCGCACCTGCGCAGTTCAAGATTGAAGATTGCAACGCGTGACGCTTCCTTTGCGCTGGGATGAAGAGGAATTCCAGGACGATGTGGGACCGGGTCGTGGGAAGGACCAAGGCCAACAAGGGAGCTGAAGGATTAAATTGTGATATTTTTGGGTTTTAGTTTAGTTCCGCTTTAATATTTTATTTTATGTAATTAGTATGAATATTAATTAGTAAAGTCATCCAACTTTTAATCATAGTACACACAATTTCCATTTTTATACACAATCTTGCTATGCCTTGTACAGTACATGCTTAATTGATCTTACTTGATAATTTTTTTAATAAATTAGTGGAAAAATATTATTTTGCTGTGTGCAAATTGGTAGAAAAATCTGTTCAAAGGACAGTTCAAAAGCCTTGTTTCTGGCAGCCAATCCGGAAATTAATTAAGGGAAACATCTTTGTATTTTTTCTTTACATTATTGCTTTTCACTTTTTCACTTGAACTGTAAATTATTTGTATATTTTTTAAATATTTATTGCAGAGTTTAATGAAAAATAGTATTATATTTTATATTTGTAACATTTGAATTTTAATACCTTTATTAAAATGAAAATTATGCAAATAGAACTATTCTTATCCTTTGTTAGTTGGATCATGCAGATAATGCTATATCTTAGAGATTGTCAAGTAAAAATGGTTATTGACATTTTCATTTGTGTGCAGGAAATAACAACCAAACAATCATTTTCTAGGGAGAGTGAATAGTAAATTAAGTCCTATATATTATATCCAAAACCTTTAGTTATATAAGAATAATTGTACATTTCTATACAATTAAAGAGGAACTAAACCCAAAACAGCCTATAAGAAAAAAATCTGACCCAGGCGCAAAATCGGGTGACTGATCTCACTGCGCATGCTTTCATTGTATGCAATAACTCTCGATTGCCTAGGAGGTTGAGAATTGGGGGTGGTGCTGCAATCTTTTAAAAAAATAAAGTGCCCAGTAGACCCAAAGCACAGATTTTTAAGGAGCAAGGACCAAGAAGTATAAAATCTGGAGGACTTGCTGAAATGCAGGGGGTCATTTAAAGGGTATTTGTACTATTTTATATTAAATGAAATAAATAAATTTTTTTTAAGATTTTTTTTCCAGATGATTTTTTAATATGTTTAAGAGGCATAATTGCTTCACTGGATACCAAATGTTGTTAAAAAAGTTAAGTCTCACATTACATAGGAGTGACTTTTTTTTCCTTTCTCTTATCTCAGATCATTTTTTAAATCAATGTGCAAAAGTTTTAATTAAAGAGAGGCAATATGAAAAGATGCAAATACGGCTGTGCTTTCTTTTTATTTTATCTACATTATTAATATATTTATGTAAAACACTTATAAAAAGTATATTACACATCAAAATCTAAGGATTTGATATTCATAAATGGGACTTTGAGGGCCAAAAGATTCAAGATTCACAAATATCTGCTGGATACAAAACCATATACTTTATTAAATTTCATTAAAATCATTAACATAAAAAAGTTTTTTTTAAAAATTCAAACAAACACTTTACAAGATATCCCTGTCCATGTCACCCAAAAAGGGGTGCACCCTGATTTATAAATCAGCTTCTTCAGGAAAGAAAACACGGACAACTGATTTGTAGCACGTGGGACCTCACCCACAATGGGTGGTGCTGAGCAGGGACAGCAGAACTTGGAATATATCTCAGTTAATACTCAATTATTGTCAGAAGTCATCTTCTTACTTGTTTTTTCTGATCTCATTTCCTTGGGTTTTTTACCATACATACCCAACTATTATCAGCTTATTCTTAGATCTGCTTCTGCATCCACTCTAATCTTTTCTCCTTACATATTAACAATAATCGTCTGTCTGCTGCCCCGCGATCCTTACACTTACAAAAAGGCTAAACTAAAGGTTATAAAAATGTCAATACATCTTACTTGAAAGTATTATAGTATTTTTTTAACTTTAAAAACTGCTGTCTACTAAAAAAACAGAAATTCTTATCACAAACACTATTATACAACAAATAGAAAGAATTCAGCTCTAGAAATAAAAGTAGAAGTACAAGTTTTAACAAATGCAATTGCTATCTTCTGTGCAAGATATAGCATGTAAAGTAATCTGTACAAATGATAATGAGTAGAGGCATAATGTATACACCAGAACAGTCTATATGCATTCAAGACATTGGCAAGCAAAGTACTACTGTCTGTCTTTAATTATGAAGCTCAATATTCACATGCCAGCACTTTGTATATCCAGAAGAGCAAGAGGTTTATTTATTGTTCTTTCTCTTGTTTTTATTACCTTTTTAATGCATAAAGCGAAGACATATTAAGCAGCGCTGTACAAAACAACAGAAGAAAAACCTGCATACCTACCAAATTTATCAGTCTTCAATTGTGATTTCAAAAATGTGATTTATTGTACAATTACAATCTAGTATAAAATAAATATATCTTTACAACTGTTTCAGTTTGTTGGGCATATCAATGCAATGTATAGAAAACATTAGCTTCTTTGACACACACTAATCAGTAGTTGCAGGGTGTAATGTAAGAGTTAGAATATGTTTAGGTTGACCACAGTGAAACAATGAACCCTTCAGCACTTTTTTTTTAAGAAAAAAATTGTTGGTTGTTTTTTCTTGTCCTATGCAAATCTTCTGCCTGTGTTTTTAATGCATATTTCTTTAAAAATAAAGTTTATGTAAGAGAAAAGCGGTACATAAATAGCAACCATTTAAGTAGGAGTTGGATGAAATACAATATGGCTTGATATATACATTGCACTAGTTCTCTTGAGTTTAATATTATGATTTTCACTAAAATAATTACAATAGGATCATAAAAACTTTCAGGGAACAGTGTTAATATTTATTCTTCTTCTTCCTTTTAGTCCACTTCACAAAACATATCTGGATATACTCTTTCTTCTGTTATTTATTAAAGCTCTCAATGAAGATTGAGTATAATGGGGGAACCTGGGTGATCCAGCAAAACTTTTGAAATAATTAAAAAATGCTTAGTGGCAAACTGGTATAACATTTTTTAATTTGATATATTAAAAAAAAAGTTTTTTTTAGTTATTTTAGTTATTTAGTCCCCACACGTATTAGGTTTTTCACATTACAAGCCATGGCCTCCAAGAATTGTATTTTAATGGCCAAAAAGCAAACAGCACCATTAGTCATCTAAATGCAAAGTTGTCTCACCGCAACAAATACTGATTATATTACCAATGTGTCTTTAACTTACAAGGTGTGATAAAAAAATGTGAATTCCGCTGCTGCGTGCCATCTAACAGAAAGGCAGGGATCTTCTTCAATACAGAAGTGGTGTATGGAACTTTGGTAACAGTTTATAAAACGTCCAAACTTGTTTGTGGGCTAGGGTTGAGAGGAGGTATGCTTTAAAGTGTACCTTAAAATCAAAGATCACAAATAACACAAACATCACAAACCTAAAATTAGTACATAGCGATGGTGTCTGACCACTACAGCATCACTTTCTGCATTCTCCTTATTTTTTTTTTTTATCAAACCTTGTACACGTCCTTGAGCACAACCATCAGATCAGCAGATAGTTGATTTTACCATAGTCTTTTGTGAGTTCTACTTCCACATTATGGCTGTGTAAAAAAAGAATGGATGGACTTTTTCTAGTCTTGGAGAGCTTTAATAAATGAGGCACATTGTAAGAGATCCGCTCGTGCTCGAGAAAATAACCACAAGGGTGATCCCAGCCTTTGTAGCAATACATGTACTTGTTTAATCTAAAGCATATGCATTTTTACAGGATTCCCATCATGAGTTTAATTTTTGTTAGTTTTCTAGTTTTTAAAAAAAATGTATAATTAGATGTGTAATGTACACATCATTTTTATATTTCATTTATCATTCTATTTTCTAATATTCTATTTCTTTGACAAATATATGCACAATATATTGTTAATAGATTGATTGGTGAAAGAACATTATGTTTGAGATTACAGAAAGAGAGAGCGGACAGGAATCCCTAATGTAAACCATAAAGTTAATGGAGACTAACATTACACTTGGTCAGTGTTCCACCTTGATTATTATTGCTATGAAACCTTAGACAGGAGATGTATATAGTATATTAAAAGGCAGAGGCACTCAAGTAATGAAGCATGTTTGTAACTTTGAATTTGTTAGAAAACTTGGTTAAAAGGTTAAAAGCCATCATCATTCTGTTTTTCCACTGAAACAGAAAACTGAATCATTCTGAGAACTGTGTTGGATATGAATCACTCCCCTAGTGGGTTTTGACCTTTTACATGCTACTCTACATATGAGCCCCTGTGTTCCTGCTGGTGCATAAAATGTTCAAAGAGATTATGTAAATCTTAATATAGATTAGGGCTGTATGCATTTATTTGTAGCCTTACTCTTTTCAAAATAGAAAGCCCCATAAACAAAAGTATTTCAATGTGGGTCCATGGCTTCTAGTGTAGAGTGAAATTGTGATAAATCTTTTTTATCTGGAAAGAAACTAAAGTGATTGTAGAGAGTTAGTATTCAACTACACACTTATGGTATAAAGTTCACTGGGGATCTAAGTTGAATCTCTTATGATACCAATAAATAGGATTTGTAGATCTCTGCCCCTTGTTACATTTAGAGTTTGAAAAGGTTTGTGATGTGCATAAAAATAAACCCTTGTGGATACACAATGATACTATGTTAACCATTGTAGTATTATTGCTTCATTTTAGTCATACAAAACTTATGGTACAGTATTTGAAGAAATGAAATGTGCTACTAGCTCAAAGAATAGTCCCTGCCATGTACCAGCCTTAGTAGTAATAATGAAAGTGAATAGTCAATAGGTAATCAATTCAATATATTTTTCTGCATTAATATAAACCTGGGATATTTGGGATATATTTATCTCTCTAGTAGTTGAACTTGATGGGCTTTTTTCAACCTGACTTAGTTACTATGTAAATGATACAAGTAATTATTCTATTTTCCTTGTAAGAAATTTTGAGCCTCCATTCTACTAAATAGGGTCCTTTTACAAAGCAGTAATTCTGCGTTCCCTAAAACATTCCCAGCTGCAGAATCAATTACTACCGTTGAAATGAATGGACCTGGAAATGTCAGATTTGTGGCTTTATAAATAGATCCCTATGTGTTCAGTCAAGATTGGACTTTAAGCCACGTTGAAATGAATGCTAGCTGGGCAATTATAAATGTAATCAGACTTGTGACCTTGCACCAAAATGGTTAACATATTTACCCGTTTATCTCCAACTTTAGACTGCTGTTTGTCAGATGACTCACCTAATGGACTCAAGTGGTACATGTGCATTTCTTTGGAAGAAGTAACAACGACCAGGTTTTTAGGTTGCAGCATTGAAAGTTCTCATAAAAGCATATCTAAAACCCAAAAATAGACCAGGCTATTAGGTTGGAAAACTCATGTACACATCACAAGTAAATTGCAATAATATATGTTTTTTTATGGGTTTAACTATCCTTCAATATGTTTCAGTGATTCTTATAAACAGGTAGTTAGGTAGAGCTTTAGATATTACTACATATTGTCACATAGGGGGAGCTAGTTTCTGCTATTCCTTTTTGCTAACTACCTATTGATTTTTTTATAAATGTGAGAATAGCTATTCTCAAGTTAGAATGGGAAAATGTATTCAGTAAGAAATGAACCATAAAAAAGTCAGACAATGCAGGAACTGATTTACAGTAAGTAAAAAAGCAAGGAGATTGCAAGATTTTCAAAATTCAAAAATATTTCCATTGTCTGTTTATACCTTTCAGTCAGTATTTGTGAACAAGAACATGATGATGAATATAATGTGACATCCAGGTACCCTGCAATAACGTATAAATGCATTACAGTCACATCTTCCTGCAGTGTTTCTTAAGTATATATATATATTTATTTATATATATATATATATATATATCATGATTTTAATTCAGACCACATTAAATTCCACATATTCCATGAATGTTGTTAAAGTGGGCAAGAAAGAGCTGGGGAAATTTCATCTCCACCAATGGTACCATTTGTTAAGCATTCTGAAACTCCACAGCAACAGCAGATGAAAAAGCTATTTTAACCACATAAGTCTATTTCACAGACATACTAAATCTGTTTATAGTGAATGAAAAAGGCATTATTCATGGTAACTTGCAGTGTAAAATACATCATGGCATTAGGCAAGAAAATTATTAAAAGTGAAAGATCCTCAAAGAGAAAGCAAAAAATAAGTAAAACCATGATTCCAAGCATATATGTAATGAAATTTAAATTGAATTTAGTTCAAAATCATTTACCTTTTGACATTATACATCAGTGTACTAAGCATCAGTTAAGAAAGTAAATAGCCTTTCCATTTAAATGAAAAATTGCTCTGTCTCTTTTGATTTAGCAGTAATTTCCAAATTTAAAGTACACTGCACTTGTTTATTTAGGACTGACTTGAAAGTACTGTTCATTTGATAAGTGCTGCTTTGTCCTTCATCACTGCAGTACTTCTGCATTGTATTCACCACTTCTAGTGAATAACAATGTCAATCCTGTTTACTTACTTTTGTTAATAGTCATTGCTTATTGTCTTTCCATCAATCAGTTTAATAAGGCAACTCTTTGAAAGTAAAACGGCACACAAAATCTGGTATCTTGATATCTAAAGTATTAAAGGGAATGTACAGTAAGTTTGCATACATTTTATTTTATTTTCATGTTCAATATTTATTTAGTTAAAAACGTTTTACTAATTGAAATATGCATATGATTATTCTGTATTTTTATATCTAGTCAACACTGAAGCGGTAAGGCCCTGGTCCAGCTCCTGTTTTCACCAGACACTAATCCCTCAATCTAACTCCACATTCTTCACCTATAGCAAGCCTTCGCTCAGCCTCAAGAGGCTAATTGCCTCTATCCCAGCAAATTGTTGCCCCCAGGATGTCTTTGCACAAGAGATGGCATCTGGGAAGACCTAACTGAGAACCAGGAGCCCACATTGGGAAGTCAGACAGTCCAGGGTCAGGTGAGGTGAGGTTGAGGTTGTTGTGTGGCAAGGTACTGCCAGGATGCGGCCCCCGTTCTACCAAGGCAGGTGACTGCTAACTAACAGGAACCGAAACGTAGTGCAAGAGCAAAATCCAAAAGAGTAGTTGAACAAGCCAAAAGTCAGGGCAGGCAGCAAACAAGAGTAGTCAGGAAACAAGCCAAAGGTCAGGGCAGGCAGCAAACAAGAGTTGTCAGGAAACAAGGCGGGGTCGGCACAAGGATAGCACAGGAACAGTACGCAGAAAGTGGAGCAGTAGAAACCTGGAAGTAGAAACATAAAAAACGCCTTTGTCCAGGCAACTTCCAGTTGCCAGGTCACTTCCATAAAAAGGGGATGTCATGTGATAAGTGTAGGTCATGTGAGCCACAGACACCAAACCCACCAGCAGAGGGAGTGCTGGTGATGAGATGTGATGAGGTGTTGTTCACATGCCTGCCAGCAGATGAAGTGCATTTGCGGAAAACTCTAGTCCTCTGAGGCAAGGGAGGAGCTGATAGAGAATCACATGACCTGGACCAGGAAGTGTGCAGAGAGCTGGATCCAGAAGTAGAGATGGTGCTGGCAGCAGGGGACTGCAAGGTGAATGAGCCAGAAGGAGGCATGCCCTATACCTGCAGGGATCTGTGACAGCTGGCCAGATAAGCATCTCATAACAGAAGCTCTGATTTCTTTTTTACTTCCATACCTGTCCAAGGCCATTGTATACAAAGCCTGGTTGCACACGCTGGAATTTTTACACAAAACTAAATGAGGCAGAACAGCTATTTTCAATTTAAGCATAGGAAAACAAGCAAAAGGGCAAAATTAAGCTTCTGTAAACATAATTTAAAAGCATATTATGTAGAAGAATAAAGAAAGAAAACCAGAAGAAATATTCTCTTCTTTAGAGTGGAAAAAAATAAACTTTTTTATGATCTATTGTTTTATAAAATCAAAACAGGTAACAAGGGTCACTGTAGACAAAAAATTCTAGTCGGTCAAGTTTTTAAATCTTTACCATGTAGTAAAGAAAGGAAGTCTACCTTTAAATGTGCTTATTAATACATAAATGTTAACCCTAATACCTTCAATCCAATCAGACACTTCTATGTTACACAGTAGTTAAAATGTGTGTATGCCAATGGGGAGGAACCATTCTATCTGGCTTGGAGAAACAAGCTATTCCTTCAATTTACAGCTCTCCGAACATCCGAAATCCAGCTTACTTTGATAAGGGAACCCAAAGAGTCATTTATGGTTCTTCTATTGCCTATTTGAAGGTATCTTGTGGCACCCCATTAATGGCATGCCATTGCACTTCATAAATAGAATATACTTCCTACAAAATTAGAGCATAAGCCTTTGAGTATACAGTAGTGCCAGGAGGCCAGAAAGGACAATCAAAATGGCTTGTCCTGGGCAGAGACAGAAGGTAATGGAGGGGTGTCTGAAAAAAAACATTTAGGCCTACGAGCAGAAGCAGAAGACATTGGAGGTCAGTTCAGGTCTCAATAGGTCTAATAGCATAGGCAGGCCCTTGAAGGTTGTGAGCTTTAGCTCTTCCAGTTAACCCTTCTTAGGCTACATGCACATGTCAGATGATTCTCGTCCGATAATACCCCCAGGGCTAGTATCGGACGAGAAGCTGACGTGTACATCGCTCGTACAACTTTGTTCATGGATCCGTCCTGGCGAATGACGAATGATGAATAATCCTAATACAAATAAAAAGTGAAGGGGAGAGAGTGCAGTATTTTTTTAAATACTTTACTATCATTAACATGCTTGTCTTTGCAGCTGGATCCTAGATTCATCCCCGCCATCCCAGCCATCCACATGTCCAAACATATGAAGTTAGGTTAATTGTCTCCCTTAGAAACTGTTCTCCCCTAGAAATTGTCTCCCCTAGAAACTGTTTATGTGTAATGTTTTTTTGTAGGGCCTTTTCTTCTCCACAATCACCAGTGAATTGGTTGGGGGGCATAGGGGTCTGTTTTGTGAGAAAACTCCCTTAAGCACCCCATCTCACCCCAGTGCTAAATGTCAGAGCATTCAAGCTGGCCATAGAATAGCAGTGCTCCCTTGCTTAGGGGATACCAGTCTGTACAAATACACTTGGGGTAATGCAATTTTTATTTTCTTTTACAACAAATAAAAAAATAAGCAAAAAATAAACATATAGCTCTTAAACCTATATTAAAAACACAGGTCCAGTTCTATCCTTAAACTAAAAAAAAAACATCTTTAAAGAAATAGCACATGATTTATTAATTTTAGAACATATCTACACTAACTAATGATAAAAAGAATAAAAAGTGCACTAAAGCTATTGAAGAACAGATGTTGAAAGAAAAAAGTTCAATACAATTACACTTTGGTGAATCTTGTTTAATGCTATATTGACAAATTTCTTTTGAAACAGACAAATTCATTTCAAAAGTAAAAAATGTATTACTTGTAAAGAAAAAACATATAATACATGATTGTTAGGTAAATGTTGATTTTCTTGATGAATTTTTGATAAATACACTACCAATGTTTATTAGATTTACTTTTCTGCATAGCTATCCATCTTAACTGACCTAACTATCATCTTATTTATAATTCTTCCTTTCTACACTGCACACATCAGAGTAGTATTCTGGACTCCAAGCTAAACTGTAACAACAAATGTAGTACCAATAAACAACCAATTAGTGCTTTAAACAAATTTTTATTTAACAATAAATGTTGAGGCTCTGCTACATTATGAGAAATTCAGCTTCTTTTTTGAGTTAATGGACATATTGCTGTAATAGAACATGGATCGACCTCAAGCATAATTGTTTATGGAGAGCTAACTTCCCTTCTATGACTGTACTGTATTTAGCAACGCAAAGAACGGCTTAGCATTTCCTTCTGAGATTAATATACCCCTATGGAAATCCTGTTTCGTCGTATGCCAATGACATAATTTAAGCACTTAATCAATTATTACAATTTACAGTGGTTCAAAATTATCCCTGCAGTAGGCAGTTTGTCTAAGGCTGCATGGACAGACCTTGAGGAATAGGTTTCGACATCAATCATCGGTCCCCAATCACCTCTGCAGAGAAGCACTATAAAGCACATGGAAATACTGTGTACTTTCTCTACATAATAAAATGAAGGTGAACAGTTCTGCATATCCATACTTCAATCTTCAAAACAGAAAACTGACGAAAAAAGTAGATATCGGCACATCATTTAGCACATCATTCTGTTAGGTGTAAATACTTGTTAGTTAACAACAGCATAAACAGTAATGGCATTGAAGAGACAATCCCCAAAGGAAAATGGCCCACACAAGGATTGGGCATACACAGATTTCCAAGAACTTTGGAAGATGTACATTCACCACACTTGATATTTGTAGTAATTATCTGTCTAATGCTGATAAAGTAGTAACTGATTTCTCACAGAAAGGTTGTGGGTTTGAACATCTTACAAACCACCTCTGCATATTTACATGTACTAAATAAGCTTTTCCAGTAAAATATTAGTAATATTACCAATATGAATAATTTATTTTGTTATTAATATTTAATATTATCAATAAATCATTAGTATTTAATGTTATGCTTTAATAGATACTTTTGGTTTTCAAGGTGACTTAGTCTGTGTAAAGATCAGCCCCCACTAGTTATACTCACTTTTCCAATGTTTCCTCCACTGCCTATTCTTCTGTTAACAACACTGCATAAAATCCCGTGCCTTCAGATATAGACGAGGATGTGACCTCCTTTACGATGCAGTAGTTGATGCTAGTGGCCAATCACTAGGCCTAGGAACTGTCACATAAAAGGAACTTTAATGGCTACTGCAACAGTGGAAGGAGCTATAGGGGAGCACTGGAGAGGTCAATGCAAAGCGGTCAGTGGTGGTTATAAAAATATACTGTCACTTTGCCTTGAATGCACAAAATGACAGTAGCTTTTTAGGATTTAACACCAGTAACAATATGTTTTTCTTTTTATTTTTTAATTTTTATTTTTTTTAATGCTGCTTGTGTTCCTAACTGAGGTTGCTGCAGTTTTAATACAAAATAATAAATAAAATACTGACAAGTGTAGTGTAATTAGTTAGTTCTCAGATGAATTAGTTTGTGGTATATTCATGGCTCATTGCCTTCATCTTAGAACTAGAATCTGCTGTTCAAAGTAATGTGTTAAACAGGTCTTTTAAAATGCACCAACAGCGGCAAGATCCTTTAAGTGTTACCTACTCCTCTATTAATTTTGTGTGTTAGATTTTATGTACATGGAAAGCCCATCCAGCACCAGTACTGAGCACTAACTTTAGGTGAAAAGAACCCTAGTTTTTCTTTTGGCCAAGTAGCACAATTTCAAGTTTTTTTATCAGGTTTTTATTGCATGTAAAGTGCATACAATAAAATCTCCCAATTTCTTTTTGACCATGGCTATCCTACTTGCCTTTGTCCCAAAGTAATGTCATCTTTGTAAAAACACAACTCCCTCCTATTTCACAGGACTGTACTGGCAGAAGCTATATTGAATGTTTAGATCATCTACTGTTTAGACAGAAAGCTGTAGAAGGAAAAATTAAAACATATTATTATCTCCATTATCTGCAGTTACTGCAGTCTTCCTAGTTTGTTTGCACTGCAATTATAAATTTATCTACTCTTTATTATACATTAAAGAAACATTTTTCTGTCTGTTCATCAAAGAAACATTTTCATCACACAGGGTTCTAAGTCTAGCACACCTCCTGCCAGTTTAGCCCCTCTAAGATTATGAAAAAAAGGTTTAACTATTTTAGGTACTTACTTTAAAAAAAATGATTTTATTCCTAGAATTATTAATGGTGTGGCAAAGCTATAATACCAAAGAGGAAATTTTAACTTTTGTTCTGTTTGAAGTCATAAAATCATTAAAATGTATCATTTACTGGTGCATAGTATGTCACACTTACCTCCTCCTCGCTAAAGCACAGGCGCTTCTCTACTGAGCATGTGGACAGTCCTGACCTTGGGCATACTTGCTCTATCAGATTTATTTAGTATCACCCCTTCCGCCAGCCAATCATGAGATAGCCTCTTAATTGCCCTTGGCTATTTAGCTGGCTCAGACACAGCGCTAAGTGTTCGTGCAACGTGTCACCACCACTGCCGAGCCCCTTAGCCCCTGAGCATTTCCCATTCACCAACCTGTTAGTTTATTGTTTTCCAATCCAGCTTCTCTGTTTACCCCTTATGGTCCAGTCTGTTGTTTCTCTGTTTATTACTTGTTCCAATGCTCCTTTTGTCTTTAGTGACCCCTGTGTCACCCGTGCCTTTTGTTTCTTCCTGTTTCTCCTGTGTTCCCCTGTGTCTTCAGTTACTCCCGTGTCACCAGTGTCTAGTTTCTGGATTTCTAGTTCTTGACCCCTTGCTTTGTTCCTGACCTCTCTTGTTTGCTGCCTGCCTTGACTTTATCATTTGACTATTCTCTTGCCTGGTGATTTGGTACCACACACTGTTCTGCCCACCATAGTGTGCTCAAGGACTACAATACGGCAGCAGCCTGCATCCACACCTCTAGAGGCTCTGGGGAAGAACAGGCAGCTGTTTAGATGTGCATTGGCCCTTTTTTGGGGCTCACACCACAATTGTGCAAGCCCTAATGCCCCCTAGAGGCTCCATCACTCCAAGCGCGACAGTGTTGACATATCAACACATGCATCTTATGGTTATATTACTTTCCCAAAGCAGTCTTAATAGTAGACTTATTAAAAATAAATAGTTATAACATATACAGCAGATTTCTTTTTCCTGTTTTGTAAGACAGCTTTTTTGTGTCAGTAACTTAAAGCGCCCAACTGCAGATTTATAACACCATCAGTGTGCGTGAGATTGCATAAACTTTAAAAACCTTAACAACAACTGAATGCAATGTTATGAAAGATTAATTGGATGAGCTGGGAAATTTAAATAAAGCATAAACAATATCCCATTGCATAAACATAGCACAAGTACACTTTACATGGTTAATTTGTAGTACAAGAAACAAAAATACTTTATGGTAAAACCAAAGCTGTCACAAATACGGGTTATTCAAACCTTGCATTATGGAAACAATCATATTAGTAGATGGATGAAATGTGCATGTAATCATTTTTGCACATTTGGGCCCTCAGATGTCAGTTCAGATGTAAATGATGCTAGTGATAAAAAATGTGAAAAGAGTTGTCACAATAAACTATACCCTTTAGGAACATCCACCTTTTACTGTTACCACCAGTCAATGCACCACTATTTAACATAAAATGTAAATTCTTTAGTGCACAAATGCTCCTTCCATGAAATGACTATTTGTGCACTATGACTATTAGTTGTGTGTGAAGCTCAGATTTGTCACCAGACAAACTAGGAACTAGCTACTTTGGGAATTGTAAGTGGATGGAAAATAGAAAGAATTTATCCTAAATGTGTAGATTTGCACGTAAGTAAATTTGCAATATATATTGCATATGTATGTATATTTGCATATGTATTGCATATTTGTCATGTGTTTATGAATAAAATTGTTTGCTTAAGGATTGTTCTATTATATGCTCATGAGAAATGCCTTGTTTGTCACAGGTTTTCTTAAACATATTTTTTTAATTTATTTTCAGAGATTTAGAATGATTGACCTACTAGATGTAACAGGCCCTCAACACCTGAAAAATGGAAAATATATACACAGAACCCTTAGATCGCCATGATACATGAACTGGAAGGTAGTAAATAAACATCTTAATGTAAATTAACATATGCCGTGCTGCACTACTTAAAGCATTTTATCTGTAAAAATGCCTCTATCCTTTCAGTTGGGTTTATAACACCATCTGTTTTAATTATACTTTTGGTGGTGTGCTATAAAGTTAATAGAAGTAGTACTGCAAAGTCAATGTGAAACAATGGGGTTTTCTGCCGAAGTTGTGTCTGTGAGAACTCATTGCTGGGGTCTCAGCGTAATAAACTTCACAAGTGTTAGATTACTGTTAGAGCTCAACAGATGTTCCTTCGTTTTTCCCATATGTGGAATGCATGTTTCTGCCAAGGCGTGATATTATTTAGGTAATTATTTAGTGGAGACAAATACTCTTAAATCAATTCAAATTCCATTCTCTTTGTAATTTTGCTGATTGATTTATTATGCATTATTTGATTTACATGCAGACTGACATACATTAACCCATTTTTGAAGCATAGACATATTGTTTTAAAATTGTTCATACAGAAATGCAATAAACACAAATAAAGAGTCTGGATAGCAATATATAGTACAGTTAAAAATAAAGTAGAACTCAAGTTTAAATTTTATTTTCATTTTAATACCCCTATGTGGAGAATTGTTTCCCTATTCTTCCTACTTTCTGTCCTAACTACATTAAGGAGGGTAAAGGAAGAGGAAATCTCCCCTAAAACCACAACCGCAAAAACATTTTCAAATTTTGGGAAAGGTTATAATTACCAGTGCTCATTGGAAAATTTCACTACCAGGAAATCTTACCAACAAGGACCAGATAGCAATAAACAATCATGCAGCTCAGCGAAAACATTGAATTACCTTCAATTTACCTTTACCTTTAAATTACCTTCTTAATATTGTGCAGAGCCTTTTTGTGGCACTAAAACAGCTCGCCCATCAAGGAACCCAAAACACCAGCCAACAACACTAATAACAAGTCCATTAACATGTTGTATGGTATATATATCAAGACATATGCAGACGTTAGCAGATCTTTTAGGTCACGCTGCCTCCATAAGCCTTCATTCTTCCCTTAGTTTATCTTACTGACATCTCTCACATCAATTAAATGACATATATTTTTCTGACCCGATCTATGATCAAAAAGTAAACATGATTCATCACACGCAGTTACCTTCTTCTAGCTCTCCGTTGTCTAGTTTTAGACAAAATGCTCACATGTCTCTTGTAGGCATATTTGGTGTAAACAGTAATTGGCATGGGCTCTCTAACTGGTCTGTGGCTCCTAAACAGTAAATTGTTCTGACACCTTCCTCCCATGGCCAGCATACATTTTTGTAGGAATTTGTGCCATAGAAATTCTTTGGTGGCACTAGACTAGGTAGGATAGCCTGTCCGCTGTGTAAATTAGAGAGCCTTTGGTGCCCATGACCCTGCCCCAAATTTACTAATTTTTCTGCCTTTAACCAATTTTGCCAGCTACTATTACATACCAGAACAACCCAGAGGTTGCTATTTTATAGATACTCTGACCCAGTCATCTCATAATTTGTCAGATTTTTCCACTTCCTATTTTTTCCTGCTTACTAAAAATACATTCAGGAACTGACTGTTCACTTGCTCTCTATTTTATCCTCATACCATAATCATACCACACCAATCCTGAAAGTTGCTATTGTAACAACATAATCAATAACCCCCTTTTTTATACCCCCCTCTTAGATTGTAAGCTCTTTTGAGCATAGTCCACCTCTGTTCTGTGTTGTTGTTTGTCTTCTGTCTGGCATTTGCAACCCCTATTTAATGTACAGCGCTGCATAATATGTTAAAACTTTATAATGGAGCTGTGGATTTGGATGACTGGTGTGTAACCAAATATGGGATTTTTTTATCTTGAAAACCACATGTAAACTGTAGGTTGCTTGTATCTGCTATTCTGTTAATAACACAGTTTATGAACATAGACGGGAAATGGAACCATCCAGTAACATACAAAATAAAGCTCCTAATACTGGGTGAGCAATCGAAAGGTTACTACTATAAATAGACAGGCTCTTTACTATGGTGTTTCCTGTTTTTCAAATAACTAAGAGTTTGTAGAAAAAAAACATCACAATGTTGCTTTTATGTATCAAGGGTATCGTTCATCAAGGACTACAATGTAAGCATTCAAGCAATCCTTGGAAATGAGAGAAAAATAAAAAATTTTGAAAAGAGGATCTTGAGAGAAATCTGAAAAATAAATGCTACTATGAATGAAGGCTAAATTTAGACAAAAAAAGGAAACAGTATTAGAAACAATGGATTAAAGTTTGCAAAAAGATAATTCTTTATGTATATCTAAAGCAAAAACACCTATTCTTCATTTTGAATGAATCAGTTGTCAGTTTGTCTCACTGCTTAGAATTTTCTTCACTACCAATCTTGTGGAGTCAACAGGAAATTAGAGGTTATCTTTCATATGGTGAGGTTCTGTCTAACAAAGGGAGTAGGGTGAGCAGCACCCTGCTGTGATTTCCTGCATAGGTTGTTCATTGACAGATTGATGAACAATGTCAAGGGACAGCTGTACAAATATCAGATTGTTGTCCAAGTTGACTATGAATGTTCGTCTCAGGTGACAATCGTCTGATTTGAATATGTTTTAGTCTGTAACTGTAATTTAAAAAGTTGTTGCCAGCACAACAACCCCTATTGGAATATATACCCTCTGTTCCTGTTTTACTAGCAACTCAAAATGTTGGATTCATTGTTACTTTCATTTCTAGTGACACTGGTGGACAGTTTGAGAGAGCAAATCTCACAATGGAACACAGTCAACAATATTGCTATTACTAACCAGTATTTAAAAAGCATGAACATATTACACAGCACTGTACTTTAAACAGGGGTTGCAGAAAACCTGTACACTTCATAAGTACAAACAATGACACAGATAAGCCAAAGATGACCCTGCCCAACAGAGCTTACAATCTAAAACTACGTACACATGTCGAAAGAATGTCCATTGGTCTCAGGCAAAGATCTGACATGTATATAGAGGTCCCCGATGTCTGATTAGGAACAATCATTGTTCAATCCTATGAAGGAGAGCACAGCAGGGTGCTGTGGGAAAATTAACATGGAGCTGTGGGAAAATTAACTGTATGCTGCCTATTAGGAGTTCTGTCAGGACAGATCACTGAACGATGTTGTCAGTTAATGGCTAGGGATCATCAGGATTTATAATATTCCGAGTTTCAGCTTGAAATGTGAGGCTTCACGTTAGTAACAAATCCAAACAATATGGATACTGTAAGCCCCCTCATTTAAAGGGCTTGATTTAATAAAGCTCTCCAAGGCTGGGGAAGATGCACTTTTCATTTTTAGTGAATCTGGGTGTACCAGCAAACCTGGAATTGATTTCTTATGGGTAATTTACTATTTTTTAGCAAATGTTTTCAATTGTGGACCAGATCAATTTCAGGTTTGCTGGATCATCCAGGTTCACTGATGAAAGTGTATATTCTCCAGTCTTGGAGAGCTTAAATAAATCAGGCCCATTGAAAATGGACTGGGTTATCAATTCCTTTAAATTAGGCCTGTCCAACTCTACTCTTCGAGTCTGCACACGCTTTTATTAAGGACAGCACGTAGTTTAGTAAGCTGTGGCTTAGAAAGTTTCTTTGCATGAAATTCCAGGCCTGTTTGTGGCTTTTGTAGTTGGACAGTCTTGCTTTAAATTACTGGTTCTAAGTGTACTAGTTCATGCTGACCAGTTGCAAAGGTTATGCACCTTTCTTTAAATCTTTTTTTTCTGTTTTTTTGGAAATAGCTAGTGCTTTTTCACCTTAGCAAATCTGCACTATTTAGGTGCATTCATGGTAGCAGTTAAGCCAACCCTCTCCCTTTTTTCTGTTGTAGAAATGTATATGTTGATTTACTATGAAATTAAGACTGGTCACTTAACGTAACAATCAAAATGAAATTGCACTCACGTCAATTAACCTATAATGTCCTAGGAAAAAAATTTTTTTACTTTCTGAACTGAAAGTCCTTTGGTAACTCAACCTCTAGATTGTGTGCATTTCTGGTTTTCTTTTCTTTTGTAAAAAACAAATAAAATATATCAAGCAAATGAACAATAAATGTATTATTTGTATTTATTTGAATAACACACATGTTACATTAGCCACTTATTCCCATTTGAAAAGAACACATGATAATTGGACCAAAAAATATGCATCAACATGTAATGCCTACACGGGAAATGTGTGCTAATCACTTGATAAATCCTTCTAAAATAAAAAAAACTATGAACCTATACAAAATCCAATGTTTATAGTAAACTTGGCAATACCATTGGCATAATTGACATTTACATTTAATCTGTCTTTTTTTCCCTCAGACATTACCTTTCATTTTTTTATATTTTTTAGAATTTCATGTCAAAACGCAAGAATCTATTTCAGTTTCCAAGTACAGATTTTGTAATTATGTTTAATGTAATTTATTGAATTGCCTTTAAATTATTTTACAATTTGTGAAAATAATTAGTTATGTCTTGGTTGCCTGCAAGTTAAATGATTCAATCAATTTTAATGGTTTAAGCATTTTTTCACGTCATTTTCTAATTTAGACCTTTTTCTAATTTCTCTCTATATTATGCAGAACACAAAATTTAAATAAGGTCATTTTCCTTCCACTTATCCATTCCTCTTATAAACTTCAATAACAAAGAAAGTGTATAAAGTGAAATTGTTGGAATAAAATCTACACAGGCCAATTAACTTGCATTATAGATCTATTATCACCTGACCAGTTTTTATATTAAAGCCTTGAGTTTCTCATCTGATGCATTGACATAGTATCATAATTTACTTAGCAATTCAGATAAACACATATTTGATACATAACTGTAATGAACTTTTTAGGCAACATTACTATTTGCAAATATGAAAAAAAATAACTTGTATTAACTGTTTTTTATTCAAGTGTTATTAACCCTTAACCACTTAAGGATTTTTTATTCAAGTGTTATTAACCCTTAACCACTTAAGGATTTTGAACATAAGACAAACTGTACATCTACAAAAATTGCCTTGAATTTTACTTGCATATGATTGGATGAGTGAAGTCAGCAGAGCTTCACCTTTATAATGGGCGCCTGCTGCTAAAACCTTCGCTTGGCTATCAGATTCACTGCTTTACAAAAATGCCCTTTAATGTTTTGTTGCTTTGTATGCTGACTTTTGTATTTTTGTTTTAGTAATGTGTAAAATAAATGTTTGGATGGCCAACAACCATCAAATCATTTTGTACCACATTCACCAAATTCTGTATGACAAGTGGACTATTTCTAGTATGTTGATAATTCACTTTGCTAAGTGAACAGTCTAAATTCATTAGTAAAAGTAAATCAACTCATATTTGCCTGTATATGTGGACATTTCCAGTATGAAGATTGGTAAAGTATATCAGTTGTTTTTTTTTTTTTTACATTTACATGCTTTAATAGTGAACTATACAAAATGCAATTTTTAATACAGGTAGTCCCAGGGTTACATACGAGATACGGACTGTAGGTTTGTTCTTAAGTAGAATTTGTATTTAAGTCGGTAAAGGTACATTATTTTAATAAATGCAATTAGGACAGATGTTTGTCTCAACTTATTATTAGGCATGGTGTCAGTTACTGTATAAATCCTCCCTGTGAGTTAATCACAAAACAAAGCAAAAAAATAATTTATGAAGCCTAGACATTCATTAAGTTCTGGAGCAGGCTGTGCTTTAATATGCAAAAAGAAACAACTTAAGAGTTTGTCTTAGTCATTTAATAGTTACAAGAGGATGCTCAGCTGTGTTTAGCCAAAGATTTCTTCTGTAAGTCATGCAAACCACCCCCTCCCCCTATCAAGCCTCCTTCCTGCACACGAACCAGCAGGGAAGCCCCATTCATATCTAGGAGTCGTCTGTATGTCGGATGGCCTTAACTCTGGGACTACCTGTACTACCTGGACTACCGGTACACATAAGAAGTTGGTTAAACTACTTAATGTCCAATAATAAATTCATCATTGTTGTTCACTACACTACACTACACTACTTTACTGCCCTACATAAAGTTTGCAGTAATCTCCTATTTGATCAATGCTGTAACCAAAAGGGATCAATCAAACATTGCTACTTCTCAGTTTAGATTAAAAATTTAGTTTGCAATTGGTTGACGTGCACCATTGGGCTTTGTATTATCTTACCAATTGTGTGAGAATATATTTGGTATGCTAATTCTTTTACTAGTTTACCCTTTAAACTTCATAAGTTTGAGATATAGCTTAATAGCCCTTTTCGAGGGATTTTATGCAGCACCGATAGAGCACAGTTAAGAATAACTCCAAGCCAATGTTCTGTCGTGATTGAATTAATCATGATAAATTGGGTATATGCCATTAAAAGCAGTTAAAACAGTAGCCATAACTTTTGTTAGGAAAGGTGAATTTCAAGAAAATTCTTCTGTTCTTTTGCAGTTTCTAAATTCTTTATGGCTTCACCATTTAGAAAATGTTAAGTTTAAATTTTATTATGGCATTTTGCGTAAAATTAATCTATACATTTACTATCTCTTCCTGTGCTATGGAAGGTGTCTTAATGTTTCCTCTCATTGCACTGAAACTATTTCACTTGTTAAAGTGAAGAGCAAAAACCAATTAAGAGGATTTAACAATTGCCAATACAGCTTTAGACAGAAAAAAGGGAGATCTGATGTATAGGAAATGTTTAGTCTAGATTTTAATGTAGTTTTCACTGATAGAATTTAAACTCAGACATTTTACACTTGAAATTAGTTCCAAAATGCAGTAATTTTCTGCATGGCATGGCAGACTATAAACGGGTGCCAAATCAACTGTAATTAAATTTAACATTTAGCTGGTTAGATATACTTATGAATAATTAAGCAATTACTAGCAATCCTTTTAATAATTCTTTCTGTAAGGTCGTTGTGTAGGTCTCATGGCCTGAGTGTTATTTCATTCTTTTGACGATTTACAAAGAAAATACATGGAACTAAGAATACAAATAATGTATTTAAGATAAAACCAAAAGATCAGAAAGCATATCTTTGTACAATGTGCTATGTATTTTGCATGACTTCCTATTTATACAGAAATGGCATTTTTATACATATATAATTTCTGTTTGCACAGGAAGAAACCCAGGTGGCCAAGCAAAGAAGGTTTAGATATTAAGAGCTTATTGGAACATTCAGGCACAGCCAAACTCATGGCTTTATGTGAAATACTAAATATGTCAATTGTACTGCTTGAAAATAAACTGTGTAAAGATTGATGCCATTAGGAGGTCCGATACTTAGCTCATAGGAAATACTTTAAACTTAAAGTTGAAGGGGTATAAATATTTATTTTCTTACACTGTTCCCCACTGTAGTACACTACAGGAAAACATAACTGTTACTATTTAAGGTGGAGCTGGGGCCTTAAGTCTAGCAGCTTAACAACCTAGTTGATTCCTAAGAAAAGCTAATTTAGTATATGTTTTGAACTAATTATTGGCTTATAACTTCAACATATAGGATATATATAAGTGATTAGTCCCATTTCCCCACACACTGTGACTTTCATACAACAACTGTGGCAGGTATCTTGATCCAACATTATTTCCATTTTGGTAAACTACAAGGAGGGCTCGGATCTGAGAAATTCTCTTATAAACTTTCACTTATAAACTTTCACTTAATGGAATCACTAAACAGTTAAGCAGAACAACATGGTTGTAAAAATGTTGACACAGTGGTCAGCACGATGGGCCTGCTCAGCACAAACAAACTAAGGTTTGTGATTTATTGTGCTATCCTGCAGTAGCAGAGGCAGAGCAAAACTCATAACAGAGGTAAATGAAAAAATGTTAGGGAGATAAGCTCAGTGTAGAAGAAGGGAGGTATGGAGTAAGTTTTAGGTCTGCGTAGATGAAAGTTAACACAGGGGAGAGGGTCATGCTTGTTCTCATCTGACAGATAAAGGACAGTTAAAGGATGCTAAGCTAGGAGAACAGCCGAGAAATCAATCTCTCTCTTCAAAGCAATGGCACACCCCCTATATCTGATGGGTCAGTGGTCTCAGGGACTGGCAGGGACTTCCTGTAGGACCCCTTGAATAGATCTTTTCAGTTCATGCAATGCTGTCATTAAGAAAAAGGATTGCACAGTAAAGGGTCAAGGCATTTAAAAAAAACATTAAGGGAAACTACACAGGTGGGTGTCTTAGGGTACTTTAAGGTGCTGACTAGGGGTAAGGTTCAGACAAGAGTTTACAAACCAGGCGTTAACTAGCTATTCATGGCTCACAGCTACCAATTAATAAAACAAATTAGTTTTTCCGGAATAAGGGCAAGTTTCAAACACTTAGTGACATCTCCCATAATGTATATATATATATATATATATATATATATATATATATATATATATATAATATTTCATGGCTTTTTAAAATATGTTTCCTATGAACAGCTTGGTGACTTAGTGGCCAACCCTCCAAAAAACAATAAACTAACCAACAACCAACAGCCATTGAGAAGCTAGTGCTGGCAATGTTCCTATTGATTAATGGCTGTTAGGGACATTTTGCTACAGGCTCAAAATTCATTCACTGCAAACACATGTTAGGGAGCCCTAAAGTGAGTACCAGTGAAAGCCCATAACTACTTGATGGTTTTTAGAGATTTATTTTATGGTTATTATTATTTTTAACTAGTATTTATACAGTGCCGACATATTACGCAGTGCTTCACAAAGTCAATAGTTCTGTCACTAACTGTCCCTCAAAGAGGCTCACAATGTAATGTTACACTTTAGTCATTTGTCATTACCACAGTCTAAGGTCAATTTGAGTGGAAGCCAATTAGTCTATTCGCATGTTTTTGGAATGTGGGAGGAAACCGAAGTACCCAAGGGAAACCCACACAAACAAACAGAGAATATGCAGACTCCATATAGTGCCCTGGCCAAGAATTCAGCCTGGGATCTAGTGCTGAAAAAGCCAAAGTACTATCCTCCGAGCTACCGTGCTGTCCACTTCCGGGAGCAAGGCTTCTTATATAATACTGGACTACATTCCAATAAGAAATGTAGCAACTTTTACACTTTCTAAACCTAGCTCCTGGATGGTTATTAGGAAAATTGTGTCCAGCATTTTGATTTGGTGTTAGGGTTGTTAGGTGTGATAGAACCTGACAAACACTAGTTACAAAAAAAAAAACACTTTCATGTATACTAGATGTGAATTAAGGAGCATTGAAAACTACGGTTACTTTTTAAAAACAGCTAAAACATAGAATCTGAGGAAGGCAGTGGATATACTTTATGTAGTAAAAAGCATGAAGATGAGCTTTAACCCTGCCTTCATTTTTTTCCATTACTAGCCTAGTACTATTCCTCGCTCTCAAGCTTTATGATGTATTATTAAATTGCATCTTTCTCTATCTGTCCACTCCGAAAAAAAATTGGTAGTTTTCTGTGTTACTAATGCCTACAAAGTATTTTAAGTTACAAAGCTTGGCTAATACAAATTTATTTCCTGTACCTGTTATAGCTCAGTGCACAGTATATAGAGCAGAATGTGAGTGTTGTCTGAGAAAAGGAGTTTTAGTATAAATATACCAAAAGCTTGAGACGGAACAAAAGCAGGAACGTGAAACGAGTCTTCATTTCCTGCAGTACTTCTTACTTTTCTTATGATAAAATAATTCATCCAGTACATGTCATCCAGAAATGCTGTCTCAGCTCTTCATTTCTGGTACATTCTCTACCACTAATGACTACAAAGGTGGCTGCCCTTAAAGCGCAAGCGAGATGATGGATGGACACTAAAATACATTATACAATAGTTAAAACTTTCAGCTGAAAATGAAGATTGAAAGACAGTAACATTTAAAAGCATTATATAAAATAATGATTGCTTTCTAAAAGTAGAGGTGAAGAGTTATGTGAAGTGTTCACTGAAAAATGTCCTTAACATGATTATTTATGTTTTTATATTAAAGTTTATTTTTATTTATTTTGTGTGTCTGAAATATTCCACTTGGTTGTTGCTGATTTATTGGCTACTGAGTTGACTTGCCTATATAATTTGACGTTATTAAAGTACTATGGTAATCATAATATGCTTAAATAGCTAAATCAGAAAATTAGTCATTATATTTAATAATTAAATACATGTAATAATCAGGCGGAAAAATGCAGCTGTTTGGAGAGCATATACATTAAGCATGAAATTTAAAAAGTACCATCATCAATAAAAGTTAGCTGAGAAATGAGAAAAAACTCCACCGATTCAGTTTACGTCATGCCATCACATTTAGGCACAGTAATAAAAATACTAGCATCACCATTTTGACATCAATTACACAGCATAATGTAATAATTATTGGATAATCCGACAGGCATTAGAGCTTGGCCACATTGCAAAATGCACT
The DNA here is from genome assembly GCF_032062135.1 of Pyxicephalus adspersus. Taxonomy (NCBI): domain Eukaryota; kingdom Metazoa; phylum Chordata; class Amphibia; order Anura; family Pyxicephalidae; genus Pyxicephalus; species Pyxicephalus adspersus. The sequence continues at coordinate 100,181,991 of NC_092859.1, forward strand.
TTGTTACCTGCCAAACCTGGCACCTCACCTTTTTATACCCCCTGTCACTGTAAGTCTTCATAAGGATCATCATATGATGATACAAGAATATAAACAACAAAAAATGTAACGCTTCAGAGCTTTAAAACCAAGATTACATACAGCAGAAACGGGCAGGAGTTACTTAAAGAGATAGCTGAAGTTCAGCACATAATTCTGTGATTGTTTTTTTTTTTTGCTAAATGAACAGTCTAGACCCCATTCTTAAATCATCCCAGGAAAGGTAGATAAGATATATGTATAGTATTTTACGTGCATTTTGTCATCCCCAACCTACAAATATGGAAATTAATGCAAAATGTATTATTTACTGAAACCAGCTCCCATGTGTTTGCAGTGAATAGATCCCATCAGTCTTATATTTCCATGCTCAATACAACCTATTTAAGAAATAATATTGATAATAGTGGAAGACCCATATTTTTTACCTTTACAAATATTTACAAAATGTTAACCAGTAAAACACAGGCCATAACATCCATGCAAAGCCTCTGTAAAAGGTTCTGTTTTTTTAGAAATATCTTGATTTTGAGTTTCAGACAAAGAAAATATCAGTAGAATGAAAGCTGCACACCAATACAGTATACAATTACTGGTTGGCTTCAGCAAATTCAGCAAATATGAGAACTAGCCAGTAATTTTATTGCTGAGATAAATGTGTGAAAGATGTATATTGTGGTTGTATGCTTGAAGCGAAACATTATCCATCTCACAACAAGCACAAAGTGGTTATATTACTTCTAGTTATAAGGTTCACATAAGCTTAGTGAGTGTCAGCTGGTATATAGGTATAGGAGGTTTTGACAGACAGCAATGAAATTCATATTGTACTGCTGTGCTGTAGATCTGATATATGTATTGGAAATAGTGACATATAGAAGTGACTAGGGAATTTTGCTACTGATGAGCAGGTGTTAAATTACTTACAAAGACAAGATACTGGTAAGCAGTGGTGGTTTCATATAAAAGTCATGTGGAAAAGTAACTCATAACTTATGACATTTTCAACATATTCGAAGAAGAAAACATTATTGAAACAGTGCCCAGAGATAATGGTAGTATACTTGAGTATACAGTGAAATGTTTTTTCAAACTTATTCAACATAATTATTAATAACTCAATGATAATCATGTACTGTGGAAAAAATAAGTAAACTTTTTACCACAAAAACTAATAGTGTCCTCTTTTACAGGAAACACTTCCTGAAGGCATATTCATAACTGCCCACCCCTTTCTGACATCAACTGGATGACAGTTTTGACAACTTTTTTATGTAAATTTTTCCATTTTTTGAAGATGTTTGTAGGTTTAAATATGCAAATCCCATCACAAAAGGGGTATTTCAATTAGGTCAGTAAAGGGTCCATACTATATCTTTCTATTTCTTGATCGGAACAATTAGTGGATTTGCTAGTGCAGCAGATCTTTATTGCATTGAAACATATATTTCTGGTTTATTAGCTTTGGCCTAACATTCTCATCTAATACAATTTTTTTTACAATAAAGATCTCATAGTGGAATTTAATAAAGGTCAGCTTTCTAGCCCCTGAAGCAGCAAAACCACCCCAAACTATAACATGTTCACCAATATGGCTCAGAGTTGGTATGAGGCTCTTTTAAAGCACTGTCTTGGATTTGCACCAAATATATTCACTTACTGAAGTGAAACAATTTACATTAATTTTGCAATCCATGGCACAATGTCAAAGAAGGCCTGGTGTTTGCCAAATTGTTAAAAAGGTTAACTGCAGTCTTGCTCTAATGTTCTTCTTGGACAGCCAAGGCTCTCTTGACATACTTCACATCCATATTTAATTGTTGCAAGTTCGGTGTCTGGAGATTGTATGTTGTGTTTCAATATGGTACTGATTATGTGTATGTTTACCTGGTGTGTCAGAATATTATTTTCTGTGTCTGTGCCCAGTACAGATACAGAATAGGATGTGTTGGGACACCTATAATTATATCCCTGTAGACATGCAGTCCAGCCAGTATAGTCCTGCCAGTAAAGTGCTGCTTACACTTTCATTGTAAACATGTTACTTGTTTGATTGCTTTAATGTGGTTATAATTATTATAATTCAAGTTCTTGCAGATGAACATAATTTGCTATAGTTGTAATATTGTTACTTGTTACTTATTGTTAGTTAATTCTGGTATTGTATACTATATATGTTGGAAGAAAGGGGGGTTAGCTGACCTATGTGAAAAAAAACTAGAATTCTAACCTTAGACAAATACATTGGGACTGATTATCTAAAGGAGTTCAATATGTTCACTTAACAAAGTCGATTATTTTGATTACATTTTTTAAGCTAAGTGAAATATATTTTTCACAATAATTATTCACTTCTGCTGCTGCTGTAAACAACCCAAACCCCATCATTTTTCTGAACACTATTCAAAGCTTAATTTAAAGCACACTGTTAAACACTATATCTATACTGAGTGATGGCAGACAGCAGTGACAAGTAATATGCATTTTTATTATTATTTATTTATATAATGCCCTCATTTTCCATTGTGTTGTTTACATTTACAATATACATTTTACAAGCAAACAGCAATCTGGAGATACAAACAAAGAGCAGATACACAGTTAACTTTATAAAGTGTATGTACAGGTTGAAAAAAATACATTTACACAATCATGTTGTACACAATGCTCGCCAAATTTACATGTAGCAGTAGGTGTAGGATGCAGATACGGAGCTGAAAGAGATGCTCAATTATGTAAAAAAAAGTGCATCCTCTTTCAACTTGAAGGTTTTGCCTGTAAGGACAAAAAACTCCGGTCCTTAGCAGGGCCTAGAGTTAGGTAGATACAACCCTGGATGAACAACACATGACATATTACACTGTATCAATTTTTTTTTTTACTAAGACCCAAAAATGCAGAAGCAGTATGTCAAAAATGAAGTACATCTTCCATTTCCATAGGAATAGGAGGGTAAGTAGCAGTCAGATGCTCCTAATCAAATGCACATGATTAATTGATCATCAACAAGTTTGGGCAGTCTGCTGGTCTGAACCATTCAGGTGTGTACTACCACAATACTAAGAAGGAAAAACACCTGAGGTGAGAAGCAGTTGTTGCTGCATTTCAATCAGTGAAGGGCTGTATTGCCATTTCTAAAGAATTTAGGGTCGGTAATTCTACAGTTAGACAGATTATTCACAATTAGAAAACATTAAAGACAATCTTCCCAGGAGTGGACATCCCAGCAAAGTTACTCCAGGCTCAAACTTTACAATGCTCAGACATATTGCAAAAAAAACCAAGAGAGCAATCCCAAGCAGGTTTCCAAGGAGTCTTTGTGATTAATGTGTTATTGATATTATCATTTTTATAGTTAGACTTGTATGGGAATGTAGTCAGCAAGGAAATGAAAGCTGAACTCCCCCACACTAAAATCTTGTTCAAACAAAAAAGCATTTTTACTTATCTAATCCCTTTCTTACGTCAGTTTCTGACTCTCTCCCCAAAGCCTAAATTCTCCCCAAAGCCTATATCCATTGGTTACATGCATGGTGTTATCACATTTAATGCAGGAGCAGCTGTCCTGCATGGTTAGCAAGATGCTGAGAGCCAGCCTGAAACCTGGAGTGTGGAATAGAAGAGGAGCACTTAGGCTGCTGGAGAGAGGGGAATTAGGTAATGAAAACTGCCTGTAACTGGTACCCTAGGCAAAAATTAGCATTTAGTGTGGGGGAGCTCTTTTGCAAGGCTAGTTTTGTCGTTAACTTGAAGTTATTTTTTAAGCAACAGTAATTGACATACAACTCCAGGCTGCCCAGACAATCTGTAAATATAAAACAGTGTTTATCTATTTTTTTCTGTACATCGATGTTATAATAAAATACAGATTTGTTAAACTTTAGTTAGTTTACTTTCCCTTGTTTTATTTCTTGTGGTGATCTTCTAGAATAATTTAAAGTTAGTAAAAAAAATAAAATCTAAATTTAAAAAAGTACAGTTGTAATCTGAAAGCTTGAATCTACAGAATCTCTTACAGATAGTTAATGAGGACTGTAAAAATGTATGGATATAAAGATTTACAGTATAATGTGCACAGATAGTAAGTGAGAGGAAAAGTAGACAATATATTGACATTTTTAGTTCCATAACATAACATTTTTTTCAAGTGTAAAATGCTTAAACTTGGTAAAGATAAAGGAATATTTTTTAACTCAACATAGCCTTTTCAATATAATCAGCAAAATCATGCACATTTACCAATATAACTTAAGAGCTCAGATAGGACCTTATTAGTTTAATGATTTCATACTTGATGGTGTAGAACTGATAAGGCAAATGTCTAAAATGTAATTGAAACACAAAGCCTATTAAATCACCCCATCAAATTGTGATTTAAGTAAAGACTTCATATTCAGACAAACTAGGTCATTCACTGTCATTGTCTGTCCAAAGACCCTTAGCATTTGTGTTCAATATTTTTCTGTGATGAATCACTCATGCTTTGGGCTGACCCTATACAATAATAGCTGTTCAAACCATGTACTATAGAAAGCCATTATTGTTTATGTCTGTGCTGGTACATGTGTGATTTGTCACAGAACTTCCAGATGACTGTCCTATATAACCACCAACAGGTTCATGGAAAATACAGCAGTGGCAGCACCTTTTGGCCTTTGATATACTTCAAAATGTAATAAAAAAAGAGAAGTAGAGGAATAGGGGTAAAAGTTTTGAACAGATGAAGCTACTGTACATGAAGTAAAGAATATGCTGAATATAACTACAAGTACATACACAAATGCAGCCAGTTTATGGGGTGGACCAGTATTTCTCAACCAGGATTCCTCCAGAGGTTGCCAAGGGTTCCTTGAGCAATAAGCAATTTGTGCCATTGGTTCCTTGAGCAATTTGTGCCCCTATGGTCAGTTTTACTGACACCAAAAATCTTTTTGGCTAACTTTAAGGGTGACATTCTTTTCACTGGCCAGTAATGTAAGAGGCATTTTTCCTACTGATCACCACACTAATGTACTCTGAGCATGCAACAACTAAGTATGAAATAAAATATAGTGGTTCTTATTCATTTTATATCATGACAGTGCACATATGTTCTCTTCTATTTTTAAAGGAAAGTGAACCAAATAGCCTAAAACACATACAAATTGTTGTATTCTCGTTAATCTATGTTTGTTCCTTTGCATTTGGAGACTATAAAGATATTCCTGCTCTTCAACAGTATTTTTTTTACATTTATAGGTTTGATTAGTTTATAGTTTTAGTTATAGTTTTGAATTCTAAATTATTGTAGAATTTAATCTATTTGACAACATTTATTTGAGATCAGGTTATAAAGCTACAGTAAGTCCTTTACTACTAGAACAACACTTATTTGTTGCTTATAATGTGGTAATGATAACTCTATAATCCGTAAGGTGTTTCCACTACTAAATAAATTAAAGGAGCTACATTATTCTGTTTGAGTGTTAAAGCCATCAACATGAAAAAATACTTTCAAGATTTTATGTAATTTAAACAGGATTGAAAATCTTTAGAAATACATCACATTCATCCAAAACCAATAATTTGATTCTAAATAAAGTTATAAACAAACAATTCACTTTAAAATAACATTTTGGAACACTAAAAAATGTTTTACAAAAGATCCTGATTTCTTCAGTTTTGTTAGTGAGCTATGACTTCTGAACTTAAAATTCAGCATATTTTAATTTCTTTCCCTTTTATTGACTTCAAACTGGTTTAGAACTGCAAATAAAATAAAAATAGAAATATTGATTTTTGTGTTTGATTTGTTTACATATAAATCAATCAAAAATTTGTAACTATTGCATACTATCACATTATAATATGCATTGAATACATTTTTTCAAAATGTTGTCACAAGACAAACTTTTCATGTGCTATTGTTTAAACCTATAATGTTAAATTACAATGTGATTATGTGCACACCAATCAGTTTGTAATGCATATTCATGAGCTCATTAAGCACATGTTTACAATGTCAATTGCTGCTCAAGATTGATGTGTCTGGATGTCTCAGAATATTTTGTCAGGAGTATTTATAATAGTGTATTTCAAATATTCTAAAAATTACAGCATTACCAAAGATAAAAATGTTAAGTGCACAGAATATTTAAAAGGTAATGTTATATACATCTATAAAAGTCATTTCTAACCAGACAGTTAGACATTTAACATGCATTGATAGCTAGGACCAGTTGTTTCATGTAGTGCTGCAGAATGTGCCTTCTATATATAAATAGATAGATACTAATAGTAGTGCCAACACCTAAGGGTAATCACTGCACAATGATTTATTTCAGTATCTTGCATAATGATAAGCTTAGACATGTAGCAGCTGATGGCCAAAGTCATCATAGGGCTAATATGTAGAAATGTTGTTTGCGTCAAACAGCTAAACTGTAACTACTGTTCTTCTAACAAATATTCCTTTTAGCAAAGAGGGCCAATGAGAGTGGCTACAAAGAATTATCGTAATGACAGATAACACCTGCACTGTAAATTGAGTATGTTTTGTGAGATGAAACTATAAATCATGAGAACATAAGGCTATATACATTTAAATATCCATTTCATGTCACAAAGCACATAAACAATATTTATGGTCATAAAATTAACATTTTGATCAGAAAATGATCATGAGCAAAAAATTAACAAACAAAAAAAATGTAATTAAAAACATAACATAATTATATGAAAATAATTCAGAAATATATGCATGTCATAACCACATATCCCACATTGCAATGTAACGGCAAATGATATCACCGATTATAACAACACTTCATACTGTTATATTATATTACATTAATGATCATATAGTAATAACAAATAACATTAACTAGCAACAGCACATCATTTCACACCAATAGCACATTATTGACTAAACTCACAAAACTTTATTCCAAAGATTAAAGATATTTTCAGCTGCCCTCCTACATTCGACACTACAAGATCCCTCTCAGTGGTGGTCAGTGCAAATCTCTCTTTTATATTAGTTGTTAGAGTAAATACCACCATTATATTGGTGATCAGTATTATTGCCTTCTTACACACATAATTAATGAACATAGTGAGGAGAGAGATCAAAGAAGTAAGACCATAAAAATTATTATTGACTTACATGTATATCAAGGTAAAAATGCAACTGCTGATCATTATTTATTGCATTTTTTATCACAATATCCTTTTGGCAAACTACATAAAAAGTTTTAACTGTAGAAACACCCATTGTCTACACAGTAAACTATAAATAACAGAATAAAATAATAGCATTTCTAATAAACTGTCAATAATGCATAAGATGTAAGGAAGCCTTTAGACTCACTGCTCTATAAACATAAGAAGTCTGTTATCACAAGGGAGAAATCTCAGTTTAAATATCAGAGGTCTTTTTTTTCTGTAAACCCTCTATTTGTAGTGCAGAAAGTAAGCTCTAGAAAATGACCAACATTTTTCTTGGTTGTAGTACAGAATGTGAATTCGATCTGTTTTACAAATTGAACAATCATCACTTTGCCTGAAAAGATCAAATGCTGAGAATATTAAATGTCATGTGGGTTTTTAAAAATCCACTCCTAACTAGGTAGTTTTTGATCAATAAGCAACCCGGCTGAATATACAACTCAACTTGCTCAGTTACATTAATCAAAAATATAGTTTCTGAAAACAACCATTTTAACACTTTGTTTCCAGCATGCATAGAATATTTCTTGGACATATTAGAAAATATATTGGGAAAATGTATGAAACAAGCCTGAAGGGTTGGAGTAGCCATTTTCTGCTAATTTTCCATACTCTAATATGCCTCTTTCAATTGATACATTCCAAACTCACTGCCCAGAATTTAGGGAGGACATAGAAATCAACCAGAGATCTTTGGCTCCCACATTTGTCACCCCACTGAAGTTGGCTGGCACTTAATGTGTAATCATGCCAAGGCTTTGAACAATAAAAACTTACATATTCATAAAAAGCTTTTAAATAAGCCACTTCTCATTCATACAAAATATTATCAAGGATTACAACAAAGATTCTAAAGATGAGTTTTATTAAGTTTTGGTCTGTCTGCCGAGATTTGCTTCTATATGAAAAGAAGCTAAGATATCAGCTCCTGTGTTATTAACTCTAAACAATAATTTCTCCACAATGCCTAAAGATACAGAGACGAATGCTAGTTTGTTCAGTATGTAAACACTTGATATGAACAAAGGCTCATAAATACCTTATTAGCATATGCTTGTGTTGACATTAGCAAATCAAATGTACTACAAGCAGAAGAAATAAGCAGATTGACCAAACCACTCAGTATACCCATACTGTAATATTAGACAATACAAAAATATGCCTATCCTACCCCCCTCCAAAGTCTCTGTCAGTGTCAACACAAGGTTTGGCGTCACACAGTGAGCTAATTCATTGTTTTAGCCTCTTGACCCCCACCCTGTAAGTAAAAGTGTGATACAATGGGCCTGATTTATTAAAGCTCTCCAAGGCTGCAGAAGATATACTTTCATCTGTGAACCTGGGTGATCCAACAAACCTAGATGCAGGATCTGCCCTGGTAACACTACACATCAGGGGTTAGAACAATACAGACATCCTGGGTACAGTGTTTGCCGCATGAAAGAGGGCAAGGGTCCTGCTGGTCTGCACCTTAAATACTCTAAACAAAATGTTGATCTGCTCTTCCTGTATTTAGTTGCCTTCAGTAATTTAGCATAGGATTATTTTACCAAAAGAAAATAAAGATGTTGTCCTATATAAATAAGGCAGTGGGATTATCCAAGGACATGATCTTGGACTAGGCCAGTGTACTAGGCCAAGTCCTAGATGTGCCAGTACATCAGAGTTAGGAGTCACAGATCAGTTACAATGAAGGCCAGAGCAGGACAGCAGCCTCGGCCATGTTGCCTGCTACTGTGGCTGGGAACCCCAGGGACACCGCGGGCTCGCAGGGCGGGTAAGTTCCTTACAGGTGGTCAGTGCAAATCTCTCTTTTATATTAGTTGTTAGAGTAAATACCACCATTACATTGGTGATCAGTATTATTGCCTTCTTACACACATAATTAATGAACATAGTGAGGAGAGAGATCAAAGAAGTAAGACCATAAAAATTATTATTGACTTACATGTATATCAAGGTAAAAATGCAACTGCTGATCATTATTTATTGCATTTTTTATCACAATATCCTTTTGGCAAACTACATAAAAAGTTTTAACTGTAGAAACACCCATTGTCTACACAGTAAACTATAAATAACAGAATAAAATAATAGCATTTCTAATAAACTGTCAATAATGCATAAGATGTAAGGAAGCCTTTAGACTCACTGCTCTATAAACATAAGAAGTCTGTTATCACAAGGGAGAAATCTCAGTTTAAATATCAGAGGTCTTTTTTTTCTGTAAACCCTCTATTTGTAGTGCAGAAAGTAAGCTCTAGAAAATGACCAACATTTTTCTTGGTTGTAGTACAGAATGTGAATTCGATCTGTTTTACAAATTGAACAATCATCACTTTGCCTGAAAAGATCAAATGCTGAGAATATTAAATGTCATGTGGGTTTTTAAAAATCCACTCCTAACTAGGTAGTTTTTGATCAATAAGCAACCCGGCTGAATATACAACTCAACTTGCTCAGTTACATTAATCAAAAATATAGTTTCTGAAAACAACCATTTTAACACTTTGTTTCCAGCATGCATAGAATATTTCTTGGACATATTAGAAAATATATTGGGAAAATGTATGAAACAAGCCTGAAGGGTTGGAGTAGCCATTTCCTGCTAATTTTCCATACTCTAATATGCCTCTTTCAATTGATACATTCCAAACTCACTGCCCAGAATTTAGGGAGGACATAGAAATCAACCAGAGATCTTTGGCTCCCACATTTGTCACCCCACTGAAGTTGGCTGGCACTTAATGTGTAATCATGCCAAGGCTTTGAACAATAAAAACTTACATATTCATAAAAAGCTTTTAAATAAGCCACTTCTCATTCATACAAAATATTATCAAGGATTACAACAAAGATTCTAAAGATGAGTTTTATTAAGTTTTGGTCTGTCTGCCGAGATTTGCTTCTATATGAAAAGAAGCTAAGATATCAGCTCCTGTGTTATTAACTCTAAACAATAATTTCTCCACAATGCCTAAAGATACAGAGACGAATGCTAGTTTGTTCAGTATGTAAACACTTGATATGAACAAAGGCTCATAAATACCTTATTAGCATATGCTTGTGTTGACATTAGCAAATCAAATGTACTACAAGCAGAAGAAATAAGCAGATTGACCAAACCACTCAGTATACCCATACTGTAATATTAGACAATACAAAAATATGCCTATCCTACCCCCCTCCAAAGTCTCTGTCAGTGTCAACACAAGGTTTGGCGTCACACAGTGAGCTAATTCATTGTTTTAGCCTCTTGACCCCCACCCTGTAAGTAAAAGTGTGATACAATGGGCCTGATTTATTAAAGCTCTCCAAGGCTGCAGAAGATATACTTTCATCTGTGAACCTGGGTGATCCAACAAACCTAGATGCAGGATCTGCCCTGGTAACACTACACATCAGGGGTTAGAACAATACAGACATCCTGGGTACAGTGTTTGCCGCATGAAAGAGGGCAAGGGTCCTGCTGGTCTGCACCTTAAATAGTCTAAACAAAATGTTGATCTGCTCTTCCTGTATTTAGTTGCCTTCAGTAATTTAGCATAGGATTATTTTACCAAAAGAAAATAAAGATGTTGTCCTAAATAAATAAGGCAGTGGGATTATCCAAGGACATGATCTTGGACTAGGCCAGTGTACTAGGCCAAGTCCTAGATGTGCCAGTACATCAGAGTTAGGAGTCACAGATCAGTTACAATGAAGGCCAGCTACAAAATGACCAAACCAAAACACAAAAAGTCATGAGAAATTTAACTATTACAAGCAATAGGGCTTTGAGCTAAACTCACAATTATAACTGCACAAGTGAAGGTGACTGAGCATTAATATTGTAAGAGTGTGTATAAGCAAGACAGCATAATACGGTCAAAAAAGAAAGAGAGAAAGGTCAAGATGTTATAGTTGTTCATGAAATGTAATGGAGATCATGAAGTGTAAAAGGATGGGTGTCAACATTACCGTTTATGTTAAAGCATGTGTTAGATAACATCAGTATGTCATTCTTTGAAAGTGAATTTTGAGCTCCACATTTCTATTCACAAGTTAAAGTGGACTTATCACCAAATTTTTTATTTTACATAAAATGGTAGATAACTACTATTGACTTACTGTACATGTCAAAATAGTGTTGATATATTTATTGATACAGTTAAAACCTTCTGATCCACAGAAGGGCACGTGTCCTTGTTTAGTTTTAACTCCCTGGTTTCAATAAAGCACAAATTCCCTTCATTGTTGCAATAGTGTATCAAGTACTTTTATTTTAATGCTTGTAGGGACTGGAATTTCATCCAATAAAAGGGATCAACTAAATAAAACAGAATTGAAGAATTCAGTTGCTGTATAGCCACCTTTTCTTGGAAGTGTGAACTGCCATGGGCACAGATTGCCCTGTCCATAGGCAAATTTGGAATGTGTATATACATTTCTTTAAGCTCTGGACATTTTGTTTAATTGGAACAGGCAGGAGCAAAACAAGCAGTTGATTTAACAGATTGACTTATACCAGCAGTTTGCTAGCTGCGGGATTTCTTCCCAAAGGCAATGGGGTACAATATGGCAGTCTGTCACCTTGCACATATGATACAGTTAAAGACAGCCAGCAGTTGCTAGCAATAATTTGGAAACAGGACATACTCCTTTGTGGAACATATGGAGGGGAAGGTCAAACATCTGCTGCTGGTATGTCATCTGGCTGTTTGTGGTGGTCCAAATAGTACCCTTTGTCATGGTGCATTATTTCTTGTGCATCCTATTTACCAGTGTTTATTGTTTATAAATTGACAGTGACATGTACTCGGGAAATCCATGGATTGTGCCATGTTATCTGTAATACCAGCATACCAAGTGGGCTATGTTTTATGGATAAACATAAATTCATTGGACACCATACTAGTTGATCATGGCACAAAAACCAAAGGAAAGGCTATGATGATTAAACACCAGTATGGTAGAGTCCACTTGATGATCTCCAGATTAAAAATTAATTGGATCGGCTTCCACAGAATTCTGTAAATACCACCAATCATTTAATAATTCCCACATCAAGGAAATTGGCTGAGCCTGGGTCAGATCTTGAAATTGCAGGACTTATTCATTATTTTCTATTAAAATATAAACATTATAAACTGCAATGTAATTTAATCGAATTTGAATCATATGCTGCCTTATATCTCATATCTTGCTCTCACAATATTTCTATCACCCAATTAACATGTTACACAGAAACCTTATTTTGAGGTATCCAAACCATAAATCCAGCCTTACTGATTCAGGCTAGTAGACCTCACCTAACTCAACGCAATACAGGTATAGTAGGTCTTTGCTTTTTCATAATCTTTAGTCATGCATTGGCACCTACAATGAACCAGTATAAAAAGCTAGAGTACAGCCAAACAGGATGTGACATTGGCCATTGCTTCACTAGACACAGGGATTTACTTTCCCCATGTGTATTCCACAATATAAAAGATCTATCCTTCTTGTTCCCAGAATCCCTTGCAGAACTCTTCCATTTTCTGATTTCACACACTACAAGCTGTCACAAGTGTCTATGCTAGGGTAGACATTTCATAAAAATGAACTTCAACTGCCATTTCGGATGAGTCTGCATTTCATTGCTGGCAGGCCTTCACAATTGAATGACCTCTAGTGACAGTGAAGTCTGTGGAAACAATAAAAATCCTGCCACATAACAGAATAAAATGCTGACTTTGCCAACTGTTATACTGTATATTAGCATAACAGGTAGCTCAGTAAGTATTTATGAGGATCTTACATTATTAAATATATATGATATTAAGTTGAATGCATTTGAAATTTTATTGTGAGCCACAGCGCTATTAGTTATTGTGAGCGCTATAAAGTTAATAAAGTCAGTTCCCATTTGTTAAGAGCAAGTTTGCAAAAGCAATTTTTAATGGATGGAGGTAGATCCACTGCTTGTGTTGTAGGTGTGGCTTCTTTAAAACTTTCTTTAACTATATCTTATAAAATGCATTTATAAATAAGAAGCTGACACAGGTAACTAGCTACTCACACAACAAAAATACAACTGAATACTGTTCAGCTAGAACTCTTTTAATTAGCAAAGAATGATATTGACTAAGTTAAATAAGTCATTGCTAATTATCAGTCCATGGAAGCTATTTCAGTAAAACAGCTTATTCTCCACATTGAATCAATAAAGCCTTAGCATGAACTATTTACTGCTTATTTAATCACCTGAATTTTATTAAATAGCTAAAAGTTAAAAGATAACATTTAATTGTGTAAATGTCTAAACTAATATTAACTAATAAACTAATAGATAAGATGTATGTTTTGGGTAACTGATAATGTAATAAATCCATACCTGTGTTTTTTGGCACTTTTGGCAAGGTGAGATCTTCCTGTAAGGGTTCTTTTCATTTTGCTAATGTTTTGCATCATGCTGCTGCAGTAGGTGGAGTTATGAGCAAATGGGAACTGTTCCAAGTTGGAGACTAAAAAAAAAAGCCAAGCTAACCCCACAATAGTTGCTCTAAAAAAACACAGCTCCAATCTTACCTGGATTGCAGCTTTTATTGGTTTCCTTAGCATATAGAACTTCTGGGAATGTTGTATGCCTGTGCACCTCTATGCATCCTCTAATTGTCCAAGAAACCAGTAATGTAAGGGTCAGAGGATAAAACCACATTGTGTGGTGGCGTACAGGCAGCTGCCTCCTAGAAGTTTTTTATTCTGAATAGTTGGAAGCTGTGGAATGAAACGTAGTTCAGAAACACAGGTGGCATGTAGGTTTGTTAAAGGGCTCTTCTATTACACTCTACGTCATATAAAGGTTTTCTTTAACTTGAGACACCATGAAAGAGTTACAGAGCATGGCTCACTTCTCCCTGAAATTCAGCTTAGGTAAAACCCATAGTCCACTAAGAGCTCTCTAAAGCTGCGTACACACTTCCAATTTTTATCGTTCAAAATGAACGACGAACGAACGATCGATTGGGCAAAAATCGTTCGTAAAAAAAGTAACCAACGACACCGACGAACGAGGAAAGTCGTTGGAAATGAACGACCGTGTGTACGATGGTTCATTGATCGTCCATGGTCTGAGCATGCGTGATGAACGAACGTTCCTGTGGTGCACGTAACTTCCTGTATCGTTCAAACGATCGCATCTATTGTGTGTACAATATCTACGAACGATCGTGTCGTTATCTGTATGTACAGGATCGGTGCTATACGATCGTTTGCAGATATCGTGCAGGATCGTTCGTCGTTCGTTTACCAACGATAATAATTGGAAGTGTGTACGTAGCTTAACTGTAAATACCACTGTAATAACTCTTATTCAAAGGAAGGCTGAGTTTTACTCTATTCCTCACTCACCACATTCTGAACATCTCTTGGTCCTGCCCAGGGGTGTAGTCAATAAAAAAGAAGAGGGACACGGTACTATCCATAAGGAAAAAAATCGGAACATCTCTTGGTCCTGCTCAGGGGTTTAGTCATAAAAAAAGAAGAGGACCACGGTACCATCTCATTCCCGACAAAAAGCCCACGCGTGCCTGCCCCACTACACACCCACAGTTAAACAAATATATACTTCTGAAAATCTCCACACTGGCTTTCATTTTCTTTAATAATGAAATTTAGAAAACTGTGCTTTTCCTTTAAATCACTTTATTAAGTACTTTATCACACATCTCTGACCATATACATAAGTGCACCTCTAACCATTCTCTCATCTCCTCCAATGACCTAGTAATGAGTTTCTCGCCTATACCCTTTTCTCATTACCATCTCCCAGACTTCTCAAGGGCTGCTCCCACTTTATGGAATCCCCTTCCTCATATTATTTGGCTTGCTCCTACATTTGACACATTTAAACAAGCCCTATTTTCTCTACCATGCCACCCCACTTCCTAAATGTAGTAGGGTCCTCTTCTCCTCCTTTCATTTTATTTGTTTGTTTTATTTGTTATGTGTGGAGGTTTGTCATCCTCAACTTTTATTTATCGTACAGTGTTGCATATTATGTTGGCATTGAGTAAAAAAAAAGATAAACATTTTGAATAATTTTTACAAGATAAAAATCTTCAAGGATCAACTCACTTGAACCAAACAGCACAGCCAGTTTTACAACCTCACATGTCTCTACGTTACTTTAACAGTCTAGTTTGGTCACCCAACTGCACCTAACAAGAAATAGAAGTAGTACACTAATAAGGCTGTCTCTCTGCTCTTCTGTTGTTATCATCTATCCTTCAGGTTTTTTTTTTATTTGTGTAGGGGGTCAAAAGAGGTTGAAAAATTATTTGTCTGTCCTGTTGACCCAAAAGTTCAGAAAGCTCCTTTCAGTCATTTTAAACTAAATGGTAAAAACATCTAAATAAGTAAAATCATTAAATAAAGACAAATTACTCCTGATGTGTGCTAGAATCATTCCCCTAACAATGTGTAGTTATATTATTTATGAGGAAGAATGAATTTCGGAAGTAACTTGAAGAAACTTAATTAACAGTGTTCATCTTACTTTTGGGAGTTCTGTAATATGTGTATTGTAGTTTACAGAACCTAACAACATTAGAAAAAGCAATTAGTTAGAACAAATCACATTGTCTGCTTAATAAAACATACAACTGTACCAAAGCAGGTTGTTTTGCGAGTGGAATGTGCTAGTCTCAAGGTAGTATAATTATCCAAATGTATTTATTTTCATGAAGATTTGAATGGGGGGCCAGATGGTTATTTGGAGATGATTCAGTAAGAACGAAGAGAGGTGACATCTATCTATCCTAAACCCACCACAATTCTTTCTTTCTAAGCAGACTTACAGTCAACACTTTCTTGCTTTTTGTATAAAGAAAAAGAAAGGTCAGAGCCATCTTGTGGAGGGATTTACTAAAAAACTGAAGTTGAAAATGTGAGGTTGACTTAGGATCTAAAAATCAATGCAGAACTGAATAAGTTGTATATTTATAAATGACAGAAGTTCACTGTGCACAGACCAAAACTGCTAAAAAAAATATTTAATGAATTAACATGTCTGAAACAATACAGAGAAGCATGGTAGCCTTGGATGTTACAACGTCCCTTGTACGTCATTTGATAAAGTTTAAGGTAAAGAAAGAACATGACTAGTTAATGATTAACTTATGTTTACACATGAGTGGAAACATATTTTTTAAGCCTTAGAATTCAAAATTATACATCGAATAGGATAGTATTTGAAAAAAACTAATATTTTTATTCAGTCAGATTGCAGAGTAATTTAAACACAAATAAAATCAAACTTAAATCACAATTAAAAAATGTCCTGGAAACATTTTTGGTACCATGCCATGGCTGTCAAAAGTCTTTACAAAACTTTATTATCCTTCATTCTTACAAATTAGAATATTGCATGTCAAAAAACAATTAACAGCATACAGACAACAAAATAATAACCTAAAAAGGCGCCCCAGAAATCAAAAATAATATTTGCCTTTTTGATATTTGTCATTGGTCAGTGACAGATCATCTCATGCCATGTTCAAAAACTTTAAACCAAAGTATACATAGAGAACAGATCATTTAATCACCTGCCACTTACGTAAACACAATTTACAAAAGAGTGACATAAATTTAAGCAATATAAAATGAAATAACCCTTGAGTGACTGCAAATAACTGGAAATCATCCCTTAGTTTTTAAAATCCCTACTTGTGCTTGAAAGGGGAGCAGAGGTGCTCACTAAGGGAGTGGCATGACTGGCTCCATAGGCCCTAATAAAGTTGCCCTCCTCATGCCTGTACCAACACTCCAACAGTGACCTGGGGCACCAGGTGAGAGTACCCAGTGATGTGAATTGTTGCAGTATCCTATCCAACTATATTTATAAAATGAATAAACAAACTGTTTCTTTTGCCTGGTATTATTGATCTTTATATATCTTCTAAATGTTGCAAACTTATAGTTTAAAGTCTAGTTCCTCTTTTAATTTTTGTTTTTTATTGAGGGAAGAGCATTTATTTAATTGCTTTCTGTGTTCTGTTGGGGAGATTTGTTTTTTGTCTGTGTGCCTGGGGCACCAAAAAGGGATTAAAGAAATTACAGAAAATAACAGATTTTTTTGTGTTGGAAAACAAGGGTGGAAAAGTGGAGAAAAGGGGTGAAATTATTCATTTAATTTTTTGACCATGGTATTTTCCGATATTCAGGTAGTGAATGTTAAGGAATAGTTACAGTCATAAACAAAGCTAATTCGAAAAAAGGACATAAATTATAAATAAAAAACACATTATATCGATCACTTAAAAGTTGGAGAATCACCTGTTCATAGTTTTATAGAGTGTAACATGTCAGTGTATAACAGGACCAGGAGGAATTTTTCCGGCTGGAGTTGGCCTTTAAATGGAAGCTACGATGCGCTAAGATAAAAGAACACATGTTTTAATCTTTTTAAGTTAAAATGAAAATTGTGTAATATAAATCTTGGTAAGAACACATTTTTCTTACGTTTATACTGTTTGTTACCATGAACACAAAGTATAACAATCTGACCCCATACTGCCATTTCTCTCTCAGGAAAAGATGATTCATATGGTTTTAATATGTGTACTTGATTGATAAGACCATTTTGTAAAAGCCTTTTCTTTCTTCATGTTAAAGCAGAACCTCCCTGCCAGGAAGTTTTCAGGTTTCTACCTCTGCAAACATGCCATCATTTATGTCTGTATCATATATATTTATTGCAGATTAATAAATAAGGTTTAGGCATCTTCTACATTTAAGTTACACTTTATTTGAATAGCATTTATAAAGATTCTTGAACTGTCTGTCTGATAAAAGAAGATCAACGCTCTACAGAAATATTTGAACACCTATATATATGGAAAGTCACGTACATGAAAAACACAAATCACAAATGAGTACAAAGCGTTCATCGCAGTTAGCATAACTAAACCTTGCCGTTGTATGGTTCACTGCCTAATGACAACGTTACTTTCTGTCGTATTATCTACTGTACCTGCATACAGAAGGCAAACTGCTCATTTTGTACAGATGTACGGGGCTGCATCACCATAGCAACAAACCTAATTGGTACAGTGCATATCTTTCTTTAACCATAGGATGGAGCCAATACCCCTGAATATGAATCTTATCATTTAAGAGCACAAAATATAGAATATTTTGTTTAAAAAAAAAAGGTAATTGCAAATATGTTTAATTTAGAATGCAATAAACTTAGAGGAGTAAAATTGCAGATTAGTTTAACAGGAGACAAGCTAGAATTTTTTTGTGTTAATATAATACAGAAATTACAATGATTATTAATATTTGTATCTATCTTAAAATTTAGTTTTTTTTACTGAATGTGTACATGCAACTTAGAAATTATGAGTGCAGCATATAATGAATGATTGCAATTTTTTCTGAGAAAAAAAAGAAAAAAATATTCAAAATTCAAAGGGATGAAAGCCTAAAATAAACCTAAAACTGAATTCCAAGATTTAGGAAAAACTTCCCTTGCAGTGGGAACATTGTATAGGGGGAACAAGAAAAAAGGATTCTCTTGGCTTATCAGTGGCTCCCCCAGCAGTCAGCATGCTCTTGCTGTACTGTAAGCTCTGAGTTGTAGGCCGGTCCCCCTAGCATTCTCAATTACAATCATGTGAAAACCCTGGAAGCAAGTGAAGGGGGATGGAGAGGTGTCCTGATTTAGCCTGGAAGCACAGCAGAAGACCAGTCTTAGGCATTAAAAATCATGACCAGGAGAACTTGCAGGAGAATGAGCATATTAAGACATTTAAGCTTTCCGGTGTGTGGTTCCATTGCCCTCCAGATCAGGAGCTGCCTGACCAGATGTTCTGCACCCCTGTCCTTCACTGGGATCAGTGTGACATTAGCACCTGTCTTTTTTCAATGACTGAAGGAGCAGCCCCCAGCCTCCTGGGATACATACATCACGAATCCCAGGAGACTTTAGGCTGCTCCTTCTGTGCTCCCATTCAGTCTTTACCTCCGCAGCAGTAAAGATAACGAGAGGGGAATTGCCTTTTTTAAAAAGACATTTATTGAAAAAAAAACACATTTTACTTTATATAGAAGGGCTATCTACCCAATTTAAAGTAAAAATTGGGGTGATAGGTCCTCTTTAAGAAGTCTGCTGCATGTGCTTACAAGAAAACAATTCAAACATGAAATGCTTAATGGGGGATAAAACAATAAAACAAGTAACCTCCCTTTGTAAAGTTGAAAGGTAGTTACAAGACTATAATTCCACTTTATAATACATTTTTTACAATAATACGGAAGGGAGTGTACAACCAAAATGAGTTATGGGGTACAATAATCTGTAACTATACCATCACACAGAGCTGACTCTCCTTGTCCCATATGATAGCTCTGGGTGAAAAAGAAGAGCAAGTTACCTACTGCTCATACCTAAAAGTAAGTACCTGTTATTTAGCTCTCAGCAGCCAAATGCTTTGAGAAAGCAAAGTGAAAGTAGTTATTATATGTGCAGCTTGGTAAGAGACAGTAAGCTTGACCTGTAGCCTCACCCTTGATGAGCAAAGCACAGGTTCATGAGAAGTAAATACCTGCTACCATACCTGGGGACTTGTTATGTGTACAGTTTTGATTGTTTTATCTTAAACAGTGCAGATAATTTGCAGTGGAATATATCAGTCTTCTGTCTTATTTTCATATGTCCATTTTTATAAAATCTACAAGAGAAGAAAATACTTGCTCTTCTTAAAGCGGAACATTGATAATTATGTTTTTAGATCTGTAAAGAATGGGGAACTGTAGTACCTTTGTAAAACTTTACTGTTGTTTGTGTCCCTGTTTGATAAGTTAGGACTTCCTAACCTCTCTAACCACTCTACTAATAATAGTGGTGTGTCCAATTATGATATCTACTCTTCTCCTATCTATCTGACCAAAATTTAAGGTAAAATTGACAGGGAAGAATTAAAAAGCAACATGCAGATGTCAAAGAATCTAGCCTTTTCCCATTCATTAAGAAAAAAATTTAATTACAAAATTTAAATTTATTGCCACTGCATATCCTAACACAAAATTATATTTATTTCAAATAGCCTTTGGTGTACGCAATTTTACAAGTGGAGGTTGGCAGTTGGAGTGCTACTTCTCAATAGTTTTGAAATGAGTTTTGGGGCACTTCTGAGATTATTAAGAACTATTTGCCCGTCAGGCAACAGTTTACGAGAAAGCCAAGCTTAATTTACTGGATCCGAGTCCAACGGGGTCTCCCAAAAAATTAGATATTGCACACCGTAGGTAAAAACTTCTGGCTGGAGTTGTAAAAATTCCTGATCTTCTAACATTAGACAACATTTACAGAATTTAGCAGGCACTGCATATTAGTCCCATATTAGTAGTAGTGCATTCGACAGATATTTGTTTTGGTCACATCATTTATTAAACACTGAAAATATAAACCCATTTCTGACTGAGCTGAAGCTTTATGATGTGGATATGAAAAAAATGATATCATATGCCAAGTTTGAGATTCATTCTGGCTCAAGCCAAGTCACACTTGGCGGTGATTTGTAGATATTACCTAATTTATTTTTGACTAGGATTCAATGGATTTTAAAAATATTTTTACAATATTTTAATAATGAGACAGTTATGGTAAAAAAAACATGTGGTTATCCAGTAAAGAAAGTCCAATATAATGTCTGGGCTGGTACCCCACAACTATTTGTCCCACAGCTACATTGATACTAATACAAGGATACTTATACTTTTTATATTTCAAGAGAATCCCAGCATCCACCTGGGGGTATGAGAGGATGAAGTGCTTTCCTCTTCCAGTTAAGAAAGAATACCATCTGAACCTTTCCCAATGGTCCCAAGGTGTGAATAGGTTGAATAGGTGTGAATATATATTTATATATATATATATATATATATATATATATTTATATTTATATTTATATATATNTATATATATATATATATATATATATATTTATATTTATATTTATATATATATATATATATATATATATATATATATATAAGAAATTACTAGGTTGTAAAACAATTGGACACAGAACTGGTGTTTATTCCCTTTTTGTATTGCCTCTTTCTGCCTGATCATTATCCTAATCTAAACTTGAAATACAATTTTACCAATTTCATTTCCAAATCTCTCCAAATTTCTTCAAAATAAAACATTTTTTTTTTTTTTTTGATATAGACATTGTGGGGACTATTTATAAAGCAGTGAATCCAACATTCAGCGATTCAACGTTCACTCATGTGGGATTAATCACTACTACTGTTAAAACACCTGGATGACTCGCCATCAGATAATGTCGCTTAATGTCAGATTTATTGCTTTATGAACAAACCCCTAAAAAGAAGAATGCAAGATTACAAAAATATACTAACCATGGTTTTATTTTGCTACACTGATTTTTTTCATCTAACTAATTGAAAATACTGTAAGTGTAAATATTTTCCCCCACTTCCCTATATGCTTTCTTGGTAACTTGAGTTGCATCCAAGATGACCAGCATCATTTAATCTCACTTTCTCTGAGCCCAGAAGTCTGCTCTCTCTTTCTATCAGGATTTAAAAAATACATTTATTAATGTAATAAGGATTTCAAAACTGCAATAATTTGATATTTGCATAGAATTCAGCTTTAGAGTAATAATTCAGTCTAACTTTTGCTAATAATTTGGAAACTATGCAATTTTTTTTAAATTCTACTAAAAAGGAAAATTCTTTAAACCCCTATAGCATTTAAGAACTGTTAATGAAATGTGCTGATACATTTGTCAAAAACTTGAAAAGATTTAAATCTCCTTTTATAGTTCATAGTGGGAAAAGGTATTAGGAGTTCTATTGCAATAGAAAACTGGTATATATTCTATGACATTACAGAAAAAAAAATACATACAATTAGTGCTAGTAAATTCTACATTTTTAATGTACCAGATACCACAATAAATGCTAGAGGCAAGTGGGATGAGGGAGAATGCCTCTGACAGTCTCGAAAAAATTTCCCCGATGGGTCCGCAAAACTTCATTGAACCGATTCGCGAATTCCATTGAAGTCCAGGGTGCAGATTCCCACGATCCCTGAGCTGTTACAGCCCAGTGACCATGACAACCTGCGGTCACAGCTGATTGGAGGCACGGGGGTGCCTCCTATCAGCTGTGACTGCAGGCGAAGTCAGGTGAACTCTCAATGGAGATTGCTTACATGTTCTGTAAGGCCTGATTCACCGCAAGATTGAAATTACAAATTTTGCTTGCTCATCTCTAGTGGCAAGTTGTTTTGTTTTATTCTCCCTTTGTAAAGTATGACTACAGATTAGTAGGCTATTTTAGCAGGTATTTTGGTCTTGCCTCGTTTGATTTGTTTTTTTGCAGGCTCGCATCCAGTTCCAGAAAATAGAACTGATAAACATACTTCTAAAGTGAAATATTGATGACTAGCCATGTTTTTTTTTTATTTTGTTTAAAAGGCATTAATATGTTTTTATGCTTCCCCTTTTCCCTAATAAATAAGTTCCTTAATAAATAAATATTTTCATAAAAAACTAAAACACAAACCCAAGATCTGGCCTGAATAGGAAAGGACTGGTAATGGAAATTAATTTATATTTAAATATTTTTTTATATTATATTATTATAATTATTATATTACTTTTTATTTTATATTATTATAGGTTGATACATATATGGCTTGCCCCAATACATTAAATCCACTGATGTAAAGTGTGATGGGCTGGAAACAGAAAAAAATGGTTAAGTGTAAAAACCTAAGGAACTTTGACAAGGGACAAATTGTGATGGCTAAATGACTGGGTCAGAGCATTTACAAAATAGTAGGGTGTTTGTGGTAAGCAGTGGTTATTACTAGTATTTCTCAAATGTGCCTCTGCTTGGTTTAGGGGACATTTGGAGAACAGTTCAGCTGCAGCAGAAGTCAAAATAAAAGTTTATAGGCAGCTTCTTCCCACTCGCACTGCAGATTGTAACCAATCATTTTTTTCAATAATAAATAAAAATGGCAGCATTCATGTTCATAATAACTGCAAGCAAACAGGAATGCTCACTGCCCATTGCCTACTGGATTAACATATTGGCACTGTTGCTGAAGACCTGACAGAGAATTTGACTTCATCAAAACAGTTAAAGGACATCTTTAGGTAGGCTTTTTCATCCTATAGTAACTAGATTTGTTAGTTTTTGGCTGCCATATATATGAGCTTTTATGTGTACACAGGTCTACAAGATGGAAGTACAATGTGTATATAATTCACATATGTGTGCATTTTGCTCAGAATAGGCTTTTTAAAGTTTGGATAGAGTGGTAAAGGAGTAATAATCCTTTGAGGTTTTTTCCACAGTTGGAAATTTCATTGGAGTGATTCCTTCACTTTCTGTCTAGTAAAAAGTTGTTAAAGAATTGGGGCACAACGCCTTTCTAGTCAGTTTTATTAAAACATTATACTCGCCTTATTAAACTATGTTGACTGGTATTCACTAGATATAAGCTATCCTTTGAAAAGTGTAATTATTTGTAGATAGGCTGAATTAAAAAAAAAAAAACCTCTGATATCCTAAATTCACAATTTTGAAGTCCAAATATTTAAAGGGGTCCAAACAAGGCTTTTAAGTAGTGTGTAAAGTAGAAAATGATGGAAAACTGTACAAAGTGGTTTGAAAAGTACCTGGAATCTTTGCTTGATGGAATTGTGGGGTTTAAGGACAGCTTAAACCACTTCCATTAAAATTCTACTAGAGATTTTAGGTTAGAATTTTGGGAACTGGTGGCACTGGTGGTTAAGCTGGGCAAGGGGTCTTAGGCAATAGTAAAAGCAGATATAAGGCACAATTTTTAAGAACTCTCATTGCCATATGTCTTTTTTTTCATAGCTAAATCTAGCTATGTATTTAATAATATATAATCAAATGCACTTTTAAAATGCAACCTGAATTTAGGTCGAAGCCTCTTTCACTCATGAACAATCAGCAGCACTCAAATCAAAACAGAACAGGCCAGGACATGGTGCCAGACAGGTGTTTAGTAAAATTCCTGGCAAATAATCTACTGCGAGGAGGACTGAGCAGAGTGAGCAGAGAGATGACCAATTTTGTCTCCTGCAGTTCCTTTGCTGTCCAGTCAGTAGGATGGGTATGGAGAAATAAAGGAGATCATTGTATCCCTTCTACAGTCTGTAACAGTAATAGAGAATGTGGTGCCATTTTCCTGCTGTGTTGTGTATATCCTAAAACTAGATGTAAAAAATACAATTTTTTTGGAAGGTACAACAGCCCAAAAATGATTTAACTGTGTATTTAGCTGCTGTTCAGGTGGAGTTCAGCTTTAACTCTCTTCAATCCACCAAAAATAGTGGAAAAAATAAGGCAGGTTTTTTTCGCTGAGATATTACATTGGCTTTCAGCTGATCTTCAAAGCTAACAGCTTAACTGAAACTGAAAACTAAAAAGTCCCATATCCTCAGAATTAATGAGAATAAACCCTCTAATTAGTGAAATCAATGAAGTGGAGTCTTCATTGCTAACTGCATTCCAATCTAATAAGCTAGTGCATATATTTCATAAGGTTAGAGTTAAAAGCATCATGGGTGACAGTCTGCTCTAGGCACCTTCTTTAAAACAGCAAATCTGTTTCTTTTTTCATCATTGTCTGCAACTATTACATCTCAACATGACAAGCTCCATGCTGAGTGCCAGGCATGCATTAACACTGATCCAAGGAATACCATGCAGACGCATAAGACACTACAGGATGAAAATAGACACTTAAAAGCTGCCTGGCTTCCAGCTCCAAGATACAGTTCACTTACAGAGGTTCACAATGCACAACCAACAAAGCCACAGCAATGTTTATTTTGTAGAGCTGTATCAACCACAAATGGAACAAGTAGTTTGTGACATATATGCAGGTACATTATTTACATTCTGTAAAATAGCCTGATGTTCTAAAATCCCAGCAGACACCCAAAGATCAGAACACAGTCTGTATCTATTATATAGTAAATCTGGATTAGAGAAGTCAGTTTATATTAAACATCAAGGCACATCAAAGTGGTAAGAGATCCCTTAGCACAAGGCTTGAGTTCAGGAACTTATTTTAACCAACATTTCATCTTTGTAGTTCAAGTTAATTAACAATGTATCAATGATCTTCCCAAGATGAACACATTTTTAATGGAAGTGCTGTTCCAAATATTTTATAGGCTGTTAAAGCATAGATTTGTGTTCTTGTGACAGTGACAGGCACAGGGTAATGTGGGTACAGTGAAATGTTCTGCAGATGATCAGCTTACAACTGTTGGAGACTTCTGATTACACTGAATGACTTGCTTCATAGGATGCATGGAATGTACAGTAGCCTGTAGCATATATCTCATGACAGCTACATGTACTTACTGCAGTATGCAATCAGGAGGCTAGTCAGGATCACCAGTGCCCAGAAAGTTGAAGTCATTCTTGGCAAGGAATTGGCATATTTTCTGGACTTCCTCCCTTGTAACAAAGCCATTGATATTCTTCCAGAGTTAGATACCAGTTTGTATCAGGAGGTAGTTCCACCTGTAATCCTAAAGACAGCTGAAAGTTGTTCACCTTGGTGTCATTATCTAGGAATCCCAAAAACACCATTAATTTTAATGTGGCTTACAAAAATCAGCCAGTATCAGCATCTTCTAACTGACTGCAATTAGTTGGTGCTATAGCCCTAAACAATGTCTGGAAGTTACAATTCCAGTTATATGATGAAAGACTACATTCTAGGAGTTACTGTAACTTCTTACATTGTTGGAGACACAACTTGATAAATTGGTGTATGTATGGTAGTGATCACATGTTATCTCAGCAAACAATGCCAGCAGCAATGTGACAGTGCTCACCTCTCATATGTGCTAGAAATAAAACACATTCCTGTAGAAAAGCCAGAGACAAAAGAAGATAAAAATATGTATAGAGGAAGCTTTAAACCATCTTTGTGTTTGATTTCCCTGTCCACAAGCAGGCAGATGGATTGCTGATCTACCATGGAAAGTTTGTTACTGGCTTGCTGGTAAGGTGTTGCTGCAAGGAAGATGTCAGCAGAGGCAAAGCTGGAAACACCAAGACGTCATTCAGGTGAGAAGCACTCCAAGCAATGGACAGGTGATAGATCAATCACAAGTCTGATGTACAGGGACCATAGTCATCCCCAGGAACAGAAAGCTTTAATGTGCTGATACTGCAAAATCCCATCACATCTGAGAGCCAGTGTTACATGAATGCAGCATCCCAATAGATGTACATTGCTCCTCCCTGCCAGTAGCTGTGTGCAGAATAAATTGTATAGGCAGAATATCTCCACAATCTCTGCACTGAACTGTTACACATAGAAACCCAACGTTAGTTTTCACCTATTTTGTTAACATTTAACACATCAAAATAACACAGCAAAGCTTCCCTTTGCAAAGCTACTTATGTGGATCCAGTGTGATAGTTAACAATTGTTAATAAAGAATAACAAACATATAATACAAAAATAAAATATAATGATAATAAAAAATGTTTGACTTCCCTCAGATTTGCAACTGACCATTTGTCATTTTCCCCCCTCTTGTTCATCAAACCTGCATATTCATTTTTTTTTTTACCATTTTTTTTAATGTGAAAACATTTTCACATCTTTTTTTTTTAACTATCTTAACTTATTTTTTTCCGCATTCCCAACCCTCTTTTTAAGATACACAGAGCTGTGATCAGAAATGTATTGGTCCTTTACATAAGTAAATTTTCTGACCCTCCTTATCCATGTCTAAAAGTTCCAGCTTTAAAAAGTCAAGGGTCTGGGCTAACCAGCGAGGGAGCCAGATGCAAAAAGAGCCTGACCTCCCACTTTCACTTGGCTTCTGTGCTGGTTAGTGTAGATCCAACACTTGCACGTAGCTTCCTTGCTTGTTAGCCAGGTACAAATGGAGAGTATGGGCTTAATCAGCAAGTGAGCCATTTGCAAATGGAGAATGACTCTGCAAGTCATCAAGGGAGACAGATGTAGGTGAAGGTTCAGGCTCCACTTGCACTTGGCTCCCTTGCTTGATAACTAACCCTCCACTTCCAATTGATGCTGAAATGTGTACAAATTCTGTCCACTGGTAACAGATTCCCACCGCCCCAGCATTAGACAACACCCCCCCCCACTTCAAAACAGACCCTCATTGCAGGTCCCAATAAAGGTCACTAGTGCTGAGTATTATTGATTAATATTGTCCTGTATATATAGCACCAACATATTATTAAGTGCCTTACATAGTCATGTCACTAACTCTTCCTCAAAGGAGCTCACAATCCATTGTCCCTACTATAGGTATTTGTCATAAACACATTCTTCAGTCAGTTTGGGGAAGAAGGCAAACAAACTAACTGCAGATTTTTTGGAATATTAGAGAAAACCCTCTAGGAAAACATGTGGAGAAAGTACAAAATGTATCCTGGCAAAGATTTGAACCTGGGACCAAGGAATGCAAGAGCCAGAATGCTAACTTCTGAGCCTTTGTGCTGTCCCATAAAATGCCCTGGACACACCTCAATATAGACACCATTGTAGACCTGAGTACAGAGCCCCATTTGGCCACGCTCTCCTTTGGCCACTATCTCCTCATCCTGACCGATGTCCAGCCATTACAAGTCCTCCATAATTTACTAGTGGATGAGAGAGGATAGATCACATGACCAGAGGCAGAAGGTGTGAATTGTGTTTTGCTCTCCTGTTACTGTGTTTTATATACTGACATGGAAGGGTTGGGACAGGCTGACCCAGGGTCCCTTTTAACTGTGACAGTCAAAATTGGGCCTCATACATTGTTAGAGCCCAGAACAGTATGATTAAGCTCACATGTCATGCACATGCTAGAAGACTGAGGGGTTGTAGGTGCAAAGATCTTGTAAGCAGCAGCTGTGTATATGACACATCTGTCAAATCTTGGTAAAATCATTGGAGGCTGGTTTCAGGAAGCAAGATGTTGCACCCCAGGATTGTTTATGAATATGTAAATAGATATATATATGTATATATATATATATATATATATATATATATATATATGTATAGGTATGTGTGCGGGATTATATGTATATAGTACACTGTAGGATAAATCCTAATAGCTAGACTGTATCATGAAAAGTAAGCATGAAAGTAGCATGAAACAATACAGGAATACAGTGCAGGAATGTTATGTTTAAACATGAAACCTGTTCTATCTTGCTCTGGCCATAGGGCCCTCCTAGGAGGTCTCCAAGGTCCAGGACTTCACAGAAGTAACAAACAGGTGATACAACAGCTGCCAGGGTACAAGACCTATTGTCCCATAACAAACAGATCACCAATATGGCCTTCTCCTGAGGGTCTCCTTAGGTAAGCTAAGTTATGGAGTCCTCTTCAGAAGGAAGTAGGCTCCCAAGGTACCCATTAACCTCCTAGCAGGTAGCTATAAGATATTCCTGATTGTATTCTTATGGGTGTCTATAGTATTACTGCATTACTTTGCTAGTTTGTAATTACTGTATGGTGTACTAACTAGTTACTAGATTATTACAGGGGTTACAACTAATAACTTTATGTCCATGTGATATATATATATATCATTGATTGAAGTTCCTATGTGTAGATATCAAACAATATTGCTGTGTACTTTGTTTCACCTTGTTTTCTTAATTAAACTGTTTGAGTGACTAGCTATCGTTTGTGCATGAACCTTCTTTTATTGAATATCTATATGCATTGATAGCGGATATAATTTCCATATTTATGCAGATAAATATTCCTAAAACAACAAAGAAGGGAGCCATACAGAATAAATACATGCAGAAGGTGCATTCAGGGCAAGGGTGGTGGTGTAGAAATCTACAACAAAAGATTTGCTGTGTTTGTGAGTATATTTTCATTGGATAAAAGACCAAAAATTAGAGACATTACTCCTGAGCTAACATAGGGTGTTGGTTTCTCTCTCATCGCTCAGTGATGGTACTGTGAACTACCCAACCAGGAAGAAGTCACATGCTCCCCCTCCACACACACACATGGACATGGAAGTTCCAGATGTTTCCCTTTACTTTTGTCAGCTAAACAAACCAGCAGGAACTTTAGGAAATGATAAGTATTTTTGACTGGTGGGGCTATCAATGAAATCAACCTGTTATTTTGAGGTCTAGATTTCTGTACCAAAAGCGTTACAGGTTTTCATGAAATTTTTTTTTTTAAATTGTAGACCTGTAACTTACAGAAATATGTCCGAATAGGGGTCTAGTAGATATAATGAATAGAAAAAATGTTTTAAACACACAATCATGTAAAAAAAAAAAATTACTTTTAATAAAATTAAAGGAAAAACACAAAATTCAGCTTAAACAAGAATACATAAATAAATGAAAAATACTGAAAATGCGATAATTCGGTATACTGTATAGTAATATATTTTTCTAAAACACCTCCCTAGTGTCCAACGTCACATACCTATAGACAAAACCACATAAATATATTTTCTAATATTTTGGATTGGATTGGTAACAGGACTTTGTATTCAATCCAATACTGAAAATGTGATAATTCGGTATACTGTATAGTAATATATTTTTCTAAAACACCTCCCTGTCCAACGTCACATACCTATAGACAAAACCACATAAATATATTTTCTATTATTTTGTATTGGATTGGATACAGGACTTTGTATTCAATCCAATACAAAATGAGAACAAAATTCAAACTCTCATTATGTATTGGATTGAATACAAATTCCTGTATCCAATCCAATACAAAATACATACTTTGTATTTATTTTTAATTGAAACTCATTCATTCATTTTGTATTGGATTGAATACAAACTCCTGTATCCAATCCAATACAAAATGAATGAATGAGTTTCAATTTGAATTTCCCGCACACGCGCCGACGTCAACGCGCACGCACGCACGCACAAGAAGCCAGCCGGCTTTTTTTTTCCTCCGCCGGCCGGCTTCTTGTTTCAGAGAGCACCCGGCGCTGGAAGGAGAAGGACGCGGGATGATCAGCGGGACCAGGAGACGGCACGCGATGCTGGAGAGGGAGGACGACGCTGGAACACGGACACGACGCTGGATGAGCACAGCGGGACCAGGTAAGTGGGGAGTGAGAAAAGTACGGGGTTATCGATTATTGCAACTTTTTTTAATACGAAAAAGTACGGGGTTAACGGTTGGGAGGTTAAAATCATGTAAACCCAATCACTAAAATATCAATATAAATGTTTACTTTTAGGTGTCTGTTTATAAAGCAGTGAATCTGACATTTACTAAAAAATTGTTTGGTAGAGAATTAATTCCTGCCATTGAAAACCATTCTATGGTTCTGAAAGATACTCAACCAGACAACTTTTTGGTGAATTTCAGATTCACTGCTTCATAAATAACCCCTAAATCGGAACTAAACTCGTTGGTGGGTAGTGAGCTTCTTCCAAAATCACAGCATACTTTTTGATTAAGGCACATACTTACCCTACCTGGTGTTTTTTTTTGTAGTTTTTTTTTTTTTTTTAGGTTTGCTATACAAAAAAAACTTGGTTAAGTATTTTCTAGGTCTAAATGTTTTCAATGACAGTGGTTGAATCTCCACCAGAAAACATTTCAGTAAATGTTAGATTTACTGCTTCATAAATAGACCCCTAAATGTCATTTAAAAAATTTTGCAAAATTGATTTTCAATACTTTTTATTCTGGAACTTTTTAAGTGGAAATAACCTGCAGGAAACATGCTATAAGGTCCATATATTATTTAATAACAAATGGTAGATTCATGTAATCATGTCTACTTTTTGTTTAATTAGTTTGCATTTCATCTGCACTCCTTTTCAGGACACCACTTTATTTTTTGCCCTTCTCCTACTGGATGTCTTCTTTCATTTTTCACATATACTTTTCAAGGACTTTATTACTTTATCTTCAATAGACACTAACCATGTAGGCAGGTCTAAGTTTGCTTTCTGTTTGCATGCAGGGTTAGAGACAAACAAGCAACAAGATGTAGTTTAGAACTGCAGTTGACGGTCCGTGGCTCTGGCCGATGCCCCTCCCCCCCAGTGGGGTCAGGAGAAGGACCCTGCAAGGGGGGTACACCGGCCAGAGCCTCGGACTATGTCTACCGTACGGATCGTAGGCTTAGGGCGGTGGGTGGGTTGTGTCATTTTTCCGCTGGCTTAGACCTGCGAGGGTAGAGTGGGCGGGTTCTGGCATTATGATGTCACTCTGGGGGAAGATTCCCCGTGCATGCACGGACCGGAGTCCTTGCATTTAGTGGTCTGTAAGTCCAAAAAGGTTGGCAACCACTGGTTTAAAACACCTCATATTCCCTTGAGGGACAGGACACCTAAAGCCTCCAGCTCCAATGCCTATCCATGTAGCAGTACCATTTAGGGGAAGAAGCTGAACAAAATTCTCTTATTTGACATTATTAAATACAATTTAGCTCACCTATGTTCACTTCAATCACCTAATCATATGAAAGACAAAATTCTTTTTTTATAAATTCGCCTGCTCATGACACGGCTTCATGCTGTTAACTCTCTACACCTTAGTAAGGCAACCCCAATGACTTCTGCAGTCCAGCTTCAGATACATCATATTTGCATTAAAACAGGTTTAAAGCTGACTGCCAACTCCACTATCTTCCCTATGATACACGTTCAAACAATATGTTTGCACCTATTCATCACCATTTTCACACAGATATTGTAAAATTTTCCAAAGGTTTATTCAAGCAGAATCCCAGGCAAAAAGTTAAACACAGAGTTCAAATACAAATGTTTGCTTTTTATCTTGCCAATGGATTTTTTAATTTTATTCAGCCAATCTTACAATTTACACATCCACCAAGCTGATTAGATAGCAAAAGCACTCTTATGCTTCCCAGTTCGAGTTTGATACTTCTTCATCCTAATGGGTTTGCAAGTTATTTCTTGTTTCTTGATGTTTAATTTCTAACTCACACTCAAAAAATACAGTGAACAGCAGTAGTTAAAATAACCAAAGCATCTGTCTCATGCTTCACATGCTCACAGCCACTAAACAATGTATAGTCAAAGCAAAAAAAAAAAAAAACTCCATCCCTTAGCCATGCAGAGTTTAAGAGATGTGTTAAGTTAACATAGATCTTTGGCCAAAAGCTGAAGTTTTTTCCCCACCCTCTTTTGACCTGCATCAATACTTAGTTCCCCTCTGTCAGTCTCCCTTTCCCCAACACCATATTTATTCCCTCCCATTCTCCTGAAATCCCTCCTTCTTTTTTTGTCATCATCTGGCATAAAATTTTGTTTTTTTTATTTAAATTGTATGAATTTTAGTTCACTGGGGGGTTAGGGGTTAGTTCATTGGTGTTCAATATACCCCACCCATTTTGTAGCTGTAGTCTTCCCCTACTGATCCCTCCTTGCCTGGTACTGGTTCACTGTTATATCATTTGAACTAGTCTCAATACTGCCTACTTTGTCTGTATATTTGTTATTTTTGTTGTTTAAAGTTTCAGAATATTTTAAATAAAAAAGCAGTTTTGATGCAGTTATCACCATCTGCCTAATGCAAAAACTCTTTCTCCTTTTTCCATGCTAAATGATACCCACCATCAGTCAAGTTCCTTTAACTTTACAGCATGATGAACTTGCATCTGCAGGGGATGCAATATAAAAGTGGAACTAAACCTGTGCTACTCACCTATCCCCGTTCCATCACAGGGCACTGCCATCTTCCTTCTTCCCTTCTTCCTCCTTACGCCCTTTGGCCAGGTTCCAGATTGACATAACTCCTGTACAGATGCACAAAAGTTCATTTATTCCTGGTAAATGCAAGGGATGCCAGGATTTCCGGGTTTCCCATGGGAACCACTGCTGAGCTGCGCAAGCACCTGCCTGATCATAAGGTTTTCACAGTGGCACTTTAGTTTCACTTTAAACTGGCTGCACAGGACACAACTTACACAGTATGTGTGCATTGTTTTTGCATCTGGAAATAGGCTTTTATACATACCCCAACACTTTTTGGTTGTTTTGAATAGTTTCAGGTCAAAAAAATTTCAATTAAAGTATAAGATTTACAACAGCATACTGTGAACATTGCAAAATTCTGGTCAGTATTGCTAGTTTTTTTTTTGGTAAATAATTTGCTTTGTAGTTCACAGATAATTTTGGTAAATAATTTGCTTTGTAGTACACAGATTATTAATATAATGATAGAAGACTATATTAGTATATCCTATCTCTAACTGTCACAAAATTATCATTTATTCAGTATCTTACAATATTAGCGCCTACAATGCAGCCGTACATTTACGCATTCCGATCTGTGCCGCTCTTATTGTTTTAGCTAATTTACTACATTATAAGCTATTTCCCAACATACCTATTGACAATTCTGCACATTCTGTTCAAATCCTAATTTATTGTAATTATAATTATCTAAATATTGCCACATGGAAAGCTAATAAAACTAAAGATCCCACAGTTCCATTAATTTTTCGCCTAACATTGTTGTTACACTGCAATGATTATTGAAGCTCTAGTAAACAAAATCCCAAAGGCCGTTTTTCTGCTTTTATTACCGTAAGGACAGATTGTAACTTGATCATGAATTAATTTTTATTTACTTGCAACCTTCTTGTAACCTAATCTTTCCCACCATTTCTCCATTTTAATTTAGGAATTGCTTCAAAAACCTTTAAGCGTGTAACATTATACAGGAAGAGGGTTGGACAGAGCTAATTAAAATAGCTTTTTACCAGACTTGTTTAGGTTTGCTTTAAGCATATGACAATTGTTCCTAATGGAAAGTAGAGTTCTGCTGACCGCCTTTATTCCTGCAGTTTGCCTAAATTATACTTCATGCATTTAAAATATATGCACAAAAACCTCATATGCATTGACTGCCCTCCTGAAACATTGCCTTGTACTTCAGATGTGTTATGTTTGCATTTTCTGTTTGTTGAAAAGTTTATAGATATTACAAATAGTAAAAACAACAAAACAGTGTAAAAGATTAGTGCACTGTATCCCAAATGGGAAAAAATAAAGGCTTACAGTAATGCAAAATTCAATGAAGTTGACCTGAAACATTTGTATGTTAATGAGAACATAATAGGAAAAAATACAAATATCTCAATTATGTGAGTTAATTCAGTAAACAATATATGGGAGTGAATGTGTATAAGTAAAGAGCTTACACAAACCTGCATACAGAGTTTCACAGTTTTCACTGAATCATTGATATTTTCTCCTTTTGGAAAACCAGATCCTGAACATGGGCAACCAGAGACAATCACCACCATGGCTTTGCTCAGACTTGCTTAGCTGTAGTGAACATAACGTTGGTGAACTCAAAATGTTTATTTGTACAGGGTGGTGAATTTAAGTTTTGGAGAGCTATCTTTGCGCCCTATGGTTTGGTATGGGCCATATTCATATAAACAAACTGATTAACTAAAATTCAATATTTATATAAATTTTGAGGAAACCCCACCATAAATTGTAAAGAGTGCATGAGTATGGTATCCCTAACAGAACATGGAGATGTTGGTGTAAATTTGGCTAGGCATTGTGGGACCATGTACCACCTAATCAAAAATGTACAACTCGATTCTTTCAATCCTTCAAAGTCTTATGTGTTGTTAGATCGATTTTTCTGCCTCCTAACATTCTACATACGGGAGTGGGTTAAGTGGAGCTGAAAATAACAGAGGTTATCCTCCTAAATAGGGGGTTGAACAGGTATATGTTTTTTTATTTTTGTATAGTGTCTTCATGGTTTGAAAGGCATTGGGGTTAATTTACTAGAGGAATGTAGACTGTTCATTTATTGGTTCAAATATCACCTTGCAAGGAAATTTTAACTATAGCTTAGTTAATGAGGTGAAGCGTTGCTGATTTCAATCATCCAATCATGTGCAAGCACAATGTCTTTTCATGTCTGACAGTTGTTCTAATCCTTGCCAATTCTATCCAAAACTTGAAAAAAATTTGAGCTAATATATAGGAATAAGGCAATAATACATTGTTTTAATGACTACGTATTTTGCTTTTGTTGTGAAGCATAGCAAAATGTGCCTCATTGCAAGAAACATGAATGAGACCTCTGACTCCAAGGCTGAATTACCATGGAGCTACTAGATGCTACTTCCCTTTGATTCCCACTATTGTGTCACGCACGGCGAGACAAGACAGACACTAGTGACACACGGGCCACTGCAGGCACAGGGAACAAAGGAGACACTAGAAGCAACAGGAGGCACAGGTGACTCAGGGATATCCACAGACAGACAGGAACACTGGAACAGCACAGGAAAGTTGGCTGGGAAACAACAGACTGGACAACGAGGGGTTAATGCATGAGCTGAGGAAACACTGGTGAACAGGAACTAGGTCAACAGAACTATGGGCTCGGCACAATGGAGACACGTTGCACGAACACTGTGCAGTGTGTAAGCTAGCTAAATAGGCAGGGATGGTCAAGAGGCTATTTTCTGATTGGCCAGTGAATTAGACGGAATTGATAAAGCTTGGAAACAGAAGCACACCCAGCGTCAGAACTGCCCGCAAGCGCAGGAGAGAGGCATCTAAGCTTTAGTGAGGAAGAGGTAAGTGTGACATATTGCAGGTGCCACATAATTACTCACCACCAGTGGCAAAAGTTAACACAGTGGGGCAGTTAGTTGCTTCATGAGAATGTATTCACTGCAATAAAGCAGTGAATTTTGTTTATATTTTTAACTCATATAAGTTGCTAAAAATATTTATGTTAATTACATAAGTGCTTTTAGGATAGTTGCAATGAAGTAAATAAAATTCATCTTTAGAGAAGAAATTTATTTGAGGATTTACTGACCCACAGCTTGTTTGTTAATCAGGCACAAATCTTGCCAGATACACATCACAAATACTGATAATATATTTTATTCACGATTCTAAGATGGAACAGAACATTTTGGTTATATTATGTAAAAAGGAGGTTCATTGACTTTTCATATATTCAGTAGTCAAAAATAAAAAGGTACATTTGTTTTGTGTATAATGAACATAAATTCTTCATCTTCATATTCTATGCTTCTCAATGGTTTTGTATCTCATGTGCTACGTCATAAATAGAGAGGTAGAGAGTTTATTTGAAGGAATATTATGAAGCATCCACAAAGCTAGAGTAATGAGAGGAATAGAGCAAATTTCATTTTCTAATGTATAGTGCCTATCTGATCACACATTTGAATTTTAGTCTATGGATAAAACACATATTACAAAATCAAGATAATGCATTTACAGGGAGTAAAAAATATGTATTTTTTAATGGGAAAACGGTCTAAAATCGGGCAGATGAGTGTAATCTTTATTAAATGCAGAAACCCATAATGTGCATCATGTTGTTATTCTGATTTGTGGGACAGGGTATTTAAATTAATTTTAACAGCTGGATACAGTAATGGGCTAGCAGTTAGTGAAAATTCTTTTCTCACAATGGTAAATGACTTCATTTTCTGATAGCCTGCTTTTTTAGTTCAAATGCAAGGTAGTTCTTTATGGACCTATAATCAAAGAAGAACTCCACTTTTATTTAAAAAAAAAACAATGCAATCTATATATTTGTGACACTATTTTTCTAACATCCTGTGATTAAAAATTATTTTTCTATTTAAAATTGCAGCTGCTGTAAAATTCTTTTAAAAACGTAATGTAATGTATTATGGCAACTTGGAAGCATTCTGTACATCTTTTGTGCATGGAAAGCTCCCAGAAATGTAATTTTCTAGTTGTGTGATTAACTGATCAAAGTAAAAGTTTAGGTATCTTCATACACTGAAACGCTGAACACTGAAAGTGCACCAGGTAGTTATTTTAATCCATTCCATTCTATTTAGAAGGTAAAAAAATGGCTTTTTCTTCAGGAAATTAAATGGCAGTAATTGAATATTAGGTTTGTTAAAATACTTGCAATGTACATAACTAATCCAGAGGGAATTGTTTCAAAAGTGGAGTTAAACTTTAAGGTAATATTGAACTAACCTTATGTTATTAAATTTACGTAGTTGGGTTGTCTTTATTTATTGGAATGAAATGAAAAGTTCTCACAAGATAGTTTTAAACTTGTGTCAACAGGCTTTGGGACTTAAGTAAATGACATTCATTTGACAACTATATAATTAGTTTAGGAAGCTTTTGAGATTGTTGCAGGCTTTTTTGCGAAAAAAGCGAAAAAAGCCATTTGATGCTGGTTATTAAAATTGAATTGGTTACTAGTTTTTGTGTCTATAAAGTAAATTTGCGGTTTGGATTGAGGCTTACCATTTGCCCTGATTGGGCTAGCCAACGTTATCTCTTTTAGTACACAGCAGACAACCACTGATACTGAAACTAGTAGTAACAACTGGCTGTAAACCAATTGACAATGATTTGCAAGTGAACATTTTAATTGACTTGTGGTCATCTGTGCTGCCCCTGACGCCAATGAAAATACTTGCCAATGTATAAAGGTTCTCATTGACTGTTGTCATCAAGGGTGGTCCGGCCCCCTGACAACCATCATCTAGTGAAAGCACCCACCACCTTTTATTGACCAAGCATTGGCAGCCTATTGTATACAAACAGTAGCAGCAGCATTGAGTGAAGGTACATAAAGAATTCCATAATATTGATTTGGAAGGTAAACTTTAGACAAAATCAAATATTAGCCTCAGTTTGAACCAAACATGTTTGTCCAATGCTACTTAGCAGTAGTTTGCAAAAATGTACCTTTGTAAACCCCCTAAAAATTGGTAGTGCACTTCCTGGAATAGAAGACGCTCCTGTGCTTCCAACCTTAAAGCTGTATATACAGTATTGGATCTTTGGCACTGCAATCCACGACAACATGTTTTTTCAACATATGGATTGAAACTTGCAGATGTCACTATTTTGCTGCTATTCTACCTGCTGCATGCTTTAACATGAGGAAGCAAAACCAGTTCTGGGAATTAATCCCCCCCCCCCCCCCCCCCCCCAACTCTCTTATCAAGAAGATTCTCTTTGCATTCTTCCTGCTGCATGCTTTAACATGAGGAAGCAAAACCCCGTCACCTCCTAAATCCCCCCCCCCCCCCCCCTTCCCAACTCTCTTATCAAGAAGATTCTCTTTGCATTCTTGTTTGTAGCAATTGTCAGTTCATGGAGTGATGAAATCAGTAGATATGGTGACTCTAAACCATAAACATTAAATCCGAAAGATAATAGAAATGGCTCAGTTTTCCTAGAAATTATTATGGTAGGTTTTAGCAGGAACATGGTGCACTTTTAGCAATAAACAATAATCTCAGATTGAGATGCTATTGCATTACATGTTCAGCCAGGATGTAAAACAGCTTTCAACTCACATATGACCTTTTAAAGGTCTAAAATGTTTATTCGCACAGTTTAGCAGAAAAACTGTACAAACTATAAAACATTATCTCTACTGTAAAAATAATCCAGTGACCAGTTGATATATATGATCTGATCAATGCATGGTCAAAATTTAATGCATTTCTTGCAATTTATTTTTGTACATGAGGCCAGCTATTTTTGCATTACACATATGGAGTTTTCTGTTGCAGTGATGGAGCAGTGATTGTTGCGTTTACTGCCCTTTCTCACAATGTAAGTCAATGCAGTTGAGGAAAGTTTGAGAAAGCACATGTTTTCTGCGTGTTTCTGATTCAGGTCAATGACTCAAAGTATTAAAGTAACAAGCTTGAGCGCTAGGAAACTAGCAATTTTATAAGTACAGATGAATGACATCCCTGTGTCTCCTTTATACCAGCTTCTTTAAACTAGAGAGGCTGTGAGAATGTCTTCTAGTGGTTAATCCTAAAATGTGAAAGTCATATTAAACCTGCTTTAAAAAAGCACCTGCTCTTTGGAAGGTATGCTGAAACAGGCAAGCAGAAGGCAATGCAATAGTCACAACT
This sequence comes from Pyxicephalus adspersus, assembly GCF_032062135.1. Taxonomy (NCBI): domain Eukaryota; kingdom Metazoa; phylum Chordata; class Amphibia; order Anura; family Pyxicephalidae; genus Pyxicephalus; species Pyxicephalus adspersus. The sequence goes on from NC_092859.1 coordinate 100,221,206, forward strand.
CATCAGTATTGTAGGCTTGCTTCGGCTGATTTTTTTTTTTACACTACGTATTGGTATTTTTTGTCTTTCTATGATGATTTGTGATGTAATGATCAAGAACCAGTGGAAGAAGTGGAGAAAGCAGATTTAGTTAAATAAAAGCTGGTACTGCAGGTCCCCAAGTGCATCATTTCCAACAAGTAAATGTGAGAGTAGCACAGTATGGTTAGTCAGGTTGGAAAAACACATACGTCCATCAAGTTCAAATTCAAATTCAAATTGCAGATTATTGGGAGTTTGCAGGGCTTCCTTTCGTCATGCCTCCTGTGGGATCCCTCTCAACAAGCTGATTCTAGGCATCACCATGTCAATATGATTGGGGCATGGGGAACTAGGTAAGAGAGAAACAGACATGCCAGCAAAATGGTAAGTCATTTTCTGTGTATGTACAATATGTGTATGTGAGTTTTGTATGTATAAATGTATACATAGGCATGTAGCCTGATTTATTAAAGCTCTCCAAGACTGGAGAAGACTATCATGGGTGAAACTGGGTAGTCCAGCAAGCCTGGAATGGATTTCTTAAGTCTTCAGCTATGTAGGCAGATATAAGGGGTCTATTGTTGTCAAATGTACAGAAAGTAGCCAATGGACAGGAACACCTTCCAGAGGCAAGCCCAAGTAATGAGCGGAAGATTAATTCAGACTGAAGTCAGAAATGTAAGGTCAAAACAAAGTGTCATAGGTCACAGAGCTGAAGACCACTCAACAAGGAGACAATAGGATGCTTAGCCTTAAATACCTTACTTGGTGACAATGCAGATAATAAGGGTGTGTGCACGCCATGCTGCCCACACATGAAAGAGGGCACACTTGTGGTGCACACTTATGCAGTCAAGCTATGAGCCAAGGTATGCACTGTGATTAAGCCAACTGGCTATTTGTTCTTCTCTCACAGTGGGCCTGATTTATTAAATCTCTCCAAGGCTGGAAAGGATACATTTTTATCAGGGAATCTGGGTGATCCAGCAAACTTGCTATGGGTTTCTTGTTCTAATTCAAAATCAATTAGCTATTTGTTAGCAAATGTTTTCAATCCTGGACCAGATCCATTCTAGGTTTGCTGGATCACCCAGCTTCACTGATGAAAGTGTATCTTCTCCACCCTTGGAGAGCTCTAATAAATCAGGACCAGTGTTTGAGCAGAGGGTTACTGTTGAGTTCCACAAATAAGGGAGTGATGAAATGAAATAAAGTGTGTGATTTACGATAGGCTGTATATACTTATAAGTCCCGCACTGAGTATGTTACATTCACCTGACCCCTGCATTATGTGTGTTACTAACAAATAAAATCAGCAGATATTCCTGAGAACAATATTTTACTGAAAAAGTATAAGACAATAGACCACCTCTTAAGTGAAACTTAAAAATTTGAGGGGTGTCTATAGTGAGCCATCTTAAAAAAAGATATGGTAAATCAAAAAGCAAAAGAGAATGATATGAACAACAAAAGAGTTGAGATTTAAAGTACTCATACTAAGGCATTTAGGATTACAGAGTTAACTGTTTTAGATCTAAACTATATAAGACCTCAGCAATTGCTCAATATTGTCTGTTAGGAGATGCTCATCTGCTCTCTGCTTGTTTTTTGCCCTTGTGTACTTAGTTTGGTGGACGGATATTCTGTGTATGACCTCTGCTCTGTATTCTGGACTTGTCTCTGGTAGAATCTTGGTCCTGCTTTATCTGTGGGCTCCTGGCTTGCTGCCAGCCCATTCCCAGACACCATCACTTGTGCAGTAATTCCTGGGGGCAACTAAGTGCCGGGAGACGCAACCAGTCTCTGGAGGCTAAGCGGAGGCTTATTAAAGGTGAAGACTGTGGTGTTAGATTGGAGGACTGGTCACATTGTCATTCTCAAATATCAGACTCCTAGAAGACAATGTTGAAATCTGTCCTAAAATGTTTGCTGCTGCTGTTTCTTTGTGCAGTCTAGAATATGTGCTAGCAAGCAGGCCACATAGCAGGATCTTATACCTGTGCATGTCAAAATCTAAAATGATCAAGATCCCAGCCTATAGTGGGTAATGAGTACTGTCTCATGTAATGTCCTGTCCTGAGAGCAAGGTAGTCCTTAGCCATAATGCTTTTTATTTAGTGCACAATCCTGCTCTATGCAATTCTGTCCAATCAAACATTTTGCCCTCACCTGCCATAAGGCAACATTTTTTTAATGTAGAACATAAAGGGGCTTATTTACTAATAAGAGAATGTGCCATTCACCAAAAATTCACTGCAGGTGTGCATGCTTTTTTAGATGTTTTAAATGTAATTTATTATTTTACCTGCCAAACTGCAACAAATGTTTTGGTGAATGTCACAACTTTATAAATGCATCCTTAGGTACATACAAAATGATTTGTGTTTATTTCTTTTTATGACTGTAGCAGTTTCTTCAAACAGAAACAAGGCTGGCAGAATGACATAAGTTTCATATAATAATGATACCTATAACATGATTTTATTAATGCAATAAATATTAATATAAATAAAAAAATAACTGAAAAAGAGAGTTACTTTTTTCTGTACACAATAATAAATACAATCTTGAAGCATCATATCTGCAGATATACAGGCTGGGTATTGTTTCACCTAATAAAGTGCATGCAAGTTTCTACAGATCTGTTTTTATCCTGTCTGGTCATATTAGAGTCAGGTTTATTATGCGGAACCATGAGGAAAATGCAGTAACATTACTCAAGCTGCAATAAAGTGGAGAATTTTGATGCAGTACCTTTTATTATACTGCAACACAGTATCCTTCCAAAAAAGAAAATTCTCTCTGGTCAATTCAGCCAGATCAGGTGGAACACATCAATATAATAATCATAAACATTTGTTTCTATTCAGATTACTCTGTCATCAACTCTGCTTGAAATAAAGAAAATTACATTGGCCTATGAAGATGTTTAAAATCAAGCAATGCATTTTATACTTCATTTTAATAATTTCAATATAAAGTATGTGGTATCTGCATTGTGTAAGTCAATTACATTGCTAGACCTTGGCATAATAAGTTATAATTCTGGATCCATTTAGCTGAGTGCTTCAGGTCTGAAACCTGCTACTACTGCCCTGTAGGGGAATTTTAGGAATCGCTGATTGCTCTTATATGGGTCATCCACAAGAATAGAGCTATGAAGCACACAGCCAGATAAGACTGTAAGAGATTACATTAATTCTAGTGTAGGTTGTAAAACACGGCTTAGTACAACTTAAAAGTTTAGGTTTAAATCTGCTTGCCACTTTTGCAACACCAGATCTTTAGGTCTTTAAGGGCAATTAGATTTTGTAGTGATTTGCTTGCCTTACCAAAATAAACATATCCCCATATTCCCTATCGACTTGCATTGTGAACTCTTTTGGGTAATTAATAGTTGCAATTTATGAACCAGGATTTTAAAACACTTATCTGCCATGCAATATAAAGAAGTATACCCTTTATGAGAAAAAATGAAGCTTTATTAGTGGCTGTTGTATGAACAGTTCCTGGCCAACCTAGGTGGCCTCACTTAGCTGTCTTAAACTGCCCACTTACCTTTCCCTGTGCTGGTTCTCCTTTTTGTTTAGCCATATTTCCAATTTACAGGCAGTACAAAAGGTACACAATTAATGTCACAATCATTGTTTCTAATAGGTACTGACAAAGCATTTCTTATTGAATCTTTTTGTAACAAACTCTCAGTAACTCTCATTTATCAATGTCATGTTTTCCTGTTTCAACCTATGCACAGTCGGTTCACTTGTTTATTGCCAGTGCTTAATACTAGGCCTCCAGCGGTTGCATTTTGCTGCAAGTGACCAATGGTCAGAGTTCCAGCCTTTCTACTGAAGTATTGATAAATAAGGAGTGTCTTACTGAAGGGTGTATATACTTGCGTGTCAATTATTTTGTGTTTTTCCCATTGCTATTTATCTATTTATTTATCTAAAAGAATTATCAAAAATACATTTTGACTTTAAATGTTTGATTGGTATAGTTGTGTCGGTTGGTGTTATAGTTAGGGTTTTAAAACACTAAAACCCGAAAACTCCCAGTGGGGTAATGCAAACATTTTTTTTATTAGTATATATTGTTAGCCAGTCATTGTATTTTATTTTTTATAAAATATCCAGTAAAGCCCCCACCACAATATTACCTCTTTGTCCCAATGGGTGTCATAGCTTCTTATCATCTCTTCCTTCCTCATACATATTATTTTTATCCTATACCAGCTGAATCTTAGCAGTCTTTATATCTAATAAAATTCCATATATAATGTAAATATTTAATAGTATTCTAATACAGATTCTTTCTACTACATCAAAATGTTCTAGCAGTGATGGGCACTAGCATCTTTGGTGTAAAAGCCTTCACAGTCAATCCCAGGCACGTAATAATAAATAACAATTTTATCTGATTATACAACTATGTCAGGAATCATCTGCTTTAATTAAAAGGAGAACTCTAATAAGAAATACATCTGTCATTTACGAAAGGTCATAATCCATAGCAAGCAGGCTTTTCTTGGTTAATGTTTCTCTGTAAGGTGTGGCTGAGGAACAGAGTTTAAAGAACTGCTGGTGTTCAATAGAGCACCCCACTTGAGCCCCCGGGCACTTTGAAAGAGGCAGCCAAAAAATGGCATAAAGTCTCTATAGAGCACTAGGTGTTCAAGAGGGCACCCAGCAAAAAGAGGACTTCACTGCAGATGATGTCTAGGTTGTGACATTCAGGCATACCAAAGTAGTCAGCCAAAAAAAAAGTTCCAAAGACAGACAATATCAGTTTTTAGGAACAAGCTAATAAATAGGTCATATGAAGACCAAGTCCAGACGTAGTCAAGAATAAACAGAATATGGTAACCAGAAAACCATCAATAAGGTATGTGGGAACATAGTATCAGGAAGGATCATTGAAACATACAGGAACATGGAGGGTCATTGAAACGCATGGGGGTCCTAGTGTCACAGGTGGCACTAGGCTCAAGGGGATCACAGGGGGCATGAAGACCACAAAAAGAAGAAATAGTAGCCTTGGCTCATTGTCCAAATACTTAGTAATTGTTTACAACATCTTCAAATGTCCTAGACAATCATAAGAGACATCTCTTGATTAGTTGATGTGCTGATGCTCTAGAAATGCCCTGTATAACAAAAAGTGTGACATGATTTTCTTATCTATAATAGATAACTCCTATAGTACTATACTATTGCACTTAATGTACTTTCAAAACAGCTTTAGGGAGACTCACTCCCTAATATTTTGCCATGTAAAGCTCATAAGTACATTAGAAATAGGAGAAAGAGGAAAATGATAGGGGGAGGGAGTTTGTAAGACAATGCAGTTTGAAAAAAAAAAAGCTAACTCCCATCCTTGCTGACATGTCAACGTTAAGACTGACAAAATATTCTACTGGAGTCTGGGGAACTGGAGTCTGGGGAACAAAGTAATTGTGGCCTTGCGTGCAGAGAGTTTAACAAGCAAATAAAACACTGCAAGGAACAATGTGCAAATGGCAAGACCTTTATGAAACAATTATTGACCATTTTTTACTCGTGTGGCTTCTCTATTGTAAAATATGATGGGTTTGTTTGTTCAACTACCCATTTATTTCTCCTACTATTGAATAAAAACATTTGTTGTAGGCATATCACTATATTGGCAATCCATTGAAATAAATTGGTGATGGTCAGCTATTTATAAAAGTGCTTATTGGCATTAGATTAAGTCAAGTTGTCTAGCCCCAAACCTGCTGATTTGAAGTAATTGATTACCCCTTTACTCTTTTGTTTATTAGGGAAATAAATTGTGTACACCTAACACAGTGATAACGTAAAGCTGGACAGTGACCACAACACTTTGAACTTGTTTGTACAATGTTTGCATGATCTCCTTTAGATATACGTACAACCACTCAAACTAAAAAAGGAAGGTCTGTGTAAATATGTATTTTTTATTTAGTGACAAAGTCTTTTGCATGCGATGGCAATTGGCAAATCCATACAGGTCATACAGTGTACAAACAGATTTGGTCATTTGGAATTTGGAACCTTTTTGGTCACCCTTTAGGGATATAATAACACAGGAGCACAACTTCCCTATCAGATGGTCACAGTGTTATGTCTCTTCCTTATTGCTTTGTATTCATTTTCAAAGACATGTTCATATGAACATAAATCTTACTGTACTTAGTTTCTTTTAAATATGTAGGTTAATCTATGGTTTATGCAAAGCACAGTGGGATGTCTGGTAAAGGTTGAGTCTGTTCTATCCCATGTATTTATACAAATCTTATCACTCTTGTTTCAGCTTCTTATCGTTTTCTGCACTCTTACAGTTCAGTTCTGACTTTATATGCATATGTATTTATTAATATTAAACATTGTACTAGGCATATGCTATGAAAGTTGTTAATAGGCAGCTTATTGATTTTAGAAAGCAAGGTGCTCTATTATAACGCAAAATCCTGGTATAATCTGACTCTCAAGGTGGCAGTATTTTATAGGTGCCCAGGGCTATGACTCACTAAATCAGTACATTAGTGTCATGGTCAGTGCAAAGAATGCTGCTTAGATTGATGGCAAGTGAGAAAATGTCACCCTTACATATTTTTAAAAAGATCATTGGTTAAAACTGACTGACAAGGTTCAAAATGCTCATAGTTCAAGAAACCCTGGTTAAAAAAACCCTGCACTAGATGCTACTTCACTATATGGCTGCAATACCACAGATGTGTCATAATGGTTTGAGGATGAAATACCAGTGTGCAATCAGGGACACAAATACCCCACACTCCTGGAAAGTTGTTGTATACTAATTATTCTTCTGCTAAAGTAACTCTGTAGGAGAGCAAAATTTAGAAGTATAGGGGACAGGTAGGCTCTTACTTTTTTGTAATTGGGGAATTGACATTAGGAGCTTATCCAAACCTAAAAACACAATGTAATATATTGCAGATTACCAGTCCTATATGTAGCTGCAATAAAGTACACAGAAAGTTAAAAAAATACTGGATTTCTGACAGACAAGTAAGTTTCCTGTATCTGAATCTGAATACTAATGCCATAACCTCTATTAGCTTCCAACTTCAATAAATTAAATTTTTTTCTTTGAGTTAAAATATACTTTAACTCCCGGTTATGATTTTATTAAGCAAACTACATTTCATGTGCATTAAAACAAAAGATGATCAATATTGTTCCGGCCTTCTCTTTCTAAAGTAACTATAGCATAAATAGAAAAGCCTGTCCCTGGCCAGCATCTAAAGAATGGCACCCTTGTTCTCCACGTAGAAGCAGTGGTCAGTCAAATGTTTGACCCCTTACCACACACTGAATTAGACCTGTAACTTTGCAATCAGAGATGGAAATGGATAAATCTGACTGAGGTTGTGTCAGACATCTGTAGAGAAATACACAGCATTATTTGTATCAGTATCAGTCCACATTATTTCTGGAGGACTCATTCACTTCACTGTCTCCCTGAACATTAAAAAAATATTACATATATCACAAACTAAATTGCAAACTACCCTTCGTGTAAGATTTATGGGAGCTGCACTGTTCTCGAATGATAGCAATTAAAAGAATATACTGTGAGTGGTGAGATAAAGGCAAGAGAATGAAGAATTAAGTATTTAACAGAACATTTTAATGAACTATTTTGCCATCGCTTCTATTATTATACTTGTATAACTGAATAATTGTAATATTTCACATCCTAGAAATGATTCACAGTTATCATTATTTAATATAATTTAAAAATCAAAAAAGCATTTGTATGTAAAACAGTAAGACATTGAAATTATGTTTTTGTCTTCATCATTGCTTGAGGACAAGTAAAATTAAATGGTGATCAAATAAGTAATGTTGTGCTTTCAATTAACAAAGCCGTTCACGTCTAGACCATGGAGGAATTAATTTGGATATGGGCAAAATAATGGCTACTATAAATCAAAAGTCATTTGGCTTCTTCACTTATTGCACCAAACTAATAGTTTGGCCTTGTTAAATCGTAATGCATGTATTTGTTTAATGAAACTTTCTAAACAAACAAAACTATATTAGTATGTACTAAGAACTGTGTCCACTGTGCGGGGTAATTATTGTGAAGGAGTAACTATATCCACAACTAACCATGCACTTTATTTGGTGTCTGCCAGCACTAAGGGATATTACAGCTCTGTGGACCTCCATAATGTTTTCTCTATTCAGCAATAGCTTATACTTCAGCCTCCAGATGCCCAACCTGTGGCCCCTTGATTCGCATTGAGTGGTCTTTGGGACCCCTGTAGACAGTAGTTCTTACTCTTGTCATTGACTGAAAATGTTCCTGACACTGGGTTGTACTCTTTTTTCCAATTCAGTGCTGCCCTTCCCTTTTTTTGATATTGACATGCTATTCTGAATTCCCTGTGTTGGAATGTAAAAAAAGCCCTTTACCGAATATGCCGAATATGGTATATTACTGATGATGCCTTGTTAGTGAGCATTCTTTAATAGTCTCATGTCAATGTCTACAACTCTTGTCTGCTAGAATGTCTCTGACTATCTTATATAGCAGGATTTTCATAACATTATATTTACTAATTAGAAGGATAACAATTTAAACCCCTTTATTTAGAAAGCTGACCACCACTGGTTTGGGGACCAATATATTGGTCAGTTTAGACAGAACTATTTATTGGCAGAACTGGCTTATTGTATCTGTGTAGGATGCAGAGGTCTATGCAGCCTGGATGGTTTAAATTAGGGGTACCAAACCTATGGCCCGCGGAGTGCCAAATTCAAGCCCTCTCCTCATTCCTTCTCTGCTCGTTGTCTTGCGGGGGATGGGGCGTGCGCATCTCCTATGTTTCTGTATGAGATTGTGCTGGCAGGGGAGTGAGAGAGTGGGTGTGTACTATAGACCTGGCAATGAGCTATGGCTGCTCCCCACCCACTTAGTACTGTGAGATAATCCCAGCGGCAGCAGCATGAGAGCTGTGTCTGTCCCCATGGAACTGTCATTATTCCCATGTATAAACCTTCATATCTACATTGAAATAGAAATGTGATATTTTCAGGGTACACAGGGGACCCTGAGAGCTGTTACTAAACCAAATTTCAGCCCAGTAAACATAACAAGTTGCCAGATACGGGGTCACAAGCATAAGATTCTAATAACAAGCAGGGATATTTTCACATTAGGAGGGGGCTATTTCAAGACCTTGGTCCTCAAATTGAGTTTGCATATTAGGGATCCCTGGGTCCCATTTTTTTTAGCAATGAGCATACTGTCATATCACTCAATGCTTTTGTGGTCTAAATATATACTTGCTGGTTCAAAAAACTTCAAGATTGTGTTCAGACTGGAGGTGAGGTTGCAGTGCATTTACCCCTTCCTCATGCCATAGAACCCTGCCTAGGGGGAGATGCTTAGTAGTTCTCACTGCCCCTTGAGTCCAATCTGCAGACGCTGCGCTGCGAAGGACTGAGCGGCTGGTGGATTGCTTGTTACACATACCTGACTACTTAGCTTCTGTGACTCTCAATTTCTCTGAAACAGAGGGGTAGGAAATGCCCCCTTTTGTGCCCCCCCCCCAATAAAATGTTATAACCATCATCTCACATTACCTTGTCACACATTATTATCACCTTATTCTCTATAAACCCCAATTTCTCTGTAAGAAAAGTGAAATGTAACCACATGTGAGGGACTATTGTGGCTAACTCCCCCTAAAATGTATTCACTGCGGCAATATCACAAGATTCAAAAAACCTGTCATACTGTGCGACCCTGTCACACATAACTACCCACTTACCTTCTGTAAACCCTAATTTCTTAGGAACAGGGAGATGTAGTAGTAAGAACATGTAGTAGTAAGAACATGTACCCCTGGGCTATCTGTCACATGAATTCCAATTATCTTGAAGTATCTATTGCAAAGATTTGGGGGTACAAAGAACACATTGTATGGTGTAGTTTCTGCTCTTTGGTACAGGAATGGTGAACGGGGAGCAATAGTGCAGAATAGTGCATTCTTCATTTTTCATTTCCTTAATTGGATGCATGTACATTACGGTATCTATAAACATTTCAATTTAATTTAATTTTGAATTAAAACTATTCTAGTTTTAAACATACATATTTAATGTTTGTTTGCATTGTAGCCAGTGGGTTTTATCTCAATGTCAACAGTGACCCCCAGATGAAAAAAGGTTGGGTACCACTGGTTTAAATAATTTGGATGCAATATGTAATATGTAAAAATTAATACAAAAATCAAAAGGAGAACCAAAGGGGCCTCCATTGGCTATGACAAAGTTGACATCCATTTGTCTCAGTATTACAGGTCTTGCCACTGGAATGTCCTAGATGACTTATTATTATTGTTTATTATTATTATTAAAATATATAAACTATTCTCCAAAAAATGTTGTAAGTGATTTAAAAATGTACATTTATCCAAAACTGCAGTGTATGCTTTAATGATAGTTGTAGGCTACTATGTCTTGTTTGATCACACTATATGGACAAATAGATATTAACATTTTATATATTCAATATATATATTCCGATATATAAACAATATATCAGCATAGGCAAAGGAAATAATAATAATAATCCCTTAGTCCTGATCAAATCAAATATAAACTGCAGATGACAAATAGGAAAAGGTTTACAATATCTTCAATATTTTTTATTTTGTTTTCAAAGTTCCTCTATATTTCCCTGCAATACTGAAATGAAACTTTTGTATTCTTAGGTCATTAGATATGACAAGTAGCCCCAGGTTTATTTTCTGCTGAGTTATTTTGAGTATCACACTATGAAGAATGCTTTGTGCCCTAGGATTACTCTGACCGAAAGTCTTCTATTTTGCATATCTTCAGAGGAGTTCATAGAAGCAATAAATGTTTATATTCTCATGAACGTAAAGCACTGTTTTGTAATGATGAAATTATATGGGAGCATATCATACTTTTATTTGTTTACCAATAATACTCATTCATTTGGTATTTCCACAGCTAGGTTGCTGTAAAATATTTGCACATAACAAAAAAAATATAATAACTAACCCTGGCACTGGCAGAGACATAGGGCCTGATTTATTAATGCTCTCCAAGGCTGGAGAGGATACACTTTCATCATTGAAGCTGGGTGATCCAGCCAACCTGAATTGGATCTGGTCCAGGACTAACAAATAGCAAATGACTTGCTGGATCACCCAGCTTCATTCATATGTATCCTCTCCAGTCTTAGAGAGTTTAATAAATCAGGTCCATAATATTCAGCATTAGCAGGAAATTACTTGATTAGCAGGAAATTGTTTCTGACGATGCCCTAGCGATAAATTTTTAGGGTTGTTAGCCACATGTGTTCCCCACTTGTACCTCTAATTTTGTTCACCTGTACCCCCCCCCCCGTTCCATAGAAATTGGGGTTCAGGTGCTAGAAGCCTCCAGCAACGTGTAACAGGGTAGATTTTTTTGATGGGCAGAGTTCTTTATGTCCTGACGATGGCCTGCCGATTAAATTTTAGGGGCTGTTAGTCACAGGTGTCCTTGCACTTACACTTGCACCTACATTTTTGGTTTTGTACATCTCCCCATTCTAGAGAAATTGGGGTTCAAAGTGGGGAAGGGGACAGGGTGGTGTAGTATGACATTTCTAGTTTTGTGACAGGTAGGTATAAATTTGGGGTTTGCGCCTCCTTGCTATGTAAGCCACCCCGGGGGTCCATAATTTGTATGTTTAATTTCAGGCTTCTAGACACACTTTTAAAACAGCAACCCTGATGTTCAATTTTAACAAAATTTTACAATTATGACCCCCGCACTATTAACTATGAGGGTCCCATGTGTACCCTGAAGTTGGTAGGACATACTGTTTAGGAGATATGGAGGTTTGCAGTTCATGACATACTGCATTCATACACAAACACAGCTGTGAAACTTTTCTAATGATGATGTCATTGTACACGTCCATTTGTACACGCCCCCTGGTAGATAATTATTTTACAGGTAGATTTTTTCGTTAAAACACCAGAAGGGGAATCCCCCTCCTTTGCAGTGTCTACGGGAGGAAGGAGCTCCCCCATCAGGGATCCCCCATTGTCGGCCGAAGGGAGCCACAACAAGGGAGGCTAAAGAGCCGCATGCGGCTCCGAGCCGCGGGATGCTGACCCCTTGTCTAGACAGACTGAGGTCTGGGCAGGTGGCAGGTTAGCACAGTTAAGGTTAAAGCAGGGGTCAGGGCGAGTGGCAGGTAAGCATTTTCAAGGTCCAAGCACAGGTCAGGCAGGTGACAGGCAAACATAAGTGAGGTCAGGCCAATGGTAAGGAATCCAAAAAGTTCAATGTTGCAGAGTATAGCCCCCCAGGTCTCAGGTAACAACGCTGAGGATCAAGCAACTAGAGCCAGGAACAAGCAAGGTATAAATAAGACTAGAAGCCAAAAGCCAATAGGACAAGATTGGAACTAGGAACAAGTCTGCTCATTTGCTGCATACTTAGAAATACAAAATATCTACAGTTTGCACTTGTAAAAGTGTGTTGAGAGAATAAAAAATGTGATGCAATTAGGTCATTTAAGTATAGGTGGTCATCTTAAAATTTTCATATCACAACAAACATACTCTATAAAAATATATCAAACATGACATGGTATCAGATAACTCCCATTAGGAATATTACAGTTAAAGTTTCATCTTCAGCTTAAACCAAAAAGAAGCGTTAGAGACGATAAGCAATATGAAAAATGTGTATCACAAGTAAAATAAGTAAGGGAAATATACCCAATAGGGAAACTGAAATGTTAATTCTTTTCTGCTGGGTTTTTAATTGGTTGAGTTGGACTTTAACCCTTTTATGTCCCAGGTTAATCAAAACTTTTATAATTAGACTTTGTATGCAGCAGTTTCGAAAATAACAAAATTGTGAAATAATAATGTTTTAATTTGTTTAATGTGTAACATATTTTGTATTACTAACTCTTTTTTAAAATATTATAATAATTCTTTTCACACATTGATTCAAAGTACAAGTACAAAGTTTATGTAGTGTTTCATCAGTTTGTAAACTCAAAAACATGGCAATAAATCATAGATTTCTAGATTTAACTTTACTAGTGCATAGGCTGTAATTCAGTAATCGAGTTCCAAAGTCGGGGTAAAGTTTGTTATGTGGATGTGTCTGGATGTGAATGGCAGAGGAGGTGACCAAGGTGGAGGATAGGTTGTGGATGAGAAGGTTGTGCTTGAGATGGTATCTGCTAATAATAATATTATGATAATAATAAGTTATTATATTTATGGAGGGGACAAGTTATAAAGAATTTATAAGTGGGGGTTAGGAGTTTGTACTGAATTCTTAGGGTGTTTGGCAGTCAGTAGATGGATTGACAAGGAGAGATACCTGAGGAGCACAGGGAGAGGTGGATTAGACAAGTACAATTTATTATTGATTTAAAAGGTGCCAGTCTGTTAGTTGGAAGACTGCAGAGGATGATGTTCTAGTAACTAAGAAGAAATAGGATAGGGGCATATACAAACATTTTAAAAGTCTCATTGAGAAGGTATCCACGATATATGTAATGTAATATTAAGCATTTACCTGTAAGTAAAAGGTGGCTATTTTTCCTTCCCTATGGGGAGTTATGGACTGTGCCTTCTACAATAAAAATCCTGTCTGCTCACAGTTTTTCCTTGTGGAATTTTAGTTCCACTTTAAATCAGAACTGTTGGTGCTATTCACTAATACAAAGCCTTATGAAAATTGATAGTGCAGGGTAGATCTTCCATATTGATATAATCTACAGAGAGAAAACTGAACACCTTTTACTGTTTTCTATGTAAAGAACCTCTACTAGTTCACAAAGAAGTATTGCAAATTCTTTCCTAAAAACTCTCCCAGGGGATAATAGAAGCTGATCTACTGTGAGTATTGCAAATGAACTCTCCAAGCATAATGTAGAGCCCAGATCTCTGCTGTCATCTCTAACCAGCTAATCAAAAGCCAGGTGAGTTTTAATTATTTTCACTGTGTGATATAGAAAGATTTGGGGGCACAGAAGTAATGATCAGATTGCATATTTTTGCTTGACTTTTTTCTGATGGCTGTTTTTGTAATTCCCAATTTACAATGAGATGTCGCCTTTTTATATTTTGATCAGTACTTTGATTGTCATACCATCAATTAGAAATCAATTACATTAAAAACACAGTAACTGATATGTGAAAAGGGCATGTGACTGCCCACTGCCATACCCTACGCACTTTGATTTTGCACGTACAGCCTTCTCTACATATAGAGCCTGGTATCACTCTGTTTGTACTTCTTACTGTCAGTACTACCCTCTAATTTCCTTTGCAGTGCTCTTCTGCTCTCATAACTAGTGTAGTCATCCTGCTTTTATTATAGGCTTTTATACCCTCTACAAACATTTCCTGCACACACTTACCAGTGTCATACCCTTCTCTCCACACTATTCTCCTGCATATATCGCTCAATATAAACACTTCAAATAAAAAGAGTAACCATAATACAACCCATTCAGCTGGCAGGCACACATATTAATTTACTGCAAGGTACTTAAAAAGTAAAGATGGAATTGTGATTCCTCTTATAGTTGCAGCATGTGTTTGTCCTTGGATATCCCCATAAACCAGTTCATATACTTCCTTCTGTGAGCACAAGTTAATTATGCTACTTTATTTTGTTCACGCATACCTTTTCATCTAATACACAAATCTAATGTTTTTTCCATTATCTGAATTGCTGTATAAAATGACCATAAAGTTATCAATTTTTGCCCTTCTTCACAAGACGTCTACTAAGGTGAAGTCAAAGTCTGTAATTTTGCCCTAAATATGTTAAATATGCCTTGTTATATGATTAACATACTATAAGGGGTGAGGTCCACAGTACACAATCAACTAATCTGAACCAAGATAATTACCTTGTCATTTTATTTCCTACACTAAACATCATATAAATTCTGCTTACACTTCTCAGGTTGAATGATCAGTCTTCTGTTAACACTGCACAATTTCAACCCAACTCAGCATTTTTAATGTTCCTAGCCTTGTCTGTTTAAGAAAAGCACATGATTTTGCTAGTTTTATATGAATGGAGCCTGGCATGAGATTCCTTGTCCCTTTTCATTCATTATCATTTCAGTACATATAAAAAAAATTATATTAATACTTCTTAACAAATTAAAAAACACATGGCATCTATTAGTATTTAACTTTTGTTAAAGCCCCAAACATTTGCAAACATATTCAGCTGTTAATATAAGTCACTATTTAAATCATTTTATAAGTAACACAGTAAATGCACTCACTACTTTGCATAATGACAATAACTAAACGCCATAACAATCCATGTCAATACATTTGGCATTGACAAGAAATGACCTTTTCACCTATTCTTCATGGGAAGTGGGTATTTAATAAAGCAATGGTACAATGCCAAATAGGAGTTCACAACACTACCTGGTGGGTTGCATTCAACATTAATTAGCATTTGAATTTAGGTCTGTAATTAACCTGTGTCACCAAATTTGATTTATATAGAATAAATTGTAACGCAGGGAGTGAAAAAATGAAGAAATACATTTCACTTGGTGATGATTAGTCATTTTCGACTTTGGCTTTGGTTTTTTACACCTCTGACAGATGTGCAGTCATCCACGGTTCTGGAAAATTAATGGCGCAGGCTATTTTTATACTACAAATAACTTTCTGTCCTTTTATAGTTTTTCCATTATTCATTTTAGTCAAAATACTCTGAAGGATGTGTCATTAGTTGAAATAATTTGCTATTCCAAAATACAATTGCATATCTTCTCAGACTACTGTTCCTGTAGTTTTAAAGAAACCATCAGGACATCTGTTATTTGTCACAGACAAGGATTCTATCTAGAGGATTCCAATTCAGCGGCACTACATCACGGGCAGGGAGTACACTCGGGCAGGTTCTGTACTAAGGCTAGTTCTGAGATGACAGTGTCCAGCACTGGAGGGAGCCTTGACTTTGCCTGTTAATAAGTCATCATTAAAGAATGCCTTCATTTGCTGCAATGTGATCTACATCAAGATTAGGTTCATAATTGGGTTTTTACAATATTCGAGTGATTCTTTTTGTCAATTTGCTTGGCAAAAATCTGAAAAGTCAATCCTAGAACACATATAGACAGACACATTTTTATATGTATGTTAGCTTTATAGGCATACTTCAAGCAAAAGTAAAGTGAAGGAAAGGTATTTAGCATAGAATATTAGTATTACCATAAAGTATTTTTTGTATTTTTGTTCCATTTTGTTTTCTATTGAAATACAATGAACACAATAAAATATACAACAATAATCCAAAGTAGTTTAGTCTTCATTTGTCCTTGTCCTATGACACAGACAAAAAACAAGTCCCAGCATTCCAATTTGGTTTGCAAATGTGGCTTCCTGGATGATATTAGAAATTCATAGATTTAATTATATTATGACTGGCCATCTAATTCTATCACTTGTCAACATTGCATTAGAACTTGTGGCAGAGAAGACCTGTCTTTAATGGCCAGGAGAGCATTTTCAGCAGTCTCCTAGATGTCGTTTAATTCATTTTGATGAATTTCTTCACTACTATGGAGAGCATGCAGTAATTGAGATGAAAATAAGTAAACACATTTTTGGTTATGTCACTGGCTGCCAATCTATTTTATTTAATAAAACTGTCTTTTAACAATAAAATAAATAACAGAAAGCAGATCCAGTAAGTAACTTTAAACAGACTGGTCCTAGGGTTGTTGTAAAGATAACCCCTCTGCTAATAAATTATTATATCAACTCTGTGTTAGGAAATGCTCATCTGTCCAGCGACTCCGTGCTGTGCACCATCATAGTAATAAACACTGTCTGTTCTGTCCAGCAATGTCAATTGCGGCAGCCAGGAGAACTGGGATACCAGCAGCCTCTGCTTCCCTCTAGATGTGCAGCCTGATAGATTTATGGCATCCCCAGGATCTATTGTTAGGCTGAACAGCTCAAGGCGATTTTAGAGGCTGATCAACTCCTGATTAAGTCCTGAACTGCTACTGGCTGCTTGGACTTTAAAGCCTCTCTGCGCTCAGTCATCAGTGCCTGTTGTAGAGTTTAGCTGGGCTTATCTGTGCTGGAGATTTATCGTCTGATTTACTGTTGCTGACCCAGCCTGTTTCTGACATTGCCATTTTATGCTCTCTGGACCGACCTTTGCCTGTGACCTGGACTGCTTGTGTTTTGTCTTTGTGTACTTCGTTTGGTGGATGGATATTCTGTGTATGACCTCTGCTCTGTATTCTGGACTTGGCTCTGTTGGAATCCTGGTGCTGCTATCTGTGGGCTCCTGGCTTGCTGCTGTAAGTCCTGGGGGCAACCGAGTGCTGAGAGACGCAACCAGTCTCCCGAGGCTGAGCGGGGGCTTACTAAAGGTGAAGACTGGGGTGTTAGATTGCCGGACTGGTGTCTGGTGGGGACTGGTGCTGACCAGGACCTTACACTTGTTTGGGGAACAGGGGTTGGAGAATTAACTTTTATGCTTCGTAATAGTTTTCTATATTAGTAATGCTTGGCAATAATATTAGTACCAACAATAATGGTATTTTTGATTACATAATAGTTTGTGCTCTTGCACCTATATATTCTTCAACTCAAACTGCAAATACCTTAAACTTTTTTTTTGTTGCAGACCTCCAGCTTTAGGAGAAACTTTGGGATTTTTTTAACAACCACAGAAAGACTGCATTAGGCATATATGATTTTTTTCAGGGTTGTAAAACAAGTAATGGCAATACATCTGCACTGCAAAGACAGCTAAACAAATTATGTTTTGTCAATATCAACAATCCTGATAAAGACTAGGCTTCAGACTTTGTTTCAGCAACCTCTCTTTCTCCCGTCCCCAAGTCCCACAGTGGCTTTGGTCACTAAAGGTATAGTATAAAGGTAAAGGTATATTATACAGCACCAAGAGGTCCTGAATGGTGAAAGTTCTTCTATTTTTTTTTTTCTTTTTTAGCTATTCTGACCTCAGAATGGGACTTGAAGCCATCTGCAGAAAATGGTGCACAGACAGCCAAAGTACATTTTTCTGTCACTGCTAGTAAGTGACGGAATTCATCATGACAAAATTGAAAAAAAAAACGAGGACAACAGTGCTTGCCATTTTCTTTTACTGAAAGTTAGAGGCAGAGCTAAAAGAAACTGGTGGGACTTATTTTTTGAATTTTGAATTTTAATATATTTGCCTTAGGTAAAAATTCACTTTATATATACATTGTGCCAATTTCAAAATGTCATCCCTGAGTTGACATAAGACTGGAAATAGTCCTTGAAAAAATCCAGCCACTAGTTAATCCTCAACTCAATCTAATCCTCTTGGGTCTTGATCCAGTATTCAAACTAAAGGGAGCAAGAGGGGGTGTACTAGTACTGCTACTAGGCATACTACGAGTAGTAGCAGACCAAAAGGTCTGTTTTGCTTGTTTTCACATGGTAGCAAGAGGCAGGTTTATCCCATATGGACAGGCTAGTTAAATCATCATCTCTGCTACAGCAAGGAGATAAAAACAGTACACATGATACATTACCCTGGAGCCAGGACCTCTGCTTCCTCTGCAACATTCAAAAATTTACTTTGTCTCTCTGGGCACAGGTTCTAAATTGTCTCTTCATTTTGCCAACAGTATTCCTGTCTCTTAGGAAATTGGACAAGTCATGTGCAGCAGTCATAGGAAACAAATTCTGATGAGGCAGGGGTGCACTCTGATTTCAAAATGTTTTGAATCTGGCGGTAAACACATTTCTGAATAGCTACCCTGGCTTGCAAGGTGTCTTGCCCTGCCCAGAAATGTCTGTGCCCACGTCTGCAGATCCTTCACAGCAAAAAAATTATTTGTGGCCTAACTGAGACAGAATGGTCTTTGCTCACCCACAATTGGGTTGAACATACCATTTGCTGGACTTCCTGTATGACCAAAATAAGTCAGTAACTTACTATCCGATGGTCCACAGAGAAAATATATCGCTTTTATTTTAACCAGTGGAATCCTATTAGGGACAGTTGATGCTTTTTGGAGCCTATAGAGGAGGAATTTTTTTTTTCCTTACTTCTTTTGTTTTGGTCCTGGTGTCTTTCTAAAAACCTTTAAACCTTAGAAATGTGTAATTGAAGCCATTCAGCAACCATATTTTGCTTTCTAGACTGGGCTAAATCGATGGAAAGTGAATCTTTTATCGTGTTACAGCTTACTGCTCTTGAACATTTACTATGCTCTTTGCACTACCTTATTAGATAAGCCTAAATGTTTTCTAAAAAGTATGCTAAGAAGATAATTATATTTTAATGACTTGTACTTAAATCTATAAATTGACCAATTTAGCTAGAGTTTTTTCTATACTTAATAGATATAAATTTATTGTTAAACAAAAAGATGCAATAATTATGCAGGAATTTATGCTGGAAATCTGGACAATGTTAAATATGTAACTGTAAGGCAACATCTGTTTCAGGAATTAAACACTGGATGACCCAAAATTGCATCATGAAAAAGTAAAGGATTCTTCACTGCTGTACTTTTGTCCCTCATCCTTTTCTTCTGCTTATATCAATCATTACTTAATTTATACCAAAAAAAAAAGAAAAAATAAATCCACTGCTGCAGATCTTCTTGGTCCTTTCATTCAAATAGAACCTAATTTCTATCAGTAAGTGTCCATGTTGTGCCAGGGACATCAGTGACAGGGACACCTAAAGAAGGATACTATTTGAACTAAAGACAGAAACGGAAAAGATCGAGTTGGGAGAAAGTGTTGCAACATATTCTCTGCTATCTTTCTGCTCTTCTTTTCAGCTTGATTGGCTGTGCCAGGATTCCTGACACCTATTAAGAAAGCCGTGCTTGCACATACACAGCTCAACTTTGTGTCCAGAAACTTGGAGTGATCAGAAAGGACATTTATGAAATTACTGTATTAGTTATCTGATCAGGCATTTGTAAAAGTGGAAATTTAGTTCCACTTTAATGTATGCATCCCACATTTTGTGGGTATTTCACAACATCAGGTAATAAAGCCACTGTATTTAGCCACTCTGATCAATATTTGTATAACTTGTGTATTTTTCTAATTGTTTTCTAAAGTTTGATGAGCCCATTAAAATAACGTTATTTAAGAATACAAACCCAACAATTTTAGATTCTCTACAATATGTTGCAGTATTCAGATATTTCATGTATCAACATGGTTCACTTTTCTATGTAACGCTCTTTTACAATTTCTAATCTGTCTATGTTTTTCTGTGATAGTAGTTTTTATAGTAGTTTAAATGATTTCTTTAAATAAAATCCAAGCAGCTGGATTTTATCCTAATTGACTAGGAGAAAACCATTAATCATGTAAACACAAAACCTGTAGAGCTCATTGGAAATAAATAGGTGCTAGCAAATCTCCTAGACAAATTAAGGACACTTCACAAAAAGTATCAACACAGTACAAAAACATACAAAAAATGTATAACTGCAAGAGGAAGCTTTGTCTTGTCACCTCCTAAGACCTAAATAAGTTAATATTTGTGGACCATTGAAATATGATTCAGACAGTCAGCAAAAAGTGCAAAAGCATAAAATGACCCTGAATGAATAATAATGTACATATAAGCATTGCCAAAACCAAACTAGTTCAGGTCAGTGAAACTTTCCCCTGCAAGCATATTCACTAAAGATGGAAAATCAGAGAAACAGACAACAACCTTGAATTTAAAAAGTTTCCCAGTGTGGATAAGCAAAACCCTTATTTGTACCATCTTTACACCCACTCTGCATTATCACTATCAAACAAATGTGCTCAATACAAAAAACAAAGAAAGAATATTTACATGTGGGGCACATTTTTTCAAGAACATGAAGCAGAAAAAGAAAAGAGAAATGTTATTATATTGTGGCTGTGTTATCATGTATCTCAATTATACCTCTTTCCTTGATCAACAGTTATCCAATGTCAAATCCCAAATTGAAACTACAAAAAAGAAAAATTAGACATTGGGACTTTAAAAGGCATTATTAATCACACAGAACTTACACATAATGTGTCATTAATAAAATCATAGAAACTTTTTATTTGTGTCGATAAAAATCACATAAAAACAAACATGGAATCACATTACAAAGCCATGTGATGTGAAGTCTCATGCATGTGTACTACGCGTTTCGCAGCACAAGGCCCGCTTCATAAGGAACAAGAAGACCTACAATATCAATGACTTATTAATAATCACATTACACTTTCTATGTAAAAAACAAAAATTACACATATATTTCTCATTCTTAAATATTATTAATAGATCCTACATTTTTCAGAAATATTAATTAACTTTCATCTATGGTCATATGTAGAAGGCATGCCTAAATGGAACGGGGTGGTCCCTTCACAGAATGGTAATTTGGAGGGACCAAAAACGACACAGTAGACCTGAATAGGGAATAGGGAAGTGACTATATGGATGTGATTCCATATTTGTTTTAATTTGATTTTAATTAACACAAATAAAAAGTTTTCTTATGTTTTTAATAAGGACATATTATGTGTAAGTTTTGTGTGATTAGTAACTCCTTTAAAGTCTTGTGGGTTATCATGTAATATGACTCACATAAAAGGCCCTGTGGCATGTAATGTTTTTGCCCTAACATATCAGATTTGTATGGATACAAACACAGTGGGCCTGATTTAATAAAGCTTTCCAAGCTGAAGAGGATACACTTTAATTAGCGAAGCTGCGTGATCCCGCAAACCTGGAATGGATCTGGTCCAGGATTGAAAACATTTGCTAACACATAGCAAATTACTTTTAAGAATTCCATTCCAGGTTTGCTGGATCGCCCGGCTCCAGTGTATCCTTTATTAAATCAGGCCCAATGTGTTTGTATCCCTACATATTCCTACATATCTGAGCTTTATTAAATCAGCCCCATTGCCCCAAGAGCCTTTTACATAGAAAGCAAAAAAACTTGCAAAACAAGACATAAGGAAAAAAATGACTTTAAGACAATAAAGACATTCCACAGAGACACTAGCTTAGCATGCCACAAACCATTCTGAATTAAAAATTTTATCTCCCTATTAGATAGAAGTAAATGACCAAAAAAAAATGTAAATAGAAAGGCTAAAACCTTTTGTTAACACTTTGAAATAAAATTGAAAGGGTTAGAATGCTTACCAGTGTTGCATTGCTTTCATCCATCATCCTCCAGGCTGCTGTAAACCCCTGTTTAAAAGGGATATTTCCTCACTTTTGAGGAAACTCCTTTTTACCTGCTGTTTTTCTCAGATGTAGAAGTAAAGTAAAAGGAAGGAGAAAGTCTCATGATGGGGCATAATTAATAATAAAACTAGAATAATAATACCCTATATCAGAAATGTGTTAAAATGAAAAAAAAAAGTATTTCATACAATGAACCCGTGTGTTTTACCCATGTGTTTTACTAAAGGAAAATTTTCAAGTGAATGAGCAGCAAGTTAAAAAGCAACATACAAAAGGCTTCCAATCAATCAGAAATTTCAATTGTCTGAATAAACTGCTGCAGACAAACATTTGGTTGCAAGACATGGCACATTGTTAACTAAATACTGCATGTTAATATTGGCAAAAGGGCACAATAAACTAATATGCTCATTCTTTTTTAAAATATGCTTTTAAATATTAATGTTCCCTAATTCTTTGCTCATCATTTAGACATCCGTATATTTTTCTGAAACTGAAAAGAGATTTGGCTTAGAAATACACATTCAGGATTATGTCCTGCTGCCTACAAGTCATTAAAATATAGCATGAATATAATAGCAACATAATAGCATTTTTTACTATTCTAATATTGTCTTATTAGTACTCTTTTCTGTCCTTCAATAAAAAGTCAGAATCTGCATTTAGATTAGGATATTCACAAGAAGTACTAGCTCTTATTTTCCATAATTTGTCTCACTTAGTGGGAACAGAAATAAAATGCAGATTTACATTTAGTTAGTTCTCATATGGCTTGCATTGATTTTGTACTTATAAATGAAATATATTATACAATAATCATCCAAAAAGTGCCTCTAAATGATTATGTGAAATGAAATATTAATATGTTTGTTTTAAAATGAAACAAATTACATATAAATGAAAAGCATCAGCTTTAGGTATTTTTTTTTAACTATGGAACTAGGCCAAAATTGCTTTAAACACTTTTATTAAAGAAAACAAGTGGCAACTGAACTCATGGAGAAATGTGAGTTTTTAATCTTACATTATTATAATTCTGCAGACCTACCTATCTATTTATTTTGGCAGTATATTAGATTGCCTGGGGATGACTCTTGGAGCCAAAAGTTAGAGACACCCCAAGGTCTGATGGTTGTTGACATGCTGATAACACATGCTGCCTTACAGTTTATAAATAACTATAAAAATATCAAACACAAAACCCTGTTGTTATTTACATTTATCTTAACTACAGAATTATTATTGATATTACTTTCATTTATAATGCACTAGTATATTACTTAGTTATGCAGGTTTTACGATAAAAAGGGACTTACACTAAGACATCAGTATGACACGAGAGGAGAAGAGGACCCTGCACAATCAAGAATACAATCTAAGAGGATAGGAAACATAATTTGCACCAGGTAGAGAAAATGTAACTGGCAAACTAGTGACGGTTAGTGTTGGTGTTCGAATTCGGGTTCTTCTGATATTCGACCCGAATATGGCTGTTCGAATTCGGATAGACCCGACCCGACAAACGCGGGATTCGACTGTAAAAATTCGGGAAAAAAAAAGTTTAAAAAAAAAAAAAAATTAATCTTAAATGAATTTAATTTGTGTGTGTTTTTATTTTGACATGCTTTTGATATGCTGACAGCTCTGCTCTCCTGATTGCTCCCGCAGCCCTAGAGGAGCTTTGACATGTGTTCTGTATATGTAATACATGTCACAGCTCCTCTAGGGCCGCGGGAGTGATCAGGGGATCGGAGCTGTCAGCATAGTAAAGCTCCCTGATTGGCTGAGGAAAGGGATATCCTGATGATGCTTGAGCTGTCATCAGGATTTTCCTATTTCTCAGCTAATCACAGAGCACTAGAGATGAATGGGCACAAGTCTCCCCATTCATGTCTAGTGCTGAATGGCTGGGAAACATAAAACCTCAGCCAATCACAGAGCACT
>NC_092859.1:100247443-100254299 GCF_032062135.1 Pyxicephalus adspersus
GTGCATGTTTCTGCGGTACACTTTCTCCTTTACATGTCCCTCCCTGCATCAGTCAAACGATTGTATCTAGTGTGTGGACACTGTTGGTGGATTATATTGTTACACAGAGATATTCCAGATATTCCACTTGAGTGTGTTAGCCACAGGCCAGATTAAAAAAGATTGAGTAGCCAGTTGAAGTTCAGAAATTATGTTAGTTTTTGGAAACAAGACACCTAAGTAGTTTAAACACATATGGAAGAAGATGAATAGAAGAAGAATAGCTAGAGGTAGGGCAGGTAGGTAGAGACTAGGTATTGACAAATGAAGGTTTGTTTTGCATTAGAAGGACACCTGCATGTCTGAAGGACAAACACTAATCTAAAGGAGAAATTTATCAGTTCAGTCAGCGCAGGGGCCAGGGAGGAGGTGTGATCAGTGAGAAGGTTCTGTCTCAGTCAACCCTGGGTTAAATGATGGAGCTCAGGCCACTGAAACTTAGCTCAGGTTGGGCAGGGTGGGCATGGTGTGGTGGGTCAAGCATAGAAAGCTACCACAGCACCTACCCCAGACACAGTACTATGAGATAAGTCTAACTTGGAATAATATTTCAGAACAGCATTTTGGTAAAAAACAGGTTTATTTTAATTGATCTTCGAGGAAAAAAATAACAGAGATCATTTTTAGCTATAGATGTCAGACTCCCTCCATTTGTGAACAGTTTCAGTAGCAGCCTTTAGCTGACATTCTTTGTGTGATTTTTTTGCCAACAATGAATGTTAGCCATCAATGAATGAAGGAGGTTGTCAACGGGGCAACAAGTAGTTGATGTGAGTGAGTGTGCAGAGTTTTTTAAAAGATGGGATTAAGTATATGGCCAGCCAAGTCCATGAATTAACTTTGGCATTATACTATGGTGATCATCTTGCCTGGCCAAAACAGGAGTTGGTGGTAGCTACACTGTTGTTGTCCTCCTTTTCTGCCTAGGAAGGTTGCATGCCTAGAAAAGAACCCCTATTTTGTTTGGGGGAGCTCCCCATTCCAATTGTTACCAATGAAAAAAAAACACCTGCAGCTTTAAGGTATGCTATTTTATTGATTTGTATTTAACTTGTTTCTATATTGCTCCCCAAGCAAGTGATTCCTTACTATACAACATAGTGACTATTTTCCTAAAAAAAAAATTGTAAATAAATAAAGTGTCACATTTAAAGTAATGTTTCCTTTTGCCTTAGGACAAAACCTGTGATTGACAAAAGTATTGGGATTTTAATTATACAAAATCTACAATTTTGGCTAATTAGGCTAATTAAACACCCCTACCCTCTGCTTTTTTATGTCTATACTTAGGCATAATAAATAATTTCAGACATTTAGGTATGAAAGTCCTTTTTTAATGAAGTTGGTAATCCTAAAATAACAGTATGCTTGTATGTTTTAGAATGTCACACATGCCATCTTTAATCTGGAGGAAAGTAAACTACATGTGAAGTTGTGTGCATTCATCTAATTCAAAATAGGTTGGGCAAGCAATGTCTATATGCTTTAGCTTATTTATCACCTACAGATACTTGGTGAAATGATTGAAACCTCAGTTTGCAGTCATTAATAGTATCTTGAAATAAAAATTAAAGTTTGCAAAGAAAGTGATCTTAATCTGATACACAATAGAAAATAATGATTTCTTCAATTTCTATTGCTAGTTAAGTGCATACTCTCAGCAGCATATTTAAAGCAAATGGTATTTTTCCAAACAGTCACACTGTGTTTTGCTGCGGGCATGCAACTTCCTATCTAAAAGACAAATGTCCCTGTACACAGATTTGAAAAACTCACTTATTGACTCTTTCATCTTGTGTAAACAAATAATCAGTCCATCAACTCGGTATGGGAGGGAGAATTAGGTTCGAAGAGCTGCCAAGCATTGAATTACTTTGGATTAAAAACATGTTTTCTGCTAAATAATATTAACTCTAATTAGTAGTTAAAATTGCTGGTATAAGCAAATATTTATTTACTGTACTAAAAACAATGACCTTCTGTCGGACAAATTGAATTCCAGAAGCGTTTCTAATGATGTTGAGAAAAAGAAAGGAGAGATGATGTGGAAAAGGAATCAACTATCAATATTAAAATAGTACACTAATAATAAATTAGATTGAGGTAACTAGATATTTTTTTATAACAAACACTAATTTGTAAAAAGGCACTTTAAGGGGGTGTGGTCCAGACATGGTGGCATGAGCCAATGTTTTACCAGGGCTTCGGTCACTTTCTCAGAAAATCTTATCACCAGGCTACCGAACCCCTGCTAGACAGATATGCCTAGGTTAAAGAAAGAAAAGTTTACATTTAAATGAGTGGAGTACAGGAAATTAGACATGTACATGCTATAAAGTAAACAATACTCAATACAGGTGGGTACAACATGGTAACAATACCCACAGCATTAGGACATCTTCTAAGTACAGGAAGCCATAACCATCTTCTGTGAGTGGAACCATTCTAGGGTAGAGAATTGCTCAGCAGTTTTTCCATGAACTTGAGATCTGGTGAGCCACTTGATTTCTTTTTGGGTCATGTGGTATGGCAGAGTACATGGGCCTGATTTATTAAAGCTCTCCAAGGCTGGAGAGAATACACTTTCATCAGTGAACCTGGGTGATCCAGCAAACCTGACATGGATCTGGTCCAGGATTGAAAACATTTGCTAACAGCAAATTACCTTAAGAAATCCTTTCCAGGTTTTCTGGATCATCCAGCTTCACTGATGAAAGTGTATTCTCACCAGCATTGGAGAGATTTAATAAATCAGGGCCCATGTGGGAATCTTGCCATTTTTCCTCCTTCTGCTTTGTAGTCATCTGCAGACACAGGCAGTGGCTCTGTTTTCCCTACCTCTGGTTTCATGCATGTATCTCAGCAACCCTAGTCAACCAACAGGGGAGTTCCCACCATCCTTCAAGAACGTTGCTACTGGGATTCTGTTGTGTCTAGTCTGTCTCCTAGCTTTATACCAGACCACCTGCTTCCAAACACGCATGGTTAGCCAACTTTTATGTCCTAGCTCCAGATTCATCAACACGACGTGTCCTCAGCATGAAAGATAGCATAGCTCAGTTTATTCTGGCTCCAACAGTAAAATCTCCATCCAAAGAGGTTCCAACATTGGACTTAATAATTTGTATGCTACTGGACCAAGTCCTTTTGCTTAACATACACATTTTTGTTCTTTCCTACATCATGCACTTCGTGGGCTGATTTTATTTGTACTTTCCTTCATAGTTTGATAGTGGAAGATGTTTTTGACTTTTTGTAGGGGACACATTACAAAGCAAAAACCCAATGCTTAAAGCATAGTATGTTTATTGAATTCCTAAAAATATTCCAGCTTTGCCAATTAGTCATGACATTTTTAGTGAGTATCACTTATATCTGCTTTGACCCCGTCAAGGGTTGAAAACATTTGCCAACTAATAGCAATTTATTTTTAAGAAAACCGTTCCAGGCTACTGGACCCCCCAGGTACTCCCATGATAGTCCGTTTTCTCCAGGCATTGACAGCTTTAAAAAATCAGGCCCACTTACCCTAAACAAGTATTCAACTTAGGAACACCAAACTTTAGACTATGTTTTTTTTTGCTGCATGCATGGTCTAAGTCAGCGGTCACCACCAGTGGTCTGCGAGAAAAATTTGGTGGTCTGCAGCTCTGGCCAGTGCGCCCCCGAGTGGGGTCAGGAGAAGAACCCCGGTGGGGGGGGGCGCACCGGCCAGAGCTGCAGACCATGTCCCCTGTTTGTATCGCAGGCTCAGGGAAATGGGGGGCTGTGTCTCTTGATGTGCGGTCTGAAGCTGGTAAATTTATTGGTCCGTGTGTCCAAAAAGGTTGGCGACCACTGATCTAAGTGACTAAATTTATATTACATCCAAGCATGGTTTTTTAAATGCTACTGAACAAAAAATGTAGCAAACATAAGTTGTGTTTTATTCCAAGATGGAAAATGTAACAAATTTATAGTTAAACCACCATGTGATTACTGATGTGTAAAAATTATTGGACAGGTTGATATATTAAGTTGCCATGAATGATCAAATCCTTCAAAAGTAAAACAAATTCATATACCCAAAGAACAATGCATATTGTAGAAGCCTATCATATCATATTTGTAGAACGTCAAATGATTAAAAGAGAATTGACTAAAGTATAGATATGTCAACACTTGTGGTCAACACTTGGTGGTGATTGGCTGTCATCTTAAACATTTTATATATGTTATAAAACTGCAACTGTATGTACCTTTGAAGAATTTGAATCCATGTGTAGCTACATTTTTTTGAAACAAATTTATTGATTTATTCCGAAAGTTAAGTCAGAGAAAGACTGATGAACATAAGCAAAGGATCAGGGATAGTGTGACTTGTTGATAAGCCATGCAGCAGTATTCATGATTGATTGAAGAGCGGATACTCATGACATTGAGAGGCCAGACATAGGGAAATTTAATAATACTAAACAACACATGTTTAATCATCTTAACTATTGAGCAAACCTGAATTCTGATAAACTTTTTAGCAGACAAAAACTATTTTTTTACCATTGCCAAGTAAGTAATTGTTCTTTACACACAAAGTTAAAAAGCATTTTTAATTAACTTACATGGGTTTAAGGAAACAAAACAGGTGCTTATGGTAATAACATTACTGACACTAACTTGCTAGCTTTCAAATTGTACTAAATTTGACTTACTGTATTTTTCTGACATTTTGATGTATAAAAGTATATTGTGTTAAAATGCACAAGCTGCTTCTGTTGATGAATCCATGCATGTTTATTCATAAAATATTCATTTTGAATAACCTTATTGAGCTAACTAGCATAGTGAAAAATGCAGGCTGTCAAATGGAAACATTTTGAAAAATTGAAAAAATACTTGGCCCGAAGCAAGAAAAGTAACACTGAAAATGTAGAATAATGAATCCGTTGCTCTCTATTGTCAGTAAACACAAAGGTATAAAAACTAAAAACCAATAAATAGAAAATAAAATATGTCAGGATGATATCTTGTATATGTTTATAATCAATAGAATATAGGGAAATGTGCATTTGTATCTTTGCCTGTTTACATTGAAATGTCAGATAAAAGGAAATTAAAAATTAAATGTACTAAGTGCTAACCTGGTGAGTAAAAATAAATCTGGCAAATGTAATGTGAGTGGGTTGAATTTGAAGGTAAATTGTTTAACAATAAAAAATACTAAGGAGTATATGAAATGCACTTCACTGGATGTTTACTCCATCCAGAGATGGTTGCTTTGTGCATAATCAAAAGCTGAACAGTAGCCAAAAATTAGATTAAACAAATGAATAGCCTGTTAAAAGGAATGATCAAAGAACTATTTTTTGAAATAATATTCTGCCCCAGTCTAGGAATGTACCCTACAGTACTTTTTTCAGCCACTAGATGTCCTTAGTCTGATGACAATTATTGTTAGGGATAAGGAGGAGATTTTTGTGAAGTTGATTTCAAGTAAAAAATGCTAATTTTAGTTGCTAAGTTTGCAGAAATAAACCTAATTTTTGCTATTTCACTTATTTAACGTGATCATTTTACAAGTTAATTGCAAAGGTCCTGAACATATTAACAAAGTCTAAGGCATGTGGAAACATGTCACAAGTGAAAAAACACATACGTTGTATGGCATTGTATGGCTTCTTTCATACAGACCTTCCAGGTCACCAGCAGTCCCTTTTTTGTTTTTTAGATTACTTTGTCTATTATCCCAAAAAATAATTTTTTTCTGTGTTATCCTTAACTACAATCTTTTCTGCTGTTGCTAGAGAAATTTTATGGGAATTTGGTAATTCTGTTTATTCTTAACTATAATGTATGCTGAGATTAATTATAAAGTATTTTGCAATGCTTGTTGAAAACATACAATAATGGACATGTTGATTTGTGTTTTGATGCATTTTCATTGTTTTCAATAGAGAATGCATTGGGAGTAAACATTCATAGGAGTGACTCCACATGGAAGCATTTAAGTAGATTTGGCCATATGGAAGAATTTCAGCAGAATTTTTGGACCTTCCACTACTGGATCAAATCCATAGAAACGTGATGTTCATCCGCAGTTTTCATGTACATCTATATGAAATTATATGTGCAATTTATGTTTAAATTTACCTTTTGCAAGAACATGGGAATGAAAGTCCACCAATTTATGGCACTATACTTTATTGTTCTAGACCAGAGGTATCAAACTCAGGCCCGCAGGCCAAATCTGGCGCCCGCTGTAATTATATTTGGCCTGAAAGAAAATACTAAATGTCTACTAGAGCTGGCCTGGTGGTGGACAGTGCGTCAGACCACCTGGTGGACAGACCACCAGGCCAATCTAAAAATTCACTGCTAGCACGTCAATCAGGACCCAAAAGTGCCCCCTCCTCTATTGACATTCATTAGCAAACTTCCTAAATTGAAGATATTTTTTCAATAAATAACAAGGTTGGCCCTCGACTTTGTCCAAATTTTTCATTTTGGCCCACGGTGTATTTGAGTTTGACACCCCTGTTCTAGATTTTGCATAGCAATATCACTTTTTTAATCTACTCCCTAACACCAAATTTTGTTATATGTAAAATATCAGTTTGTTCAAAAGGAGCAATGTCACTGCGCAGTTTGTTCTCGCATCCAATAGTAATATATAGCTTTTCTTAACAACTGTTTATAGCATTTTGAAAACTATGTTGCTTGTCAAGCAAACTTAACAACAATTTGTTCTGTACAATTTCTAAAAGTATTTCTGCTTGTCCAGCAGCTATTACAGCTCGAACATTTTACTAGTATTCTTGCTTGTCCAGTGACCCTTGCATTC
>NC_092859.1:100254952-100312586 GCF_032062135.1 Pyxicephalus adspersus
TTGAAGCCAACAATCTGGCTATTCTTGCAGCATATACCCTTAGATGAATCAGCAAGAAAATACTCCCTGCCATAAAGGGGAAACTCCTCTTTAATTCTGGAAAAGAGTAAGCCTTATGGCTTTTTGGATCAAATAGCAGTCTAACAGAGGTGAGACACTTGTTAGCCCAAGTCGTTAACAATGAAGAGGATGTAAATTCACCATTTCCTGACAGTGGAAGATACAGAAAAGTGTGAGCAATAAACGATTTGGATTTTCGCAAAGAAATGCCACAGTTGCCATTGAGAAAATATTAAAGGCTTATTTTGGATCTCCTCAGGCAACAGTTCCTTATGGGTGTGCAGAATGGCCATGGGGTTCCAGGGGGGATATAATAAGAAGTCTATCTGTAGATTCCTGTAAAAAGATGTGCCATTTATCCCTTCATTTAATATGCGTAGCAATGCCGCTTGGTTGTACAGGGCCACATCTGGCACATTTAGCCCAACATTTTTCGTAGTTTGTTGTAGGATTGTTCAACTAGCTATGGCATGTTTACTAGCCCAAATAAATGATCGGAACAAAAAATGTATTTGTTTTAAGTCCTGGGCTGGTAAAAAAAATTGGAAGAGTTTGGAATAGAAATTACAACCCGGGGAAGGCAATCATTTCAATTAACGCCACTCTACCCATGAAAGAAAGTGTAAGGGAAGCCCACATTTTGAAATCTCTTTTCATTGATCGAATAGTCTGTGTAAAATTCAGACTATAGATTTTCACAGGATTTTTAGTAAATGGGACTTTGCACATTGAAATAGAAATAATGAGGCTCCAGCTTGGTTTATGTTTGGGAAACAGGAAAGGGGCCACCGATTTATCAAAATTTATAGTATATCCTGGTATTTTTAGAAATTCCTGGAAGGTATTTATTATGAAGTATAGCGAATCCTTTGGGTTTGTGATAAATAATGGGATGTCTTCCCCAAAGGCGGTCATTTTAATTTCCATAGAGACAAACTTTATGCCAGAGAAACTGGAGTCTCTAATATACAAAATGATGGGTCCAACTCTAGATTAAATAATAATAGAGACGGGGCAACTCTGTCTCTTTCCACTATGCATAGCTATAGGTTGCGAGAGCTGATTATTTACTATATGGTGCGTAGTGGAATGGTTGTACAGAAACTTTGTGTATGATTGAAACCGTGTACCAAATTGCCTATGGTCAAGCAGCAAGTGCAAATAGGGCCAGAGTATCTTGTCAAATGCTTTTTCGGCGTCAAGACTCAGAAGCACAAGATTCTTACTATACGGAAGCATGGTCTCAGCAATGGCTGTTCTTACCCCTATCAAAACTAAGAAAGTAATAAATTACTTTTATGCACCTGAAATGAAGTGATTGTGTAAAAAAAAAGGCTTTAGTTCCTCACATTTTTATGCAATCTTTTTGTTCAACCCACTGCATTAAAGCTGAAAGTCTGCAGTTCAACTGCATCTGAGTTGTTTCATTTAAAAATAATTGTGGTAATATACAGAACCAAAATTAGAAAAAGGTTGTCTTTGTTCAAATATTTATGGACCTAACTGTATACTGTTTTAGAGATTTTGTGGAAAAGAGTGTCAAAGGTTAGAAAAAAATCCATTCGAGAGAAGGTCTTGTGTACCTTAGACCAACAGGAGTATTTCTTTTGCGTTGGGTTACTTGTCCTCCAGGGGTCCAAGAGTGAGAATGACCCCAATAAATTGTGCAGGACATGCGAATGGGGGGCTGACTGTGCTTCCGATCTATCCACACAAGGGTCAGGTGCGATATTAAAGTCCCCTCCGATAATGAAATATGGGTAATCCCCTAATAAAAGTAGTTTTGAAAAAGTGGGCAATGGGAATATTGGGTGCATAAACGTTAAGGAGTGAATAGGTGGTGCCCTGAATAATCACCTTCACATCTGGACGTCAAGCAGTTGATAAGTATTTTTTGAAAATTATAGCTACCCTTTTTTTTTTTTTTTTTTTTTTCCACACGATTAGGGATCCTAATGGAGTTCATCCATCTGAATGTCAAGTAATTGAAAAGTCAATGCTCTTTGAAAAATTATTTTTTTTTTTTTTTTTTTTTTGGTGTAGGAGGAAGCAATCACCTCTCCTACCCAGGATCCTGGAAGACACAGTTCCCCCTCTTTTTAGATGTGTTTCCTGTAAAAAGGTACCATCTGGTGAAGAAAGTGCAAGTGAATAGTCACTTTAGAGCGCTTAATATGGTATTTGAGGCCTCCCACATTCCAAGTTACCAGACTGAGCTCCCCTTTAACCACTGGGGCGTGGTCAAGTGGTACATTTATGGCAGTCATCCCTGACTTTTGCGAGTCAAAGTGTAAACTCTACCAGGCTGTACATACAGATAATGGCTGGGATTGTCTCAGGCTATTCCAACCATTTTTAAAAGATTAACGTATGAAGTACATGGGCTACATAATAGTAAAATTATGTGTATTTCAATAGAGCATGTCGGAAAACAATCATAAAAATACTTGCAACTGATTCGGCAAACATATTCCACTGTTAACATCATTTTTTTTTCAGAAAACTAACATACTATATTTCCCTATATAAGGGAAGGCACCAATCTTAAGCCATCCTTAACTAGATTCAACGATTCTTTGCTGATGTGGCATATAGTGACAAATGGACTAAAATCAGCAAAGCAACCGGGCGTGTACTAAGTCGCAACCAATATTGTAACATTACTTTCATCAATACAAGAAAAAACATGAAAAGGGTACCTTAATATTAAAATCCTTCATACAAAATTAACTGGTAATAGGTGCACTGCGGTGGGTAAAGACAAGACTTCCTGCAGAGGAGATAGGCAGACTCTGGATCATCCAGCAATAAAGTGGTTCCATTGATCCTGACCTTTAACTTCGCCGGGTGCAGTAGAGCAAAGCAGATTTTTTGCTCAATAGAGAGAAAGCCCTCCTTAGTTGAGTTAGCAGCGGTATTTGGCTTGGGGGAGTGTGATACTCCCTTTGTCTTGTTTTGCTTGCCGACGGTGCCAGGGGTAATCTTTTCTATTAAAATATTTTGTATATATTTCTATCACTATTCTTTGTAAAAACTAAAAAGTCGATGATTGTAATTGCATTCATCTTTTACTTTTTGTTTTATACTATCATGACACCTTTTTTCAACTGAGAACCAAAGGTATAGAAAAAATAAACAAACGTGAACACTAACCTTGGGTATGGGCTAAAATCCACATAACGAAATTTGTCTAGTATGGTTAACCTATTTCTTATCACACTTACCTCTTCCTCACTAATGGGCTATTTGTGCATTGTGATGAGCTACAATAAAAACAAAGGCACATGTCTATTAAAACATATGTTGCCTAGCAATGACAGGTATAAAGCTCAATGCAGAATTATGATTTACAAGCTGGGTTAAATATTTGGAATTTCATTTGGTATATAGTATTGTAGCTCAACCATTGACTGCTGTAATTGGGCACAAGAAAGAATCCCACCATTATTTCTGACCAATCAATCATCAATTGAGTGATTTATCCCAGATACATATGTATATATATAGATATAGATATCCAGATAATGGAAACATATACTTAATACTATAAACATATACTATGAAAACAACTAATACATACAACAAATTATTAACTAATACCATTACATTTACTCCAGCAATGTTAAAGGTTTCACCTTTTCTCTTTTAAATATTGTAAGACGGCTACACTACATAAATTAGTATGTGTATATAGAGCCAGGGAAAGTGCTCTACCTGCCTTTTCTATTAATAATAGGGCTGATAATTGCTCTTGTTGTGTTATGTAGTTTAACATTATTGATTAAAAGGCTTGTTTAGAATAGAGTTACAAAAACTATTAACCTAATGTTAACAAAGCTCTGAATTAAAACAAACACTGTTCACCAAGTGAAAGTACAAAAATCTATTGTAAGCATTTAATGCTTCAGATTGAAAACCCTTTATACATCTAATGCATATAAGGAAACAAAACCTTTTTTTTCAATTGTTGCTTATGATTTGCAGTGTTAAAGCTATGCCTTAAATCATCTATTCTGAAATAATGTCAAGCTGCAGTACTTCTGTTTCAATACAAACATACTGGAGTAATATTTTATGCCTTTTTTTTAATATAACAACAATTGCTTTTTCCACCGTTTCGGTCTGAGAATTTCCTATTTATATTTGTGAATTTGAACAGCAGTAAAGTCATGTAAACAAAAGTATTAAAAAAAAGTTTAGTTCTACTGTCAGTTTGTTCAAAGCAAGTTCCCAAAGATACCTAAATGGTATATTGTCAGCAGATTAAAATGTTTTGTACTAATGCAGATCAACAGAATATTGTATTGTTCAATTTTATTTATTTTTCTGCATTTTATTATGTGTAAAATGACTGCCCTGGTAGGCCATTAATCATATTTAGCCATGATAATATGTAGCATGTTACATTTAATGTAGATATACCATGACTGGATTGTACCTAGTGACAGATGGATGGGTGGAAATGGATGAATGGAAGTTGTCTAATATATGTGCGATATACATCATTTCTCTTATTTGATAAAATAACATGCTTCTGCAGAAATAAAGGGACCATTTACATTGTTGTGGTGTGTTACCATGCAATCCTGTAATAGATTTTCCGAAAAAGGATTTGCTATTAGTTCCCAATTGCTTTCAATCCTGGACCAGATATATTCCACGTTTGCTAGATTACTCAGAATCTCCCAATGATAGTCTATCTTCCCCAGTCTTAGAGAGCTTTAATAAATATGGGCCATTGGGTAAAGAGATGTGCAAAATGCTTGTCATTGTTTTGGCCACCTAATACTTTGCATTGCATTTATAAACACTTGCCATCAGTAAAAGTATAGTGGCTGTTCCTACTGAGATCTGGAGATCTGTTTATGATGTTTTATGTTTAACTCTATAGTTCAATTAAGTATTTTGTGTTGTATTGCCATACATTGGTATGTTTACTAGTTGTGCATTCAGGATCATGTCAAAAAATTTATTTATTAAATGTCATTTTAGTTAAAGTTTTTCCAGTCACTTTTCTTGGTCACATTTTTTAGTTTAGTACTCTTTATTATCTCCTCTGGCAGTGTATAGGTCTTAAGTACTGCACTATAGTGTAGTTTTACTCTGTGAGCCCAGGAGCCTTTGTGCTTAGGACTCAAAGAAACAGAAATAATGTATGCTGGGCCTCACCCATCCAAGATAAAGGCAGTACTGGTGAGTGTAAAGAAGACATCACTGATGAGATTGATTTTTTGGGGGGGAGCCAATCCTGGAATTAAGCATTGATAACACTGCATCACAAAAAAATAAACATTGTCTGCTACTTGGTCTAATCCTTGTGCCCTATACTAAATCAAGTGCACTGAATCCAAATCTGAAGTCCGGTTCTGCCTAGGACGTCAGGATCTTAAAGTAATTACGCGTATGGACGTGATTAGCTACATTCTCTCGTTCCGCAGTTACTATATAATCTCTATACATAACTAACTTTTGACTCATAGTTCCATGACATTACAAAAACATAGTTTTATGCTGCCACAATATATACATGAACACATAATTCACCTGAGTCCTTGTTCAACACTCATGTACACTTCAGAAGTATTTCAGGCACTTGCATTTTTGGTTTTTGGGGCTCTCTGTTGTCTCCCCTTGCGAAAACTAGCAATAGTTGCCCATGATGTTGAGGTTGCACCGGCCTTGATATCTTGTTTCCATAAAAGAAATGTTCTGGTGGAACCTCTCCCCTTGTTCATCACTCACATCACCCACATTTTGTCGGAAGAAGTCCAGATGGGAATGTAAGAAATACATTTTAAGTGACATTCGGCAGCCATGTCACTTAAAATGTATGCTGTTAGCATGTTGTTCACGAGCTCATGGTTTTCAGCTCGCTGGTTGCCCAGAAAGTTTTGTGCAACTAGCAGAAATGAATCCCAAGCGGTAAGTTCAAGTGGATTGAGTTTGTCTCTGAATGTGACATCACACATCAAATTGCGGATTTGGAAACCAACAAAATTGTTTGCTTTCAGTTTAGCATCTGTTATAACTTTTCCAAACTTGTCCTTTAGATACTGAAAAATCATACCATTACGATCCATTGCAACGACAAAGCTTTTCATGAATCCAAGTTCAATATGAAGTGGCGGAAGGTAAACTTTTTGTGGATCAATGAGTGATTTATGCTTCACGTTGTACTGGTCAACAGTGTATTCAGGTCTGGGTGGCCATTCTTTCACTTTGTAATAGTTGCTGTCATCACCACTGTTCAACAGGCACAGAAAGCACATATATTTTGTATATCCCAATTGCAGGCCAAGAAGGAGAGCCACCACCTTCAGGTCACCACAAACATTCCACTTGTGTTATTATTATTATTATTATTATTATTATTATTTTTTCCATCTGCCCCTATATTAAATTTTGGACAATCCTTGTGACATGTTCTATAAAATGTTAAAATTTGATAATGAAAGCACTTAAGTGTGCCAAGAAATATTTTTGGTTTTGCCTGTTGAAATCTGCCTTCTGTACATCATGAATTGAAAAGTTGGGGGCTGCACAGCTGGTCTGGGGGAGTAGGGGTCAAAAGTATACATTTATTCCTACGTAGTATCATGGAACACTTCATTCATGTTTTTATGATGTAGAAGAACGTTGTGGCATAAGTTTATTTCAGAAAGCTCTGTACCTTTTTTACATTATGTTTATCATCAAAAAATGCAATTTTAGCTAGTACACAAATGTAATAAAGTATGTATTTTAAAATGTCCATGATATGTTTTGACCTTTTCAAATCCTAACGAGAAACCACATTCATTTTAAGGAAAATGTCCAGGAGCTAAGAGATCAAAATTTGATGTAATAAATATATTAATAACCAAACGTACAATGTCACATCTATTATTCACTTTGCAGAAAATTAAAGGTTTATACTGTGCATAGTTGAAAAAGTAAATTATAGCAAAAACCTGTTTGATGTAAATGGTAGTGTAAAATGTTAAATAGTGGATTTCATGTGAGGAAATGAAAAGCAGCAATAACATTATTTCATATAAAACCTTTCTACTTCCCAGCATGTTTGGTATGAACTAACAAAATTCACCAAAAACCTTTTTTTTAATAGTTTCTTTAAATTAATTTTTAACTGTTGTTTTCCATGTTACCCATGAGATGTGCAGAATGCATGTTCAATATCTCCTTTAAGAGACATTACATGAAAGACTAACTAGCAATACTTTTGTTCATAAAAGTAATTACTGCTCCAAGGTAATGTTCAGTGTAATGAACCCTGCTTTTCACAACACGTCTTTCCTGAGAAAATTACAACTTCATAACATACTTTGCAGGAAATTTATTGAATACTCTGCAGTGAAACTTCTCATTTATTGCTTATTTAAATTACTGTTTTTGCACAATGTCCTTATTTAGTTAAATTAAGAGATAGAGCACAGTAATTGTGGCTGTTCTCCCTTCCTTTAGGTATTCTTATCTTATATTGGCATTTTCAGCGAAAAAACCCATTAGTGTGAATTTACTTCATCTCGATTGATTTATTTAAAGACAATCTATAGCTCCTAAAGGTTTGCAGATATCCATGTGAATGTGACCAGTTTTTATGTAACTACCCTTGTCGTTGTGAGTTAAGGTTTTGAAAACTGCATTTCAATGTCTACTTCAGGTTTTGGTTGAGCTGAAAACTGTAGAGTTGATTTAATAAAGGAAATTAGGCTATTCATATAGCAAAGTGAATTATAACCCTGCAAGGCATAATTCACTTGGCTGAGTAAATGAGATGAAAATTTATTTCAAAAGAATATAAAAAAAATGTGCTTTCCAAAATTTGATTGGATGACTGCGAGGCAGCTGAGCTTTACTTCATTCACTAAGCTAAGTGAATAATCTCTTGCAGAGTGACAGTTTACTTTGCAAAGTGAACAACCTAAACCTTCGAATTGATTCTGTATATGGCTACAGCTATACTATATATACATATATGGCTATACTTGGTGTTACCCATGTACATGAACAGAGCAGGGTGTGTATTTCCCAAGTTTGTACAGTTCTAGAGCTGATATAATTTGGCAAAGCCACAGTTGGCAGCATGAGTCAGTAGGCTTTTTCTTTCAGTGACCACTGAAACTCCAGTGTTGGCAACAGCCACCTACCATTGGCACAAATGTAATGGGCATCCTACCACCACTGACACAAATGAAAGGGTATCTTACTACCAACATAAAGGGCATCTTATTTCTATTGGCATTATTGTATGGGTTGTCCTAGTTTTGCTGACACCATTGTATGTAGCATTCCTATTACTGCTGACATTAAGGTAAAGGGCCTTGTCACCAATATCATTGAAATTATACTCCCACTTACACTAATGTCTGGGGAATGTATTATCTTTTGACACCAGTGAAAATCTATTTCTACTTTTGCGGAAAACAATGCTGAGGCCATTCCTACTTCCATTAATGCCAGATTAAGTCACAAGGCACTAATCAATTCACAAGGGAAAACCAAACATATAGGGCTCATTTTCATCTTTGTGTTTTTGTAATGCAGATTATCACAGAACATGGTAAAGCATGTAACATGTGTCAACACAGGAAATACACCTGTGTTGATATATGCTTCAACACATTGCAAGAGATCATAGTGTCTTCCATTAGTAAAACCGTGTCTTTTTGCCATGTAATGGTTTGTTAGATGTCCATTTATTATATGGTAATACTATACAGTTTGTTAATATTATTATACACTGGTAAGCAAGCAAAGTTACTCTTTAAGTGCTGCAATAAAACTTCATAACCAGTAATTTGCAACTTAATCTTTTTTTTTTTTTTTCACTATACCACAGTAATGATCTGCAAATGTAATGAGTACTCCAGAGTTGCATGTGCCAATAGATATTTGCTCACTTTATTATCCTCCAGCCTTTCACTGTCCTATTTATTTTTTTTTACTACAGTACACTTCAAAAATGTAGAATTACACTGGCGAACGCATTTTTCTTAAGTTGGATCTTACACTTGTTTTTTACTAAATTTTGGGTGGAGAACCCAGAAATGACCCCAGTTTTTTGCTATCACAGCCAGTTTTTACAATACAGGGTACCCTCCATTTTTGTCAAAAAAGATACAAATTTTACATACAATGCAAAAATAATGAAATAATAACTTAAATGTATGGTTTATTTAAATTTCTTTTGTTCATACAAAGGATTTATTGTTACTCTATGACATTTTTATTTTACAGTAAAACATTTGAAAATTATTTGGGTAGGCAGTTAAGGTAGAAATGTACGCTTATAGCTTTTCCTGGAGTTTCTAGTGTTAGGACAATCCCGCCTGATGCTCCAACAATAGTCAGCCATCAAATGTACATCCCATCTACCCAGATACCGACTTTCCATGACCTTCAAATCTTGGTGTAATCATTCACCTTGCTCATCACTGACTGCACCAAGGTTTTCCGGGAAGTTAGAAAGATGGCTAAGCAGAAAATGCAACTTGATGCTAATATTGCAACCAACCATTTTGTAGCTCTCCAAGAGTTTTTGGACAATTTTTGCATAATTATTTGCTTATGTGTTTACAAGAAAGTCCTTCATAATGGCTTTGATTGATAACCAAGCATTCTTTTCCACTTCTAACATTGTCCTGATAAACTGTTCATCTTTGATGAGCTGCAGAAACTGTGGCCATGGCTCATGTAGTATGTTTAGATTACCTGGTTTTAGGGCAGATCTTGGAGCCCAGTTCCTTTCCACCCAATGGCTCTCACGAGCTCTGCTGTCTCACATGCACAGATAACAGGGATACTTGGTGTATCCTCGTTGCTGACCAAGAACGAAGCATACCATTTTTAGGTCAACACAGATGACCCAATTGTGTTGGTAATATTGCAACAACTCAATGACTCTCTTTATGTCTGCATATTCTTCACAAGGAGAACTGAATGGCCAATTGGGAATGACCCAAACATATTGCCATTGTGAAGGAGGACACACTTTAAGCTACGCTTTGAGCTATCTATGAATAGTTGACTTTGAGTTGAGTTATAGATTGGAATTCCCTATTCCTCCAATAAACCAGGTATATTATGACAATACACAATGCCACTGTCAGTTCTAAAGTACTGCAGAAATGCAATTTGCCTGGTTCGAAAGTACGATACTGTTGTTTCTTTTTCAAGTAAGTTTTTCTCACAGAGCCTTGATGCTAGGAGTTCTGAAGCCTTCTTGGATTGTCCCAAATCACGTGCCAAATCATTCAACTCATGCTGATCAAATCCCTTACAAACAGAGTCCTCTTCCATTTCAAACTCTTCATCATTGTTGTCACCTAGTTCATCACCATAATCATGTTCTTCAAGAGGGGGTAGTGTAACGAAAACCGGCACTGGGTTTTCATCTGAATGAGCCACTGGGCATATAGCCAATGGTAGACTTGGATACTCTATGTTACATTTATTTTTCTTGTTATATCCTCAAGTTTTCTCTATACAAAAGTAACAGCCACTGAAATGATCTCCTGGCTCTCGCCAAACCATAGGTATACCAAATGGCATCTTATCACGTGTTCCCTTTATCCATATCTGTAAACCCTCAACACACTGTTTGCACACCTTATAAGGGGCCCAAGACTTATCTTTATCACCAAGTTTACCTTTGAAATATGCCAAAATGGCTTGCTCTACAAATGTGCTGATGTTCGCCCTTTGACTGGGAAAGGTAAAACTGCCACAGATATGCCAAAATGAATCAGGGTTGTTTAGGCACTTACAATGAGAAACATCAGAGCCAGACATGATCTGAAAGAAAGGAAATACAACAGCACACAACCTATGACCACACTGTCTTGCGTGCAAATGAATAGCCTATACAAATCTACGCTACAGTAATTGCATTAATATAAGTGATAGAGAAAAAACCTGACATTATAGAAGAAAACTAACTGCACTTTTAAAATCAGCATACCTATTTTAGTGTAAATAAGCCTAAAAATTGAAGTCAACAAAAAATTTGTTCAAAATTGTTTCCCAGGGTTATAGATATTTTAGCCACAATTCCCCAATCCCAGTAGTCTTCACTTATGGACAAGCCCCTGTTCAGCCCTGGTTGGCTAGTTGCACATTCTAAGAATATGGTTGCCCCAAAGATTTCAGTCTGCAAAGAATCAACTCTGGTGGGGGGGAACAAGGATTGGCAAATGCCTGGACAGCCCACTTGGCAGACAGGTCCGCAGTGAAAATGTGGGCTACAGCATAAGTCCTAATCATTAACCAAGAGCAGGTAACAAATAGAACTGGGGTCATACAATGAAAAGCAACAAACCAAGCAGGGTAGAAAGGTAAGGTTAAAAAGTCTTAAGGTCAGAATATAGGCAGAAGTTGGACTAGGTGGCAAACAGTCTGAGGGTCAGGCGAAGCAGGGGTCAGCAACAAGAATCAAACAACAATACCAAGAGAAACAGCAGAGCCAGACATGATCTGAAAGAAAGGAAATACTTGTGAAAAACAAGTTTTACTTATTTACTTCGTAGAGCAGCACACAACCTATGACCACACTGTCTTGCGTGCAAATGAATAGCCTATACAAATCTACTCTACAGTAATTACATTAATATAAGTGATAGAGAAAAAAACTGACATTATAGAAGAAAACGAACTGCACTTTCAAAATCAGCATACCTATTTTAGTGTAAATAAGCCTAAAAATTGAAGTCAACAAAAAAATTTGTTCAAATTTTTTTCCCAGGGTTATAGATATTTTAGCCACAATTCGCCAATCTCAGTAGTCTTCACTTATGGACAAGCCCCTGTTCAGCCCTGGTTGGCTAGTTGCACATTCTAAGCATATGGTTGCCCCAAAGATTTCAGTATGCAAAGAATCAACTCTGCTGGGGGGAACAAGGATTGGCAAATGTCTGGACAGCCCACTTGGCAGACAGGTCCGCAGTGAAAATGTGGGCTATAGCATAAGTCCTAATCATTAACCAAGTGCAGGTAACAAATAGAACTGGGGTCATACAATGAAAAGCAACAAACCAGGCAGGGTAAAAAGGTAAGGTTGAAAAGGTCAGAATATAGGCAGAAGTTGGACTAGGTGGCAAACAGTCTGAGGGTCAGGCGAAGCAGGGGTCAGCAACAAGAATCAAACAACAATACCACACCCACAGCAGGACAGGAACTTGACCTTTTCACAGACAGTGAGCATCTGGTCTGAGCTTGACTAAATACTGAGATGTCATTGACAGGCTGGGAGAGGATTGCAGAATAAGTGCTATTTAAATCAGCAGGGGAGGTAGGTTGACTCTGCCCCTGCTCCCAGTGCCCAGGCATAGCAAGCCTAAGCAGAGAAATGACAGGGGCTGCTGACAGCCTGGACAGAACAAAATCTAAGCAA
Source organism: Pyxicephalus adspersus (assembly GCF_032062135.1). Lineage (NCBI taxonomy): Eukaryota > Metazoa > Chordata > Amphibia > Anura > Pyxicephalidae > Pyxicephalus > Pyxicephalus adspersus. The sequence continues at coordinate 100,267,401 of NC_092859.1, forward strand.
AGGTTCACAATTCTTCTCTACTGTATCCAAAGTTAAAAATATGTTGTGGCTGTAAATGGGCTTTACCATATACCAATGCTTGCTGAATTATAATCATATAGAAAATGTATGTATATACAGTGGTACCTCGGCTAACGAATTAGCCTGCTAACAAAATTTTCAGCTAACAACTTTTTTTTTCACTGTTTAGGGGACTCGGCTAACGAATGTAAAAAAAAGCAGGAAGCAAGAAGTAAGACACATGATAAAATACTGCATGACGAATGTACAGTACTTCCTGTATACTGTATCAGAAAGTGAGAAAGAGACATCGCTTTGACCTATATAGAGAGGGGATTCCAGAGTGCCACAGGGAGAAACTCTTCTCATACAGTACAGTGCAAGCTCGGTGTGGCTGTGAATTTGGTAGGTAGGTGTGATTTTTAGTTTTTATTCTTTACATGCGATCCTGGCTCCCTGTTGCTTGTGTGCAGGATGGAGGATTGCATATCAAAGCACAGCTTGCTCCAGAAGGTAATGAATATCTAGGCTCCATAAAGTTTTTTTTTTTTTTTGCTTTGTTTGTGATTAACTCACACAGTTTATGATCCCTTTTATTGTGCTTTTTACGTATCAGCTAACAAAGATTTCGGCTAACAAATGTGATTCTGTTATCTTTGTTAGCTGAGGTATCACTGTATATAAATAAATAAATAAATATATATATATATATATATATATATATATATATATATAAAACTATTGATTAGTTATATCTCCATACATTTTTTAATTGTACAAAACAACAGTCCTAGTGTATAACCTTTATTTATTACAGCAGGCAATCCTACATTTCAGCTTACTTAGAAAAAGTTGACTTTTACGTCTCCAGAGCACTCAATAATTTACAGGGAAAAAATGTTTCTGATTGCTTTTTAAAAGAGTTTCCCCCTGAAACCCTCTTGTATTACTGAATAATTCATGAATAATTTGCAAAAGTAGACAAACTAAAAGCAAATTTAATGAGAAACTGTTTTGGTGTTACACTGTAGTCTAATAAGGAGCTACTGGTATATGGATTTTATTTTATTTGTACTTCAGCTGCCTTGACATATTCTCTGTAGAAAATGACAAAAATACAAACAAAGCTGTCAGCAAGTACTCCACACTGAAGCAATACGGGAATGACAAAATACACGTTTTCAGGCTGGTATAGCTATCCAGTGACTGATTATAAAGGACTCTAATATGTAACTGAATTCAAACTATTGAGTAGGAAACTCTGAGAATGATAGCAGTAGTTGTTGATTTTCATTATTGGTTTTCACAGTGGCAAACAGCCATTGGTTGGCTGAATAACAGCAGACAATTGTTTAATTTGGATTCTGGAACACCTTCTTCATTATTGAGATTGTAAGTGCAAAATTATTCCTGGATGAGTTTTTTTCACTTGGTATATGGGCACATATTCTATATTATATATATTAGTGGGCAATGAGATTACACATTGTTTTTTTTTATACTTGAAAGTATCTGGCTACATAGCCCTTTGATATTTGATAATTAGTGGTATTAGAGGGTATCTATTTAGTAATGCACCACAGATTCACTAAATGGTCAGCGTTTATATAACTGACATATTTCAATTGTTATTCTTTAATTTTTTACTTGCACATTGACAAATGAAGGGAAAACACTTATGTGTAGTCTTTGCTTGCTTGGATTTGGATAAATGATATAAATATACATGCTTTTGTATTTTTACTTACACACCTCTATAATGGAGGGTAGGTTAATTGCAGCAAATGCACATCAGGTGATGGTGTAAGGGTTTGAGTTTGTTTATACACTCTTTGGTCAATTTGATTTTTATACTTTGTAAAATAGAGATAGGAAAAGAGTGGCCTGGCGAAACTGTTGAGTAGTGTTGGTCGATCGAATAGTGAGATATTGTTTGAGTGATTAAATGCGGAATTCGAACACCATTGAAGTCAATTGTGGGAGAATTGAGGTTATTTTTAGGCACTCTTAAGGGCTGCAAGAGCAATCAGATTGCTCTTGCACCCCTTTACTAGTTGTATATGTTCTTGGATAGAGTTTCCCTATCCAAGAACACAGGGAGTCCTGTGTTCTTGGATAGAGAAACTCTATCCAGGAACACATACTACAGGGATGCAACAGCGATCCTGATTGCTGTTGCCGCACTGTACTAGTAGTATGTACTAGTAGAGTTTCTCTATCCAAGAACACAGGCCACTAGATGTCATGAATGGGGAAACTTGTCCCCATTCAACCTCTAGTGCCCGGGGAACGCCTGCAGACACAGCTGTGACCCCAAAGTTCCCATGGTCATGTGACTGTGGGAACTGAACTGCAGGTGAACTCTGCAGTTCCAGTACAATCCTCGGGGCACTACAGGTTAATTAGCATCTACTCCTGCTTGCCACCTGCCCTAACCTCTGGCTAGACCCCCTGGAGGATCTCTAATCAATGAATTCCAGGGACTTTACAGACGTGACAATAGATAAACAGACTGAGGGCTGTAAACACTTTCTGTCCACAGGAAATTCTACATTTCAGGTTTTAATACATTACTGAAGTTTGAATTAACCAATTCCAAGCTAGGGGAATGTGTCACCCAATAGGTGTCCAAATCACATCTATTAACCAATCATAAATCTTCAATGATTATTGATTGGGTTTAACTATAAGACTGGGAGATGGGGAAATGGTAACTAACTAAGGAAGAGCCAAATGTCAAAAGAACCAGAGGAAGCCTGCGGAACAAAAGCAAGCAAGTATGAGTCATCAGTGATTAAGCAAGAAATAGTTAGCCATGCAAGAAGCATGGATGCAAGGGAGAAGATAGTAAGAAGTAATTAGATACGCAATGAAGCAAGAAAGCCCTAAGAGTCATACTATGTTATTATTGTGTTGGGTTGCTGTATTGTATTTGCAGGGTTATACATTAACTACTATTATATTATTACAGGGGTTATCTTCTAAAAACATTATATTCATTTACTGTATATTTTGTTGCTTGGAGTTCCTACATCTATATCAACCAATACTGCTGTGTAGTGTTGGTCGAATATCTCACTATTCAATTGGACAGCTATTCGATCGAATAGGGCGATATTGTTCGGGTGACCGAACGTTGAATTCAACCCCATTAAAGTCAATGGGGGGAAAATTTGACTTATTTTTCGGCATTGTGTACAACTGCAAGAGCAATCTGGGAGCAGAGCTGACAGCTCCGCACCCCTGATTGCTTTTGCAACTTCAGTGTAACTATAGTATGTGTTCTTGGATATTGATTTTCTATCCAAGAACACAGGAGTCCCACTAGATCCGGGGGCACTAGAGGCGAAATGGGGACAAGTCTCAATTATTCACCTCTAGTGCTCTGTGATTGGCTGGGGAAAGAAAAATCCTGATGACGCTTGAGCTGTCATTAGGGTTTACCTTTCCTCAGCCAATCACAGAGCACTGGAGGCAATAAATAGGGAGATTTGTCATTTAACTTAGACATTTAACCTCTAGTGCCCGGGGATCCCACACTGACAGGAGGATTCCCATGGCTCTGCAGCCGTGGGAATCATCATGTCATTGTGGGATAATCACCTGTAAAAAAAATAAAAGTTAGTTACATAAATCACACACATTCAATAAATTACTTTAACATTAAAGCTTTTTTTTTAACACATTTTTTTACACACGAATTTGCAAAGTCAAATCCAGTGTTTTTAACCGAATTCAAACAGCCATATTCGGGTCGAATATAAGGACAACCGAAATTCCAACACCAACACTACTGCTGTGTATTTTATGTTTCAAGTTGGTCCTTAATTAAACTGTTTGAGTGACTAGCTATTATTTGTGTGTGAACCTTCTCTGTGAGTTCCAATAGTATAGGAGAGATCGTGAAATGCATTGTAGGGGATTCTGTGTTTTGACTGATCCCTGCACTCAGTATTTTACATACACCTGAAGCTTGTGCTATGTTAGTTATATACACCTGACCTCGCAATCATTCAGTTACGAACTTGTGTTACACACAATGCAGAGCAGGCTCTGGTTTTATTTAAAGTGGGCCTATCACCTAATAGGTCTTTACTGCCGCATCAGAAAAGGAGCACAGACCCTTATGGAATACACACATCATGCATTCCAAGAGGCTTAGCAGGCTCAAAAGGGGCTTTTTCCTACAATGGGAAAAAAATGCCAATCTCACGCATTCGCAGTGAGATCGCCACTCTTTTTTTCCCATTTAGAGCAGGGTAACTGCACATGTGTGAGATTCCTCCATGCTGGGACGTAGAAGGATTACAGGGATCGAGAGATCTGTGGAAGTAAAGGTAAGTGAGATTCTTTTTAGATTCATTTCTGCTTAAACTATACCTTTTTAGAGCTAATCCCACTGTTGGTAAATTTTGGCCAGCATTATTGTTCTTTTGATTGTGCACAGGAATACTCCAGGTGAGGAGAGTAGGAGGGGGAGAAATAAATAGTTTATTTCTACCCTGAGAGCTATTTCGCGAAACAAAACTGCTTTGGCTGCAAACATCAAATGGAAATATTCTCAATACACAGACAACATTCATCTTATAACTGCACCAGCTGTATAAGCCTGGTGCAGGATAGACATGGACTTCCTATTCAAACATAAGGAGCAGGTGACTACATTAAGCTAATTTTTTTAAGAAGAGTTGGACAGGGTTATATTGCCCACCTTGGAAAAATTGCCACCTTGACACAACCCCTACACTCAAAATCTTTCAAAGTAGGGGAACTTATTCTCACCCCTTGTGTTACTATGGAGGAAAGTCTGGCAACATGTCAGATTCCAGTTCCAGACATCCATTTTTATCAAGTATACAGTAATTATTAGGAGTTCACCTACAGCATAACAATGAAAATATCCGGCCTAATGACTGCTGTTATCTCCATTCTGGAAAAAAAGATGCTCATGAATGTTTTACATATTAAAAGGGCTAACTCAAAGCTTTGCAACACAAAGCCTACAGGAAGTATGCTGCATGCATTGAATAATTGTATAAATTTATTTTGAGGAGTAATAAAAAAATTGCAATAGTAGTATCAATCATATATATCAATCATTGATGCTTTTACTAGTGCTGCAAACCAATGTTATGCTGTGGCTCTTTAAATTTGCTTTAGGAATAAGATAGCTTAAACTAGGCTTTTGTTTCAGATGTGTCATAAAATACCTATCAAAAGCTTTAATCAGACTTGAACATAGTGTTGATCTGAATAAAACAATTACATGAAACTACACCACCTGCTGTTTTTCTAAAAGACTTTTGCCTAATTTACTGAATGTAAAAGCGTTTTGCATATATATAGAGTTATTTATGTCAATATCTTAAAAGATAAGCAGTTAGAAACCTTTCATATTTTAATGTAAATGTGTGTGCAAACAAGATAATGGAGCATTTGCACTCAAGGTTATATGCAATGGGAAAGGTTAGATCTGAAAGTGCTGAGCAGGGTTGCTTGCATAAAGCTGTAACAAAGTGTTTCAATGAGGAAATCACAGATGATCCACAAAAGAAAATCTTTTTTATATTATTAGAGAGGGATGTATACAAATGAAAAGGCCTAGCTAATTTTTCTTTCTTAAAGTTTATTCAAAAAAAGATAAGCTTAGTCCTGTGTTCACCTGGACATATAAAAATGACTTCAAGTTTTATAAGCAAGTACATGTTATGCATAACTTTATATGCATGGTGGTACATTTAGCATACATTAGTGTGGTTAGCTTGCATTATACATAGATTTTTTATTGAGTGTTCATAATCATTCTTTATATTATTATTAATATTGTTAGCTTTTCTTTATAGATAGTAAAAATATTATGCAGAACTGTACAATAAACAGGAAATGCAGATTATAAACCTGCTTACATGAAGTATAAACATGACATAGGAGGAGGAAAAACCCTCCCCATTTGTGCTGAAAAATTAAAAAATAGGGAAGCTTACTAGCTTAGTTAAGGTGAATGGATATTTTGTCATAGTTAGGTGAAAGAGAGCAAGACAAATGGGTTAGTTTAAACAAATGGGTTTAGGGGTTTTGTACAAATGTGTTAGTGGTCGGATAAAGCTTTTGGGGTAAAGGAAGAGGGAGTTTCTTAAGAGAGGGCAAATCCAGGGGAGTCTTAGAGCCGTGCATGGAATGAGGTTATGAGTGGGAAAGGCAAAGCACAGTAGCTTGCTTTTGATTGTAATGTGAAATGAAGGCTAGTGTAGAGAATTGCAGAGAGAGGCTAGGATGGAGGAGGATGCAGTGGAAAGGAAAGATAAGTTTAGTTGCAACAATCATGATCAATTGTAGAGAGGAAATTTTAGTTGGTGGATACAGAAAATATGATGTTGTCAAAGGTGACACCAAGATATTGTACCTGTGTGATACGACAAATTACTTTACCTTACAGTTAAGGAGTATTAATGGAAGAACCCAAGAATGTCTTCAAAGCAAACATTTAAATTCACAAATCTGTGAAATAACATTTTAGAGGAACGCCTTAAAGCTGACTATAATGTTATGGAACAATGTGATTTTTACAGACAGTTTCAGCGACAGTGTATACTAGAAGCACACCTTTTGCTGTGGATATCTTTGGTTTCTTTTACAATTAGTGTGGCGGTCATACAGTAGCAACATTTTTTTTTTTAGTTACTTTGAATTGAGACTGATTTTGTTTTGCTTTATATTAATGGGCTATTGGCCTGAAACAAATTATGTCTCATATCTGCTAGGACAATAAGCGAATGTGTGCGCATGAGTGCAAACTGCATTAACCTTATGCGTAGACCTGTTGCAAATAAAGGGAATCAACGCAATTTATGTGTGTCAGCAACAACTGTTTACTCAAAATATAAAACCACTTACCACTACAAAGGTAACCCCCCTCCCCAATATTTTTCTGTTTTAAAAAACTGTAAAAAAAGACAAGAAATAAAAAAATATAGAAATAAAACCCAAATAAAAGGGAAAAAAAAAAAAAAACAATACAAGTGGGGGCACAAAATATGTTGATGACACTGACAAATACAAAAATTGTAGTCCTATTGTCATGGTGCTGCAGGGCAGGACAGTGGACCCTCTGTTTCACCAGCTCAGTTGGTAGAGATGTGCACAGGGGGCAGAGTCTAAGCAGCTGTCCGGTCTTCACCGGAGCCTCTAGAGCTGAGGGTGTTGCGCTCACCTCTAGTCAAGTCAAGCTGAGGTCAATACAAGAAGAGTCAGGAACAAGAGAAGCAGACAACAGGAACCTGGAAGCAAAGCCAAAGAAACTCCTTGTTCAGGCAACTTCCTGTTGCCCTTCACTTCCTTTTAAGGGCAGGTCATGTGATGGATGGAGCCATGTGACCTGCTGCATTCTATCCTACCACCAGAAGGGGTCCTGGAGACTAGAGGTTGGTGGTGTTCAAATCTCCTCCTGCAGGGTGAGTGCATCTGTGAAACACTCCAGTCCTCTGAGGTAGTGAAGCAGCTGACTGGGAGTCACATGACCTAGGCCGGGAAGTGAGGTGAGGATGTGATGCCTTAACAGAGCTGGTGGCAGCAGGGGAGTGTAAGGTGGATGACACTGAAGGAGGCACAGATACCCTGGACCTGCAGGAATCTGTGACACCTATAAAGGACTGCTGGGTTTGTAAAATGTGTGAATATAGATGGGCTACACCATTCACCAATCTATATTGTAGGAATCAAAGAATGGGAGATTATTAAAAAGTACACAAAACTGCAAGCCATTTTTGTGCCTGTTTTTGTACATCTGATGTTGAAAGAAGCTAATGTGTGGACACATTTTTTCTGGACTGTTTGAAATATATTTTGATGCTGGACTTTATAGGAATTATTTAACACTTTTCTAAAGTATAGCAATTAGATTTTTAGTATTTTAAAAGTAAAACAACACTTGTAAATATCCATATACTGATGTTTTTCTATTATTTTTCATTAATACTTAAGACTAGAAAATTATTTAGAAGCGATTGTTTTTTCTTTTTTACACATAATTGATGTTGGTGCAAGTTCCTTTATATAACAATGAATTGTACCACTTGTACCACTAAAAATGTTGTACTGGTAGCCCTTGAAATGGGCTATGGATCAAGCCCAATGGCCATTTTCACAAACCAATTTGGCTTCTGATTCATGTCACTAAAAGGACATTGGCTTATAAAGTATAAAAAGTTTAAAAGTGTAAAAAGTGTAACTCCACCTTTACTGGGACAAATAAAAGAAAACGTTCTCCTTTGTATTTCAATATTTTTATTGCTTTTGCACAGAGAATAAACAGCATTTCAACCAATATCTTGTAATCCACAAACCATAAGGACACTTCAGGTAAATGTATTTGTAAACAGCAGTCTCCTTCTTCACTACTTAACCAAAAGCGGCCAATCAATCCCTACTTGAAATTTACTATATAAGAAAAAGTCAGCGCATAAAGGTCAGGGATGATTCGCAATTAACAATTGTCATTCTCAAGATGGTAGTGTCTAACCCCAAGGAGATTGTATGATACAATGCAAACATAAAGTGAAAGAACAAAAGAACAAACCAACATGAAGACCACGACACACGAGACGGAAAAAGGGATAGGGAAGAGGAAGTGCCAACTGCCAATGGGATAATTTCACCCAATTAAGAATTATGATAATATTCCGGATTGTCTATGAGTTATTGAAAGAAATCCACGGTTCCCATATGTCGTCAAATTTAGACGAGTTCTTTAGGGTGTGGGTGAGTCTGTCATTTACCATAATCCAATTTAACTTGGTAACTATGGGATCCAGTGGTATCGACGGGGATCTCCACGCCTTAGCCAGTGATATCCTGCTCGCTAGTAAGATTAATCTGAGCAGTTTCATCATGTGTCTGGGTAAGATCATGTCAATCTTATTAAACAAGGCCGCCTCCACCGTGCTACAAATTTCTTGCTTGAAAATTTTAGATATCATCCGGAACACCTCGTCCCAGTAAGCCTTAGCAACTGGACACGACCACCATATATGTAGCATAGAGCCCCTTGCATCACAACCTCGGAAACAGTGTGGAGAAGTCGATGGGAACATCTTCGCCAGTCTGACTGGAGTAAGGTACCACCTTAGTGCCACCTTATAATTAGCTTCTACTACAGCGGAGTTCAGCGATATTGTAGAGAGAGAGTACATCACATCTCTCCATTCCTCTAAATCCCATGATTTGCCCAACTCAAATTCCCAGTCTAGCATATATCGTAGTTTAGTGGTTGGCGTAACCAGAGCCAGATAGATGACAGAAATTTGTCCTTTTGTTCCATAGAGGAACAGGTGCTTTCAAATGGGGAAGACCTCATAGGTCTCGGGGCCTGTCCAATTATCGTTTTAATAAATGAGGTCAACTGTCTATAGTGAAAGTGTTCTGTTAAAGGAATTTCAAAGTTACTAGTCAAGTGATCCCATGTGAGAATTGCGCGTATGTCTATCAGGTCTTTCACTTGTCGAAAGCCCTTGGAGGTCCACCATTTAAATTCAGCCGGGTGTTGACCCGGCGGAAAGTCTGGATTATTCCAGAGTGGAGTAAGAGGTTTATGCCCTGAGGATAATGTTGGGTGGGTGCTAAATTTGTCCCACAACTGAATGGAGTGAGACAGTGTCGGGCATTTTATTAATCCTCTCAGACCCTTCCTACTCCACATAAGGGCTTCTATAAAACCTGGGAAGCCATCCTGGTTCTCTATCTCGACCCACTGAGGTCTGATTCCATGCAGGGTACTCAATGACAACTGTGCCACCTGGGCCACCACATAATAATATTTCAGATGTGGGACTCCCAAACCTCCCATGCGTTTAGGAGCAAATAGGGTGTCCTTGCGAATCCTGGATTTTTTCCCTGCCCAGATAAATCTCATTACTCTAGACTGGAGGAGTAATATCTCCTTCATGGGGACCTGAACGGGAAGAGTGCGGAATAGATAAAGCAATCTAGGAAGCAGGTTCATTTTAACCGCGGCTATACGTCCCAACCATGAAGGCGGGGAGAGAGCCCAGCGCCTTAGGTCAGCATAGAGTTTTTTAAATAGTGGTGCGTAATTATGTTTGTAAAGAGTATTGTATGTAGGGGTTAACTGAATGCCTAAATACTGAATAGACTCCTTAGGCCAGCTGAAGTCAAACATGTCCTGGATCCCATTCAGTGTCCCCATGGGTATATTTATATTAAGGGCTTGGGATTTGGCTTTATTTACCCGTAGACCCGAGCATAACCCAAATTCATCTAAAAGTTTCATAAGATTGGGCAACGTAGTGGTTGGAGAAGTAATAAACATCAGAATATCATCTGCAAAGAGAGCGCATTTATGTTCAGTTTGACCACACTTGATTCCCTTCATATTTGGATCTCTGCGTATGGCTATTGCCAGGGGCTCAATCGCCAGAGCAAACAGAAGAGGCGAGAGAGGGCACCCCTGCCTGGTCCCTCTTCTAATTGAAAGTGACTTAGAAAAGAAACCCCCCAACGATATTTTCGCATCTGGGGTGTCATAGAGTGCCGACAACAAATTAATAAAGTGAGCCCCAAAGTTCATCTTGGAAAGAACTTGAAATAAATATCCCCAGGTTAGACTATCAAACGCCTTTTGGAGGTCTAAGGAAAGCATCTGGTGCTTGTCTATGCTGCATGAAACCCACCTGATCTGGGTGGATATATGCCCCCAGAAAGGAGCCTAGTCGGTTCGACATAATCTTTGTCATAAGTTTGAGGTCACAATTTATTAAGGAAATGGGCCTGTAGTTTGCATTCTCTGACACATCCTTGCCCGGTTTGGGGATCACACTAATGAATGCTCTATTAGCATCACCCGTTAAAGAGTTCCCCTCCCGTAAAAAGTTAAGATAGCCTACCAAGTGCGGTGCTAACACTGGGCTAAATGTTTTGTAGTACAAATTTGAGAAGCCATCCGGCCCAGGCGAGCTACTTATTTTAATAACTTTGAGGGCCCCCTTCAATTCCTCAATCGTAAAGGGACGTTCCATAATAGCTTTATGTTTAGGGTGCAATTTGGGCAAATCAACCCTGTTAAGAAACTCTGCTATACCTGCACTCGATAATGACTTCTCTGGGCTGTACAATTGACTATAAAAGTCTTCAAAAGCCGCCAATATTTTTTCTGGATTCTGGGAAAGTTTACCATCTTTAACTTTAATTTTGGGAAGGGCATGGAACTTGGGCCTAGGGTTAAGTTTACTAACCAATAAGCTGCCAGGTTTATCACTCCATAAATAGAATTTATGAGAGGCCCAGCGTATAGATTTTTCTGCCCTGGTGGTCAGGAGCAGGTTTAGTTCAGTGCGTTTAGCTTCCAGCTGGGACTTCAGACCAGGCTGGGGGGTGGCCTTGTGCTGTCGTTGCAGTCCATGATATTCTTGGAAACAAGCATCAATTAATTTATTATGTGCCCTCTTATGAGATGCCCCTATCTTGATTAGTTCCCCTCTAATATAGGCTTTATGGGCTTCCCAGTTAATGGCCGGGGAAGTCTCACTCGCAATATTGGTCTGAAAATAGCCAGTTAGCAGTGATTCTATCTCCCCTCTCACCAGTGTATCTGACACAAAGCTGTCATTGAATCTCCAGCGAAAACCAACCTGAGGCCGACCAAAACCCGTCAGATATAAAGCTAAAGGGTCATGGTCGGACCAAGGGGTTGACAAGATTCGGGCCCCATGCACATTAGGAAGCATTTGAGACAGGATAAACCCATGATCAATACGCGAGTATTGGTTATGGGCCGCTGAGAAATAAGTATAGTCCCTAGCCGACGGGTTCATGTCTCTCCAACAATCTATAAGGCCATATTTTCTCAACAGGAGGGAAAAGCTATGACTTTTTTTGGGGGGGTCCCTATATTTACTTAGTGTGGATCTATCCAGAATATGATCCAGAGCCAAATTAGAGTCACCCAACAAGATAAGTGATCCCTTTGCCCTGGACCATATTTCATTCAACATTGCATGAAAAAACGCCAATTGACCCTCATTAGGTGCATAGTAAGATACCACTGTGATGAGCTGTGAACCCACAAAACCAATCACTATCAGGAACCTACCTCCTGGGTCCCTAAAGACCTCCTGAGGAGCGAAATTCAAGTTTTTCCGGAAACATAAAAGAACCCCACATTTCTTCCTATCCGAGTTTGCATTATAAAAAATGGGATAGTTTTTATGTAAGTGTCTCGGAACCAAGATTTTGGAGAAATGCGTTTCCTGCAAAGCTAAAATATCCACCTTCAAGGAATTATAATAGTGGAAAGCCTTAGATCGTTTAATCGGGGAATTAAGGCCTTGAACATTATGGGAAAGTAGCGTTAGCCTTGCAGGAAGTGAAGGTCCCTTAGGAGGCTCAGTCATCATAAGAGGGTATAGCGCATGGCAACATGTTAGCACTTCCTCTGAGGGTAAGGGGGGGAGTAGGGAGACAATGGGTAAGCGAGTACACCACAAGAAAACACATAACAGACAAATGACCGACCAAAAATAGACAAATAGCATTCAAAAAACAACGCTTCAAACTATTTTGTCTTGAACCAGGGAGGGGCAGGTCCCCCCCCCGACCCCCGGGAGCCAACGGATCCCGGTGCCCAGGGGAAAACACCACCCCCCGTGCACCCAGGAGCTCTAAAAAACTCCATTTCCAAGGAGACATGTGTTCCCATTCGTTACAAATTATCTAAACAATCAACATTTCAACCCAGGAAATCACATGCAAGATACTGGCTCAGCAGCCACTGAGTAAACATTCCAGGAAAGAAAAAAAAAAAAAAAAAACAGAAGTGAAGCAATATATTGAAAACACCATGTTGTCAATATTAGAATTGTAACCTAATGACTACCAGTCCAATACAACCAAACTTATGCCCGCACATATTATACAAGCTTTAAGTAAAAGACTCTGCAAAGTGTCCAAAGCAGATAATCATCAGCAAACCAAGCTCACTGTTACAGGATATCGTCCCGCGATCATTTCAGGGTGTCTTCTGAGAATGCTTCCCAGATGCCTTCACTTTGTTCCATAATGGATATAGAGATGCGGCGACTTCCTTGTCTTGCGTATAGGGAGCATCTGCCTTCCGAATTAGTTCCAAATCTTTAAGGATTCGTTCACCCTCATCAAAAAAGGAAAAAGAGAAATTCTTCCCCTGGAGTTGAAAAATCAATCTAAGAGGGAAAGCCCACCTGTATTTAATTTTATGATCAATCAGCACTTGTAGAAGGAGTTTAAGCGCCCGCCGGCGTTGAATGGTAAACAGTGTGATATCAGAGAATATTTGAATCGGGTACCCTTCCATCTCAATATGATCCATTCCCCTTGTTACTTTCAACAATGCTTCTTTTGTAGAGAAATAATGTGGCTTGACAATAACATCCCTGGGTGGGCCGTCTTGCTTAGGTGCCACCAAGGCCCTGTGCACTCTATCAATTTCAAATTGTGACTCTGGTACGTCAGGCAAAATCTTCTGTAAGAAACGCTGTACAGCTTCTGGGACATCTTTCACTGATTCAGGGAGGCCCCTAATCCTAAAGTTATTTCTGCGACCTATTTTCCAAGTCATCCAGCTTAAGCTGAAGATCTTCAATCCGATCATATAAAACTGATATCTCTTTGGAATTCTGGGTAACCTGTGACACTGTTTCATCTATTTTTTTCTCAAATATATCAATTCTGTTACCCAAGGACTGCAAATCTTGTCGCAATTCGGATGTAATAGTCATCGTGACTTTGGATAGTTCTGATTGCAATAATTGAGCCAGGTTAAGATATAATCTGTTTTCAGCCAAGGGAAGATCAGAAGGAGGTGAGGGGGCTATAGGATCCTGTATTAGACCCCTCAAGCTGGGTGCATGTGTAGAAGTGAGACCACGTGTATTTGGAGAGTATAATGTCTCTCCCTGTAGAGATCGCGGGCCCTGCATCCCTGACAAAGGCAGTGCAGTGGATGCTGTCTTGAGAGGAGTGGGGAGAACTCCCTTCCCGCCCCTTATCCATTGTTCCCCTTTCAGTACCTGCCTGCAGTTCCTGCGCTCTGTCCAGGGAGGTTGAGGCTGCAGCCATGTGAGTGTTACTGAGAGCCGCCATCTTAGGACCAGGCCGCTGGGACTGAGAGCGCAGACTGCGGGAATTCTGCTTCTTTCCCGACTTGCCTACCATGGCCCGAGTGAAGGAGGTGCGCTCCGGGACTGTAATCTGCTCACTGGTAGCGTGGCTGCCGAGTACCGCTGCCCTAGGAGCCGTTGCAGGAGCCGGAGGGTGCCAAGCCGTTCAGTGCACGTCCTGCATCAACGGCGGCGCATGCGCACTCCTCCAAAACGTTCTCCTTTGAGTGAGCAGAAAACATTGAAAAAACATTGTTTCTTGTACTTAGAAAAAGCAGTCCTAATTTGGAGGGTCTGCAGGACTATTGTATAGCAATTTTATATGCTGTAAGTTTTTTTTCCTTTATCAATATTTAAAAAAAGTTAAAACATTTAATGTCTTTTAAAAGCAATTCATACATATTTCTTTATATACATTCTCAATCTTTTATGTTATTCTCTACTGTGATCCTTTTTTATTATATCAAGACTTTCCAACATGACCCACTTCAGTAGGAACAAAGCACTTTGCTCCTGATCATCTCTCTGCCCTTCTGATTACACTCACCTAAGCTTAGTCAATGAGCTACTTTTAATGGCTTGAATGTCAAGTGAGTATAATCACAAAGGCAGAAAGAATATCAGGAGCTTGGTGTTTTATCATCTGCTGGAGTGGGCTATGTTGGAGGGTCTGATTACACCGCTTGCAGCATAATCAGGAGTGGATCACCCTAGTGGCTTCTAGGTAAATCAGCATTGTGTTTAGGTCACTCATTTTGCATTCAACGAAAAAATGAACTTTGCAAAAAGTGGAAAATAAACTAGTAATACATAGATGAGTGTGAATGTACTTTTTTATATATCATTGTGTGCTTTTCTATCTGTTGTAGGCCATGGGAGCGGCAAGTGCAGTTCACTCCAGATTATATCTTAAATAGTGAAATTAAGAATAGGTCTGATGTATGTATTGTTTTGTTATCCACAGTAACCACTTATGCTTTCTACTTTCACACTCAATCATACATCCCAGCTGTGTCAATAAGAAAATAAATGAAATACTGAACTTCCTGTAAAAATATTAGTTGCCTAAGTATTGATAAGGGAAATTATGTCTCAACTGAAGCAAAAGTCAGTCAAGTTATGTATTTTATTTATATCTTGCTTGTTCCAGGTCTAGATGTAGAAAGTATTGCAATTATTGGATCAGCATGGCTTACAATATTTACAGAAATTTAGTTGGACAAAGGCAGCCCTTTGTTTACCTGCTAATACAGACACTTTTACTAAGGGAGTATCTATTCTCTATGATGTTTCTTTTAAATACCCAACTCAAGTCTACTGTGATTCTGTAAAGGGATTTAGAAACATGATTTATTTATATGTATTGGCCCTCAAAGACTTAATGGGAGTAGAATATTATTCCTGGTACTAAGGGTAGATTGCCAAGAAGAGAAAGCAGAGAGAAGTTGATTACCCAATTGATTATAAGCAGAAATTTTACCCCCCCAATAGTCTTTGGGTGACACAATGTATTCAAATTTAGACTTCTTTCCCATTATAAATTGCTGCATATACTCAAATATAAAGTGATCTGAATATAAACCAAGGTGCCTACTTTTATCCAAAAAAACAGGAAAACTACTTTTCTTTAAATTTAAATCTTGGGCACATAATGCAGCCATCATTTCTAACATTCAAAACACCAATTAACAGAAAAGCCAAAAAATATTGTGAATGAAATCATCTATGATGGTTTTTTTAGTACATGTATTTAAAAGTGGGAATTAAAGTTGCATGAATATATTCTATTTATCTTTTTCCCTCCTTGTGCATGTTAAAGTATTTCATAATTTTCGATTAGTTATGATAATGCTAAATCATTTTCTCCTAATCAATACTGTATACATTATTGCAGACTGCCAGTAGATGGTGCTGTGTCATCATGTAAAGTCTTTAACAAACTCCAATAACATAATAGACTGCAGAAGTTTGGTAAACAGTACGTGAGGACACAGCTTCATTTAGTGGTGTGATCTGAGTATAAACCAAAACTCTTTATCTAATTTAGATATTAAAAAATATTAGTTTATACTTACGATTTTACAGTATTGGGGTCTATTGCAGTTTATTTTTAAGTTCATATGTCCATTGTTGAATGCTGGACACCAGCACTTTTATCTATTGTTGAATGTTTTATATGTTTTATATTTAAAGCTTATTTCTTGATAAGGGTAGTAGTTTGAATTCTCTCCTAATGTATTCAACTTATTTCCTTCTTTGCTTCAAGGTAAGACATAATTTTGAATAAAAGAAAGAAATGCATGCATTTCTTCCTAAGTAATAGCCTTGTATACTGTATATATTGCCATTCTGGTAGATCTGATTATTCAAAGAAGAAAACGTTCATTGCGATAGGACTTGTTTTATATTTATGTATATACACAGTGCATGTAGAAGTTGATACAATTTTAGCTGTGAAAAAAAAAATATTATTTTGTGCGGGAGGATACATGGGGCCTGATTTATTAAAGCTCTCCCAGGCTGGAGAAGATACACTTTCATCAATGAACCTGGATGATCCAGCAAATCTGGAACAGATCTGGTCCAGGATTGAAAACATTTGCTAACTAATAGCAAATGACTTTCAAAAAATCCATTCCAGGTTTGCTGGGTCACCCAGTGTATCTTCTCCAGACTTGGAGAGCTTTAATAAATTAGGCCCATAGTGTAAAGCATGTCAACAATTTCTGTTGTAGAAATCACTATCACATGTTTACTAATGGTGATGTTTAGTAATAGTCATGATTCCTAAGTCTGTAAATAAAATTGGTCCATTTAAAGTTAGTGAAAACACATAAGTACAATTTATAAATTCTATTAACTGTCCAAGGAGCAATGCTTGTTGCTTTATGCACTGACTAAGCAGAACTGTATGTACCACACTTATCAGCCACAACATTAAATCAGCCTATATATACATCAAGGCTTTATGCATTTAGGGCTGATTTAAATGAGCAGTTTATGGTAGGATTTTACAACACACGAGAAGGTGGTCTATGTGGTCTTTTGGTCTATGTAATCTGGGAATAATACTAAATTGCAGGTAGGATCAGTTTCTTGTTAAACAAACACTTTTGACCTTGGACAGGTCCTGCTTTTCTGTCTAGACTTACAATACATTGAAGCTGTTTAACCATGCCTATTTAACTACACCCACTTACAACTATCCAGACCAAAAAGTTGCCATGTTGCGCTTAATGGCTTAATGTCTCTCCATATGGCAGGCATCCTTCTCAATTCCTCCAGGTACTCCAGTCGAACTTTGTATATTATTGAGTTCGGTCAGCAGAGAAGAAGATTCCCACCTGCCCTCTCCAAAATATGTATTTTTTTTTTTGTTTTGCTATGGAATAGGTCCATCGTAGGTACAAAGATGGGCGGTTTGAGGTCAATGTGTGGAGGCAGTGTGTAGAGTAGGTAATGGAGTGCTTTGGGAAGCCATTTATGGTATGGGGTCTCCTAAACGGTAATCCATCAGTAAGTGGGTGATCATTTGTGATTGTATGCGTAATTGATATTGTTCCCCAGGCAGTGGGATGGCACCTGGAAGCCTGATATATCAACAAGAAGTGCAGATCTCTGGTTTATGGTAGTGAAGGTGTTAATGTTCTCGAGGACCTGCAACTTGATGGTAGTAAGGTTTTTAGAATGATAATATAATGCTGGTATATCAAAGAATGAGAATGTGAGAATGTTTTATTAAGATGTTTTGTAATACCGGTCAAAAGGCCATTTGCACCATACACGCAGGTGTTATTATTGCATTAAAAGAAGGTTAACTGGGCAGCCTGTGAAGAGCTCTGACCTTCCAGAGTCATGGTAAATATTACACCCCAAATAGCATAGCATGAATTCAGGTAATGTCAAAAATAATATCTGACATTCCCCCATTATACTCTCTTACCATAAACATTGGTCTACAAGTGTTTTGGAATATATGTTATATACATAACATATATATAGACATATATAGAATATATAAGTTCTTTATGTGCATCTAGCATACAACTTCTTCTAAGCATGTATAGCAATGAGCATTATCTCAGAATTATGCTAGGATTTTGTAGCTCCTTTTACTGTATTGCAGGTACATTATTGCTGGTAGTAGGTCCTAAAAAAGGTCAGTTTAGATGCTATTTTATGGTGCTATTTAGTGCATACACTAGACATGTTAATGATCATTTATAAGTTGCAGAAGAATTGAGAAAGCAATTAACTTGACTCTTAACTTTTTAACAGTTTTTTTATTTTGTTCCCTGCTAAATAACAATGAGAAGTGGACAAAGCAGATATGGAGTCTGTAATAAAATATGGTCTCGGACTAACATTTGCATTCATTGATTTGGTTTACTGTTAAGCTCTGTTAAGTGCTGAAACTTTTTATGTAGTAATTAAGTAGGATGCAACAAATGTTAAGCTATCATTTACCATTAACTACAGCTTGGTATATAAAAATAGCTATAATTATAATTAATAAATGGCTGAGTAGAACAAATGCTTGAGCTAACAATAAAGTTAATTGTTAAGCAGTCTTTCTGGAATTGTTGATTATTACAGCATCCTCTATTGATTTTGACAGTGCTTTTAGCTATTTCTTAAAGGTTTATAAATACTGTCGGAAAAAGAGGTTACAGAGTCCTTCTTAGTTTTCCTTTTTTTAAGCATATGCCACATTTATTTGAAGTAGTTTTCAAATTCTTTGACAAGATAATATCTTAATAGCACGAAAGAAAAAGAAACACATGTACATAATATGCATCAAAAGGAGACATCTTTAGAAGAAAGGGTAAATATTTTATAAAAAATATAAAGTAGAAGCATGTTTTAAACTATTCTATTTAAATTTGTAACCTAGATTTTTTTTTGATTCCTACTGTACCAGTGTTAAAACTCGTCTCTTACTCTTTGTTTCTTACATTCATATTTAACAAATAAAAATATGCTGCTGCTACAATGCAGCCCAGTTATTTCTTATGAAAATTTTACTTTATTGATCTCAATACTTATATACAGGCTGCTTGTCAATGTTAAGCTGTTTTGGCCATCTCCTGGGACTAGAAGTTTGGATATATACATCAGCCATGTATTAATGAGGTGGTAAAACATATTTTCAATTACCTAAACATTAGCTACTTAAAGGGCAAATATTCTCAAATCATTTTGTTTTAACTGGTGTAAATAATTTTGGAAGTATTAAAAATATGTGTTCATCAACTTCAGGTGAAGTTCAGAAAAGACATTTTGGATGCAAAAAAATATCAACTGCTTTTTTTTGCTGAACATTGCAGCTTTGCTTTTATTGTAAATTTTTAGATTTGCTGTAGATCAAATTCAAACCAAGTATTTAAATGATTCAATGAGTATGTCAGTTCCATCTTGGAAACTTTCAACCCTAGAATTGATTACCAAATCACTTCTGGGTGTCTAAGATGGAAATATGATAAAGACATTTGTTTGTCCTGCTGAAATATCCTCTAATCTCTTTCTTAATAGTTTGAGGGGGGAATAATAGCACCATCCGTGGGATATGGAAATCATAGGAGATCCAAGTCTGATTTATTTTCAAAAAGAACCAGGGTGTTTTGACTTTTACACTCCAGTGATGGTGCTGTTTCCTATGTTTCTGCTATCACTGCTGCTTCAATAAAATGCAATGCAAACCTAGTGCCAAATGTACCAAATCATATATATATATATATATATATATACTTTATATTTAAAAACTAAGCATTGCTCATGTCACTCAAATCCCAAGACTTGCTCACATGCCAAAAAGAGTTTGCGAAAATGCTAATAAGCTACAAATATTTGCAACAGTTAAATCAACCTGAATGGAATATCAGAAACTGTGCATGCATGATTTTCCCATGCCTTGTTTTAGACTGTGTATTATGCTTGTCTGAACAGCTTGTCCCCATTGTGTTTTGTATGGAACATGGAGTGCTCCCATTGTGTCCCATTTTGTACACTGCTTGAATACCTTCTGTTAATTCCTTCTGTTTATGCAACCAGGTCTTATCTGCTCAGCACTACTTAAACTACTGTAAGCAGATAAGCAGCAAACATGTGCATAACATGGGCAACTTGACCCAATCATAGCAGATTTTTGTGAGGTTTCTTGCTTTCTATTGGCATGCAAAATATTCACGTGTGAGTAATTAATTAGCTAATACAACATAATAGAAATATTGAAGATCATTTCCATTTTTAGTTTCAACCCTGTTTTGCTTACAAACAACAAGGTAAAAACAAGTCTGCATACCTAATGCACTAAATGTGTTGTGCTGGAGTCACATCTCCATGTCACAAGAGCCATGCATCATGTATATAAATGCAATGTTGTCTGAAAACTACTGATTCAGATATATTACTATCACTGTTATCCAACAGTAATGTTCTTTTAGTGCATCTGAAAATGTCTTTTATGAAATACTACTACGCAGAGCTATCGTTTTTAACATGCATTTTGTAATTCCAAACATTTTTTCCTCTGTGATGAAGGTTCTTTTTCTTTTTCTTGGTAAACAGCATAATAACTGTTGAAATGTAGCGTATTTTCAGTTGACTGATTCGACTATAGATAAGTGCGGGAAATTATGACTTGATAGATAAAAAACTGCAAAGAGTCAAAAGAAGGCAGGGTTAGGTCTAACTGTGTATGCTTAGATACTCAGCATGTGTTAATGATAGCTACAGCTGATTTCAATTTGGATCCCAGCTTGCCCTGCTGCTTACAAGCAGACAAATCTGCGGAAGGTCATGCAACTTGGTTAAAAGGGTAGCAAGGCTATGTTTTCAAGCAGAAAGCAACCGATACAGATGCACTATTTTGAATGTGTTAAAATTGTTAAAGTAAAACCTTAACTAAAGATATTTAATATTCTACAAGCAAAGCATGTTTTATGTGTTGTTTAATGTTCAGTTTTCCTATTTTTTAATTTTTAATGTAATTTTAAATATGGGTTATATGGGTATTTCCTTTTCTTATCAAGTTAGATGACAAAACATTCATGATCTAGCTGCTGTTAAACAAATCCTTTCAATCCATTTACTTTAATGCAATATAGCAAAACCAAACTTTTAAAACTCTGAAAAGAGTGTGCTATCCACACGGGCGGATGTATTTTCCTCTGTAGATTAGACTTGTACATCTTAGTTTAGGGGAATGTATTTCAACTCAATACATAGAGAGGGTTGGGGTAGCAGTGTGTAAAACACTGACAATTCAAATCCAATAGCAATCAATACATTGAGAGTTCAAACCCAGTAGCAATAAATCACAGTTAGCTATCCTCTACCATTCTCACTGAACTCCATTTCCAATAAATCTCCCTTCCAGATCGGGTCACCCAAAGAACTGACAGTCACAAAATTAAGCATCCATGGGCTCCTGTTCTGATGAGCTTCCCCTTTCTGAAGCTAAGTATTCTAATATTGGCTCATCTCCTCAGTGGCTTATTAGCCAGATCCTTCTCTAGCCACCAAGCCACCTTCCTTCTTTCCCTTCGCTTTGTTAGCCATCCATGGCAAGGAACCCCCTGACACTAGTTCCCGACACATTTAACCTGTTTCAAAATCTTCCTAAAAGGGTCACAAATGTCATTTCAGGTCCTTCAGGTAAATACAGCAGCGTAGTGACTGGTTCCTACAGTGCTAAGACCAGATTCCCCCCGTGACAGAAGGTAGCCAACCATAATTTCCTAGGGAGAACAGATTCTAGAACAGTCCAGTATATATATCTAAATTAACCTCTTACATCTCAAAAGGGCCTTTTTATATTATTGGGGTGCTACAAGAGAAAGTCATATTGTTTAGTAGGACTTTTTTATTAGTATCAATAATATACAAAGCACTATCATCTTCTGTGGTGCTGTACAGCAGACTGAACATAATGTAAATAAACACAGCTTTTTACTGCACACACTTACAGAGCTGGTTTCACCATGGCGGGTTACCTGTGGAGCCCACCCCTTCCGGACACTGCATCCTGGGAATCAAAAAGTTCCTTGTGTGTTTCTCAGTGTATTGTTAAGCTGCGTACACACTTCCAATTTTTATCGTTGGAAATGAACGACGAACGACCGATTGGCCAAAAATCGCTCGTAAAAAAAGTAACCCACGCCAAGCTATACGATCGTTCGCAGATATCGTGCAGGATCGTTCGTCGTTCGTTTACAAACGATAATAATTGGAAGTGTGCACGCAGCTTTAGAAATTCTTTGATGTAAGGAAAAATATGTTAGATTGCAAACTGCAAGAAAAAAATCGTTAACTTTGCTTAAAATATGCAAAAGGGTACAAACTGCTCTGAATTCCCCTGTCGAAAGTGTTTAAACTTGCTGTTACATCTATAGTATTGGCTACAGAACCTTGCAAAGCTGCAAACTGCAATCTGATATACAATCTCCCTTGGTACAATAATTATTATTACACTTATATTTTAACGACTGAACCACAGTTTATTTTTCCAAAGCTTTATAATAATACTTGTAGATTGTTTCAAGATAATAAAAACAATTTACCACATCAAATATTCATATCATTTTTATTTTATTAACTGATTAAAATACTAAAAATACTGTAATAATAAAAATATCAGACTCATGTTTGTCTTTCTTACAGTGTAAGCATTTATTATTGTTTAATATGGACCACTGGAGATTAAATTTATAAATTTATGGGTAACATATTTATAGCACATGTCAGTGAACAAGCATCAGGAAACTTATCAATTTTATAGAACTATTAAATGAGGTTGTTAGAAGAAAATTTATTGTTTAATCCATGGAAGCTCCTTAGGCATCTAAAGGTTAGACCACCAGGTAATAAAGGAAGAGCGTTGCAATCATAATCCTAATAAGCAGTATAACGTGGTAGTAAAATACGAGTGGACAGATATGACAGAAATACTAGAAAGATATTCTTTTATAATAATTTATATTTCTAGGAGCTTCTTCTATGAATGTAAAATGAGATTGCGAAATTTAATATTGGTAACAAAAAATACTGCATTTCGGAATGATAACTTAAAGTATTGCTTGTAAGCGTACAGCAAAGTCAGCACGTTACTAATGGCCTGTCTAAAGACACCTTTGTTCCAGTTTCATAAATCTAAAGTTCAGATTTTAATCAGTTTTAAATAATGTAAAATGTTTAGTTTTCATCCATAGGAAGACAATACAATTTATTCAATAGACTGAAGTGGTTAATGTGCAGTTCAGCTACACCACACACACACTGCAGAACACCCTTCAGTAAGTAAGGGATGAGGAAGCTCATGTGACAAGATTATTCCAAGGTGGATTTGGATTGACAAGGAGGTGGATTTTCCAAAATTCTAACAGCTGGCTGTAATAATTTTTTTACTTTATATGTTTTGTTATTATTTGGCTCTGCATACTGCATGCCCTTGTTTTCCTCCTGTTTCCTTGCACCCCACCCTATGGAGACCATACAACAAATGCAGCACACTGATTTTTGCTAAAACACGGACAATTGTCATTTATCATGGCAGTGGAAATTGTGGTGTCTTTGGAAAAATGTAGAAGCACTGATAGCCAATCACACAATGGGGTTGATTTTTTAGAGGAGTTTCAGATGTTCACTTAATAAAGTGAAAAATCACACTAAAAAGGACTACTTACTTACCTTAGTGAATGAACTAAAGCTCTGCCAACTTTAGCCATCCAATCATGTGCAAGGTAAAAATATTATTATTTCTTTGGTCTTGATTATATTTTGCAAAGTAAATTTTCACCACGGGTAATTTTATGTAACACATTGTTTTACATTTTCTTACCTATTTAACACTATACCAATGAGGTTTATAGCCCTCCTATGTACTAATAATGACAGTTTTTTTTCTCTGTAGACACCAGGTGTTATTTAAGTGTATTTTATCTATAATTTATCTGCATAAATATGGAGATTATATTCCTATCGATGCATATAGATATTCAATTAAAGAAGGTTCATGCACAAATAATAGCTAGTCATTCAAACAGTTTAATTAAGAAAACAAGGTAAATATATATATATATATATATATATATATACCTCTATATACGTATACATATCTATTTACATATTCATAAACAATCTTGAGGTGCAACACAGGGATCTAATAAATCTTTGAAACCTCCCATGCCATCTAAAAGCCCTCAATCTGCTTCTTTAGCTGGCATCAGCGCTGGGAACTTGACATCTCTGAACCCAGAAGTGCTTAAAAATAACTATTTCCAGGTTCAGTCTCTGTAGGACAAGATCAAGAAGGGACCTTTTTGATTTGCTCCTCTTTTAGATGCTCTCTGTCACGGATTTGCCAAAAGTATGGGGAAGTAGACCCTTGTGCAATCTGCACATTTGGCAGAGGTATGAGCGGAGGCGCAGAGTCTAAGGAACTGCCTGGTGTTCACCAGAGCACCCTGCAATGAGTGATGGACTTTGCCGCAGACGGCACCTAGGTTGCGCCCTCAGACACACCTGTGCAGACAGTAGCTGACTGCAGATGGAACTGAAGCGTAGTACCAAATCAATAGGCAATCTTGAAAACCAGAGCAGGACCAGGTCAGGGCAGACAGTGAACAATCAAAGTCAAACAAGCTAAGGTCAGAACCAGGGAATCAGCACTTAGAAACAGACACAAGCTGGAGCCTCAGGTAACATACCTATTGCAAAGGCAAGGAGTATCAGTCTGAACACAGCTTATATAGTGAGGCTAACAGGCAGGCTGGGCGGGGACTGAATAAGCAGGTGCAGATAAATCAGCTGGAAAAAAATGGCGACACCTCAACCTCCAAGGCCTGGACAGAGCAGCCTGAAGCATACAGCAAACATATATCTGGTGAACAAAAAGTACCAGATCAGCTCTCCATTGTTGTCCCAAAAGCCAGAGGTACATGGGAATGAAGAGGAAGTTTCTCTTCACTTATTGGCCTGTACAACAACCCAAACCACTTTACACTCAAGGTTCCTCTGTTGTAGGTAAAAATAATCTGTTTTTGCTGCTGTCTTGGGATGCTAACCTAGACATACCTTCACCAAACAAACAACGACTAAAACTAATGTTGCCAGTAAATGTTAGACTTTTGATTTGATGATTTTTATATGAGCTGTCTTAGAATGGGTATTTTGAATGGGTATTTTTTGCAAAGTACATTTTTGCCAGGGTTAATTATATATGTAACACATTTACATAAATAATTAACATAATCTATAACTACCATTACCATACAGTACATTTGGATTTAATGATGTAATACAACTTTTAGAAAAAAAGGCATTATTTTTTGCACCTTATAAATCTAAAAGGAAAGTAAAAACACTTTTTTTCATTTCCCATTATTTTTACATTACTAGTAATATACAACATGCATTGTCAATGCTGCAAAAATAACAAGGATGACTAAAATGTGTGGAACAAAATAAATCAATCTTCTTCAGATTGGTTGGAACAATAGTTGACCAAAAAAATACCATTGGAGATTTTCAACAACAATGATAATGTAATTGTTTCCTTATTTCATCCAAATCTTTTTTCTATTACACTGCTTTTTAGAGCAGCCTGCAATGGGAAATTGGGTTATATTATGACTGTTGTATGGTAAGGACAACTTTTTATTTTTTTTTACTGCAGCCCAGCACACATGAACAAATACAATGCTCTAATCTACAAGAAAATACACAGACGTTTGGAGTTTTTCCAGCCTGAACGTGCAATTATTGAGTATTCCTTCTCTTTCTTTTTTTACTTGTAGGGGTTATTTTGATACTTGATATTCCTGTTTTTTTAATGTCTATCCTCACTAATCTAACAATTAAATTACCCTAAACCTGACACTGAATAACACACATTCTGTAGAATAACCACTAGCTGGATAGAAATGTTGAATGCCTTTCCTGTAATGTTGCCAATTCCTGTCAAATTGTTATTTTTTTAATATATAGGCCTCTTTCTCCTCTTTCTCCTCAGTCTTCAATGCTGAAACTGATTTTTATATGCTGTCATCCTGTCAAACATTATTTTCATAAATTACTTTCTTTTGAAAATGTATGGGCATATTTCCTAACTTTGAGTACTGAACTCCACTCCACCACATCTCATAAAAGAAATTTCTCTACAGAACAATTTTGTGAAAATTAAGGTTTTTCATGACCATTCGTCATAGATAAACAGATATTTAACACATGTGAAAAGACTTTTTTTCCAAAATAAATAAAAAAAAAAACCATAAAAGGCATTTCATCTTGTGTTGTTGCACCATAAAAAGTAAAAGTGTTATTTAACCTGTACATGTTTAGGGTAAAAAAATACGCGAAGTGCATGAAATAAAAAGATTTCGTCATAGTGAACTATTTGCACTGCAAAGACAAGGTATGTTTTTTTTTAGTTTTAAATAGAGTAAGGGAGGGTTAGACCCTTTTTCAAGCTTATGTTTATGTTTGTCTCCTTGCTTGTAATATTCACCTCATTATTTGTACTGCATTCCATTGTTGCCAAGACAGAGAGATGGGAATTCCAAAAGAACATTCATTCAGAACATTTGTTCTGGTGTCTACTGTCTTATCGTACGAATTTCTTCTTTTTTGTGGATGTTGCTTTTTGATTCCTGATGTATATTAAGGAGTGAGGACATGAAGTGAATGGAAATCTCCCCAGTGGGACAACAAAAAATAATCTTATATGGGTTTTAACCATTCCCTACTTTATACTGGAAGGATTGTTGGTGTAGGTATAACCTAGTTGCAAACAAATGAGACTTTTAAGAAATCAAGACAAGCCTTAAAAGCCCCATTTGTTTAGAACTGGGTTATAACTATCCCAACAGTCCCTCCAGAATGAAGTATTCTTAGGATTGGCAAGTTACAACTAAAAATGTGTTGTGGGCAAAAGGGGCCAAAAACAGGAGGAAAGGAAGGGGTGAGGGTATTGGATATTTTACGATTTATTGCTGATCCTACGAATGAGAAAGAGTATAGCATGTATCCATCTCACACTTAAAAATGTAAAGTAAAGTATACCAAGTATTTTAAATTATGATATAATCAAGGGGACAAAGGTCAGTTTAGTTTTATCTATTCACAACATTTACATTTTTGATCAAAAGCGTGCAATCTACCTGTAGCTCAAAGTGCAACTAGCCATTAGCAAATTGAAACATGTTACCTTTTAGTCAAAATGCACTCCCTGCAAAAATGTAAAGATGCAACCTCTGATACAATCCTAAAATTCTTATAATATAATATAGTTATGCCATCTATAGGCATTATATATCCATCTGTACTTTAAAACTAACCAGTTATCAACTGCCAGTGGTCAGTGAAAACTCACTGACTGTCAGTAATGTGACATGTCACCACTGAAACCGTGTAACCTTTAAAGTGTATACACACCTTGGTATTCCTGGCAACAAGCTGCATGCACAGCTCAGCTAAGTTGGACACCTGGGCAATGATCAGGCAAGTGGGAATAGTTCTTGCAAAAGGAATATTGTGTATCATTTTCTGCCAAAAACACCTGCCTGATATAACAATTCCCAAATTAAATTTAGCTTCAGTAGTTTCAAACTGGAATTTAGTTCCACTTTAAATCTGTAAATAAATGTGGTTGGATCATATCACATAATGTGCACTGGGTGTTTTTCCACATGCTCTATAAATTATATTAGGGTAAAACCTAAAACTTTCGGTCATCAACTTTCAATATTCAAAATTAAAAAAAAAAATGTTGAGGCACATAAACAGCTATTTTAATTATTTTAATATAGTATTGGATTATGTATATTTTCTAGAGTTCTTAAATAGTATAAGATTTTCTGCAGTGGTCAAAAACACTAGATATTGCCCCTGATTCATCAAGCAGAATCGGATTATCGCTCGCGCATTCGTATTCGCGATCCGAAATCGTACGCCATCGTACACTATCCTCCTTTTATACCACAAACACTAGGTAATCACCTCTTTATGGTTTATTTTCATAGTTTTTAATTTCTATGTATTGCTGTCACGGCATGGTAGAGTTCCTAGTTAACTATAGCTTTATTTTTGGATTGTGATCTATTGTAGATCTAATATTTAGCCCGATTTTTTAATTATCTATTAGAATGAAATAGAAACCTTTTGCTTGTTCCCACTAGTGCATGATAATGTATATGTTCACATGGGGAAACACATGTTACTGCAACTTGCAGCAACACACACGAGTTGTTGCACAGTCTTGAAATTTGTTCCCAAGAGAACCCCAAAACATACCTTTGCAGTACACTGTGCAACATACTGCAAGTTATAGCTAGTACCATGCTATTACTTTGCTGTAAGCTGTAATCAGTTATTCATGGGGACATGACTGTGGCAAGCCATAGCCGTGCAGATGCACCTTACAAACTTGCCCTTCCCCTTAATTCCAATCTCCCAACCCAACCCCTTTAAATACACCTCCAAATCCCCCCACCAATGAATTACCACCCCAAGCATTGCTTAAATGCCCCGTAGGCCTTTTATTAACAGAATTATAACCTAAATTAACATAGAATCAAATAAAATGTAAATAACAATATAAACAATAAAACATTATAAATAAACACATACATAGAATAACCAAAATAACTTAATAACACCATAATTAAAGAATAAGTACCAGATAAACAATAACACATCCTAACCATCTTGCTTTCCCAACTTTCTTACTGGTTGCAGGTCCTTGAAGGCCACCACCTTACACCTTTTTGGGGTCTGCACCTTATAGACAGTTGCTCCCAGCCGCCCATACTCCCAGCTCGGGAATGAATATAACCTTTTCTTGTGCAGACCCTCCCCACAACACTTTACCAGACCATTAACCCAAACCAGGCATTCCATAGCAAAGATGGAACCCTAACCAAAATATTGTCACCAACATACTCCCCCCCGAGGACCTTAACCACCCGCCCTACTAGCCAAACCAGCAATCAAAAACCCAAACTGCCAACCACATAAGCCGTAAAAGAGAGGGAGGGTTGGCAAAATTTTACAAAAGAAATTGCCAAAAATGTTTCACCAAACTGGACAACTTTTCCTGAACGCTGTCCTGCTCTGAAAGGGGGGGTCCCTCCGCCTCCTGTCCATTTTAACTACTCTTGCCCCTCCTTAAACAGAGCATTTAGCAGTAAACTTGACAGAATGTATTGTTAAATATGTGCATGGTGATTTACATTTATTATAATTTCTTTAAATTTTGGTGCCTTTATATTGTGCCAAAGTATTCCTGAACTCAATTGTCCCAAAATCACCAAGTGAGAAAGTCTAAAAGCTTGCTATCTGACAACATCTAACATTCACATTTGTAACTGTAAGCAAGCATAATTTTTCTATGGTACCCGAACATAAGTGTTCATAATTTCAATTGTTTAAAATTGGACTGTTTGTCATATCAATAGAAACTAGTTATTGTTTTTGTGTTTTAATAAACTGTATAATTTTTCTTTTTCTGCACATTTCTGCTGAGTAATCTATGCAATATTGTAAAGTCAGTGTGTGTGGGTTAGTAAGCTGACTTAACCATCTGTACAATACTATACATCTTTACATATTTAAAGCAAAATGCATTTCATTTTAGTTCACATATATTGCAATACATGTTCAAGATGACCATGTGTGGCACTACAAGTTGCAGCAACCACAATAGTACCTTCAGTGCATATGCAGTCAGTGAACAGCACCTAAGAGTGTAATACACACAATATAACTTGCAATAAATGTGCTGACTGCTGACAATTTCACAAAACTGACTAGCTAGTAGCTCATGTACAAAAAATGCCCTATAAAACACTGAACTATTCAGCTAACAATGAACTAAGAGGCTTCTACACTGTCCCTGTCACACTACACGTCTCTCCCTGCGTCTACTCTCTACACAGAACAAAAGATGGAGTGACTAACCCCTCCCTCCTTCCCAGTATATATATGCCTGTGTTCTGATATCTCTTGATTGGCTGCTGGGCCTTGCTGTGCATCCTGATTCGCTCCCAGCTACGATTCCTGCTGAAATTACTCGCCGTTACTGCCCCCTGCTTTTTCCCTCGTTTGTTCGGCGGGAACACAACCTTATGGCGAATCACAAGGCTGTTTTTGCTTACATGTTCGGTAAGTGAGAAAGGCCCGATTCGCCGCAAGATCGAATTTAAAAATCTCGCTAGCTCATCCAAATAATAAAACCTTCCAAGGCCACAATCTGGCTGTCTAAATGTTCTAAGGCAAACAGCTTTCAAAGAAATTCCATGACTGGAATGAGTTCCAAATACTCAAGTATCAATGTTGGAATCTTGTAGGGTCCATAGCCTAATGGTTTTAGCAGATCCAGGTTACATGGGAAATCTGTTTCCAATTTAGTGTTGATGAACACCCCCTTTGACTTTTGGGGACAATTGTATATGATTCTTTAGCTGTGTGAGTTTGTAGGGATGGGTCAGTTCATTTCAAGAGTAAATGCAACTAAAAGCAACATTAAACAAAGTGTAATATAAAAGGTGTAGCAATCCACTCTTAGGCTCACACAAAATAATAATCAAGATTCAATGCACATTAAGACCAGGTCAGCTGTTCTGGCGGCTAGTTCTAAGGCCAATAAACTCACCAATTTTACTTCTGAAAAACAAACAGACAGGTTATACAGTATTTTATTAACTCAAAACACTAAGCGTAAACTGATATCCCATACATGGCTAAATATTGGTTTCATAAAGAGCTGTTTCTTTAGGAAACTTGATAATATTATTTCTTATATCTACCATGTTTTTCATTGATCTTCAAAAACAAATTCAGAATACTGAGCTTTTACTTTAATTAATTTCATGGTTCTTGTCCTACTTGTCTGTCCTTTTACATGGATAAACCCCTCCCTCCATCTCTCAAGTGACCTACTAATAACTTTCTTTTTATAACCTCTTTTCACCCAAAACTCCAAGACTTCTCTGGATCTGCCCCTGGTCTGTGGAATTCCATCCATCATGCCATTAACCTTGCTCCTACTTTTAACACATTTAAACAAGCCCTCAAAACCCACCTCATTCAACTTGCCTATCCATCTTTCTTCCTTTTATTAATATTTATCGAAAGTTCCATTATCTGTACCTGTTGTATACCATAGTCCCCCTTCATCTTAGATTGTAGGCTCATCTGAGCAGGTCCCTCTCCTCCTCTAATGTCATAGTTTATACTTTGCATGTATATAGGTTTGTCATCAGGATGCTTTATTTATTGTACAGTGCTGCATAATATGTGGGCATTTTATAAATAAAAGATGATAAAAGCAGGAAAGGTCTAGTAGATGACCACACATCTCCCTTGTTATATATGTAAATCTAAATAAGTCTTTTGAGGAATTTTTCCTCAATGTGATAATGAGTTAATATCTGGTGTAATATCTATACTCTGGCATAATAGAGGATCCATCAGCAGAGGCAACCACCAAGCCATATTGTTGTTGTTGTTGTTGCAGTAGTCTTCTATCTGATACTGTGATATGCCCGAATTCAAGTGGATATATTGTAAATGCAACATGTATTAGTTTTCTATTCTTTATCAAATTACTTTATGATCCACACTTGTTTGGGGCCTTTAGTTAAATTTACAAGCCAACATTGACTTTTACAGTAAAAGTAGAGCTCATTTGGTCAGTGGGCCACTCATCACAATAAATTATAAATAGGTAAGTTTGGGTTAAAAAAAGTGGGGCAGATCCAAATTGTTGTCCAACACTAAAAGTCAGTTTTTGTTTTTTGCTGGATCAACTGATAGCTTCTTCTTACACATGTTTCATTATATGCCTATTTTGAAACACCCAGGTTTGTGACTGGTTAACTTTAAAGGGAATGCACTTTTGCTCAAGGTAAGCATTTCTATCTGCCAAAGCATACCAAAGGAACCACACATTTTGTCAGGTCTGTTATTTTTGCAGTATACTTTCTCTTTTAAGAAAAAAAACCCTTTATAGGAGATGCATTCTTTCAACATTTTGTCACCGTACTCACTATGTTTTTCTAGTTGCTGACAGTTTGTTCTGTGTCTAAGCAGGAATTGTGCTAAAACTATCCTATTTTCTTTTACTCTGACAGTGGAACTTGGCTGAGGAAGTTATCAAAGTCTTAACTATTAAGTCACCATTCACCATTCTTTGTATACAATTTCATTTGTATTTATTATTTGTGTCTTATAGTATATGTATAACATAGGATGATCACCTTCCTCCACAACACGATCGGCACGCCTTCTGACAGCTCCCTGATTTTCATAAATCCACTGGTAAAAAAAAATATCATCTCTGATCACTAAGCCGGATACATGGTACATGGTGGTTGCATGGTATAACAACCCACTTTATCACATGCCTATTTTATAGGATTTAAGTCCTGTAAATTCTCAAGTACTAAGATTAAGACACCCATTTAACAATGAATAAATAATTCAAGGTTTCAAACATTATATGATGGCCAATTTATGCTATTTGTGCTACCACATTAGCCTCCCCTACTATTTGTACTATTTGAATTGGAGGAATCTTGGATTGCCCCAATCCACCCTAATGTGATGCTTTGGAGCTCCTCGCTTTTATTGGCGGATAAGGATATGCTCTCGCCAATAGTGTTTACGAGGAAACTATAGTGGACTTATAAGAATAAATGCGGTCTCTCCTCTCTGGCTTCGGTACTGACATTCATTATCCCCACTACTGCCGGATAGTCTTACCTGGGGGATGTGGCAGCCCTGGAGGGATAGAGGGCTATTTCATCTTAGTCCTGCACCCTGTGGAGAAGAGGTTGCTCTCTTTCTCGGAACTTCAGGCTAAATTTGACCTCCCACAAACTTCCTTTTTTGCGTACCTGCAGATTAGACACTATGCTCTCTCCCTCAATCAGACGGTCAGATTTAAAGAGGTCACTTCTTTTGAAAGAATATGTATGGACCGTCCCTATACTAAAGGTCTTATTACCTCAATCTACCGCATCCTTTGCATATCCATTCAAAGGACCTCTAGTAAATTTGCATATATGAGTACATGGGAATCTATCTTAAGCTGTACTTTGGAAAGTGATGAGTGGTCAGATATTTGGGTCGCAGCATATAAAAGTTCAATTAGTACTTTACACAAAGAAAATGTATACAAAATAATATTTAGATGGTACTGTACGCCAGATGTGTTGCACAGATTGTTTCCCACTGTAGACCCTATTTGCTGGCGATGCGGGAACCATGGAACATATATTTTGGTACTTTCCCATTATTCAGAGTTATTGGGACGGTGTTCATAGGCTGCTTAAGGATGTGACCCAACAACAGTTCCTACTAGATGCACTTAACCATTTCCTGGGGCTGCCCTTCAAGGGTCTTTCTAAACTTGCCAGTAAAACTTGCTACCCATATTTTAGTAGCGGCTCGCACCCTAATTTCAGCTAGGTGCAAATCCAATCTCCGTCCTTCTGTGGAGGATTTATATACTCAAGATGTTCGTTTGATGGAATATCTTACAGCTCTTCTTCAAAACAAAGTGGACACATTTGATATGATTTGGGAACCCTAGAACACATTCTCAATTACAGGTCTAGGGAGCAGTTGTGAATACATGAACCTGGAATATATTACTACTATTGCCCCTTCACCTTCACCTTCTCCTTTCCCTCTTTTCATTCCTTTTTGTTGTTATTGTGATCTGTTTTGTTTTTGTGTGTTCTGTGATTTTTGTATTTATGTCTTCCTCCAGCAATACTTTATGGGATTCTGATACTTATTCAGGACTTTACATTATTTGACAGTAGCACTTGCTACCTCTGGACATGGACATATACTTTAATTGGACTGCTCTTGTTCATCTATGTTTCTCACAGGTTATGTTTATGTATATTGATCTCGTACTTGTATTGCCATGTTTCTTTTTGTTCATGTTTAAAATTTTCAATAAAAACTCAGTAAAAAAAATAAATAAACAAATAATTCAAGGTTTCATCAGAAACTTTATTGCAGTCAATATTATTATTATGAGCCCCCGAAATTAACTGCTTTTCCGATAGCAGTAAATTAC
Source organism: Pyxicephalus adspersus (assembly GCF_032062135.1). Classification (NCBI taxonomy): domain Eukaryota; kingdom Metazoa; phylum Chordata; class Amphibia; order Anura; family Pyxicephalidae; genus Pyxicephalus; species Pyxicephalus adspersus. Next base: position 100,301,637 of record NC_092859.1, read on the forward strand.
AATTGAATTAGTCAAGAGTGAACTACCTATAGATTTTATTTTATATCAGGACAATCTGCAAATCACACATTTTAAATTTGCATATAGATTTATCTATTTATTGGAGAATCACATAGTTCAGGAACATGACAGATGTGATTTATAAACTGACAATTGCCTCCAGATAGGAAAAATCTGCAACTTTATATATGTAACAATTTTTTACCCCATGAAATAATAATAAGTTATATTAGGGATGTTTGAATCCACCAATGTTGTAAATGTTCTGAGGCAGCATACATGTCAGGAATGGTTCTTTTTATAATTATGTTTCATAAGTCTTGGGTACCATTTACACTGCAAAACCTGTATTAAATAGAACTTGCAAAAGTATTGCATGAAGGATGATATGGAATCACAATAAGCACCACACATACTGATCTCCATACAACCCTGGCATTAGAACCTTATAAAAAGTTTCTCAGTAACTTTTCAGTGTATGCTGAATCCTAATACTTTTAGTTTGACTTTTTAGCAACCAAAGGTTCTAGTGGCATCTTGACAGTAACTTCTTGAAGGATACTTCCTAGAGATTGCTTTCCACCACTATTAAAGCAGAACTTTCACAAATAAAATCACTTATCTGTTCCATTGAAAAGCCCTCAATCCCTCCAGAAACAGGTCAAGCGAGTCACATACTGTCTTAGCTTCCCTCTTCTTTCTGGCACTGGACAGAACAGCATATGCATTCATTGGAGTCTTTCCTTCAGGTTCTTCTTCACATCACCCAAACTGACACTGCTCAGGTGCGAAATTGGGTGACGTGTCTTCCTCCATCCTTGAATTTCACAGCGACTGCATTAGTTTGAAAGCTTTTTTTTTACATTATAGGAAAGTCCCTGATGACGCATGCATAGAAGGAGAAGCCCACAGCCACATTAAATAATTTTTTCAAAAGTATTATTCATTTTTTTTAAAAAACATGTTTTGTCCATTATATATTTTTATATAATGTTAAGAATGTTATGAAGGGACTGCTTTAAGAAAAGGACAACTGCAGATGCTTCTTTATAGGTATATTTTCAGAGCCTCCACTATTCTAAAAGAAGAAGTAGAGAGAATTCTCAACATACAACCACTCCAGGCCAAAGCCCAAAGAAAAGCAATGGTTGCTTAACTTATTTGTTGTGAACCTGGTTTATTCCCAACTTGTTCTTGCATGCCTGTTGCTGATCCGGTTTGTCTCCTGACCACTTTTTCCTGCTCACATGATGCTGATCTCACTTGTCTACTGGTGTACAGCCCTCTGTACCTAGTTCAGCTGGGATCTGCATCACCAGTCCAGAACTGCTGACACTCATGACCCTCTGCAACTGTCTTCAACCAAGTACATGATATTTTTTATTGACTGTTTTCAGAAGAAATTTGGCTTGGTAATCATAGCAGAGGTGCCATACTTAACTTCCTAAATGTACATGCTTTGGATGCACATCTTTATTCCACTAGGTAATAAGTCACTGATCTATGTAAATATGCTTGTTGCAGGTCAATGACTCAACACAGTAGTTAACATTTGGCTAAGGAAGCAAGATTTGGTGCAGTTGTTTTCATAACAAAGGCAGCTTCGTATTTCTCTTCCAACAGGTTTGTTTTTATAAACCTTCTACAGACAGGTCTGGAACAAGTGAGGTAAGGGAGAATAGGGGAGGGTCTGCAAGACTGGTAGAACAGCAGAACAGACAGGAGAGAGTTAAAATGTTGTTTAATGGTTATAGAAGGGTCAGCTTGAGCATTGGTGGAAGGTCAGAGGTAAGGGTGGGACCAAGGACATAAAGATGGAGGTGTAGAGAGGTGGGATCATCAGAAATTTTACCTAAACTAGTGTGAGCTTCCCACCCTCCCTTGCTTGCTGTGGTTCAAGAGGTTCAAGGTTGGGGAATAATGTTACAGGTAATGTTTGTGTAAGGGTATGCAGTTGAGGTCCTTGAGGGCAGTGTTCTTTGGTGGGGGGACCCATCTTTGGTATGAATTTTCCTGAATGGTCTGAAAAGGAGGTGAAATTTTAGTGTGGGATAGGCTGTGAGTGGTTTTTGATATTGTTCTCAAGCTCGGCATTGGTGGGGCTGGGGCCTGCGGGCCATTTGACCTTAAACGTTGGAGTAAGTGGAGGTCTGCAGGTTTCTGTTCCAAATATGTGGTGTATATATATTGCTAAAATCTCTTTTTAAAATGCTATTTGCTTTGATTATCATGTTGATTTATTGGCCTTGATTTATCAACAGAATGCACGTACACTCCCCGCGCGAGAATACGCCCTGCTTGACAAGGCGTATTACTGCGAGCCGGGGCCAAGTACTAGTGCACTCGCCTGCCGGCTTCCTGCAATGATAAATGAGCAATGGAGTCGAGAGTTCGCCAATTAAGGCAATTATTTTTCAGCTGCGGGATTCAGAAGGATCTGTTAAGCTCTGTCAATGGTGATGTCATTGCATTTAATTAGCGCACACCTGCTCCCTGTTCTGTGCGTATCTACAGTCCATTACAGGTCAGTTTGAACCCTTAGTGCTTGATCTTTTTTTTGGATAAGTGCTACTTTTTTATGTTACTTTTTTTGGGTACATTATACTATTTCACAAAATTGCTTCATTTATACTTTGATTTGTTGCAGTTTTTGTTTTTATACATTTTGTTTGGTTGCAACATTGCAAACTAATTTATATCAAGCTGTATATATAATAATTAGCACTTTATAATATGTCGTCACACAATAGTATGAATGTCAAAAAAATAAGACCAAGCATTTTGGATCTGATTCAAATTTCATTCTAGTTTGGCTTTAGACAAATCAAATATTTGAAAAAAAGATTGTTGGCAAAGATGTTATAATACATGTATCAAAAAACATTAAGTGATTTCACTTGTATGTTTTGTACTTGTACTCACCTCAGCTTCGTAGTAAAAGCACATAAAGGTGGATTCCTCCTTTAACCAGAGGCAATATCATCCATGAATGTTGTTTTGAGCCAAGCCCATTACACTAGAAATCATAGGAAAAGAAATAGGCAATCTTTTCAACTTGAAGCATGTTAAGCAATATGCCAAAAAACCCTCTTTGCCTATTTCTTCCTATAATTTTTCTTTTATATGTGTAATGCGCCTGGGCACACAAACCACAACCAACTCCAGATATCGTTCAATCAGGCTTTATTCAATGTCATAAAGCACAACAAGGGTTAAGTCCAAATAAGCCAAGTAAAAGAGGGTAAGGTAAAGACAGGTCAAGAACAATCTGAGGTCAGGGCAAGAAGCAGGCAGCAGGCAGAATGGTCATTAACAATCCAAGGTCAGGGCAGGCAGAGTTCAAGCAGAGTCAGCTTCAGACCAGGTCGCTATGGAGATGACAAAAGGAGATAAACTTAAACCAACACAAGGACGCACCCAAGCACACTGTGTTCACTGAGGCTTATAGCGGGCAATGGTGTACAGGACAGGCTCTCCGTAAAATCGCCAGAGTGACCTTGCGCCAACTGGCGCCGTCTGATAAGAGACTAACTGAATCCCCTGCCGCCGATTGGCCGCAGGGAATTCAAACTAACTATGTCCTGCCCCGCGGCGAGGCAGCCGAGTGCCACTCCCTCGGGGGGTACAAGAGGCACGCATTGTAGCACTCGCACCTCTTCCCACAGCACCCCCAGGATGTGCACTACTTTGCACATGCAAAGGAGTGCTGAGAGCACGAGTTTCAGTAACCACGTCCGAAGAGATGCAAGGGATGCCGCCTGACTGAACAGTAGTTTGGCCAGGACGGATCCCTCCCCCTGCAGAGAGAGACACGCTGTGATCAGAGCAGCAGCCTAGGCCATGCTGCCTGCTACAGCGGCGTCTCCCTCTGTGGCTGGGATCCCCAGGGACACCGTGGGCTCGCAGGACGGGTAAGTTCCTTACAATATGTATATGTTATCACATAAATGCATACATACATATTTGCATGCATGTACATACATGAGTGCACATGAAGGCAAACAAACAATATACACCTAAAAAGAAAAACTTACCTGAATGAGCATCCTTCTTTGCAAAAGTGGCTGGTGCGTTTTTTTAACTGATAGAACACAGTTCACGAGCACATAGCGGGTCTGCATTGGCGCACAAAAATGTGCAGCAAACACCTGAGGTTTGGCGCACAACGATGCCTATCAAACAACTAAGTTTTAAGAAGCCCATTGCGCTGTTTTTAGCCTTTCAACAATTCATAGAAAGGAACTACATGAAAACAATTACAATTGTATGTTGGATCACCCAAGGTTAAAAGATCCTGGGAGATTGTAAAGGAGATCACAAACAAAACAAAAACAAAAAATTACAAACAACAAATATAACATTTTTCAAACAACTTTATTAAAAAAAAATATTTTTTTAATAAATAATTTAAAAAGATCATATTAAAATATAGAGACCACACAGACACCACTAAATTGACATGACAAAAGAAAAAAAAAAAACACAAACATCAAACACATGTAAACCCACACTTCCATATAAAGCCAAATTAGTTCAAAAATGGCCCAAGAAATGTGGCCTTCAAAAAACAAAAAAATACCAAACCAATATGCAATTTGCACCTATCAGGGGTGGAAAACTGGATTAGCAAATATTTATGCAGAACAAACATTTAAAGGTGGTAATAAAGACATATTATTGCAATGAAACAACAGAGCTAAAAACAATAACATAGCATTAACATTGACTTCCTAATTGCAAAATGGACATTGAAACATTCAAGTTTTAAAAAACAAAAGCAACTATTGTGCTAAATGGTACGCAAAGTATGAAATGCAGCATCATAGACTGGGAAAACATACCAAACCACTCCCCCCCAAAGACAAAAAAACAGCCAAAGGAAAATGCAAGTCTGAAAACACCCAGTGAAATTTGGCTGTTTTTTGACAGCTGGACATTCCATAATCATTTATTGATATGATCCTTTACATTTGTACACCAGTGAACAGTTATCTAATAAAAAAAAGAAATTAAAACAAAGTAGGCTTTAATGGTAAAGTCATTTATTAAATGTGTGTGTTTAGTGTCCCTTTAAAAAATGTTTATTATTTTTTAGATTATATTATTTTATTATAATATATATATATATATATATATAGATATATATAAAAGCAAAGAAGAACTTGAGTGGATAATCTAGTCCACTGGCAAAAGCGAGGTCAAATTCGCAGATATTTAACACCAGGCGGATCATCGGGTCTGGCATTGTAAGCGTTTAGGTAGGTGCCTATGTAAACAACTGAAATCAGGTAACTTACCAAACCTGAAATTAATAGGTCATTTAAAAATAAGATGTGTGGCATTTGAAAAAATGATTTTTGATTGAAAGAGTGACTTTTAATGCAAGCACGCCAGTGTCAAGCTGCTGGAGATGCGCTGCTCGAAGCACGCGATCATTTCAGTTGATAACTGCCGGGAGAACAAACCAGCATATTATCGACTGCTGCACAAGCTTCCCATTTGGCTTGATGAATCAGGCTTCCTGGCTTTAATTATTTGGAAATCACCAACCCAGAAACTTCATGTGGACCTGTGGATCAGGTGATCTAAGTGTACTCTAACTATTTGCTAGGTATTTGCTTTGCTTCTATATTTGGGAAATTACTGAAGCCAAAGACAACAAGATAACAAGCACTTTCAATAGGAGCTCAGCAACTGCTGATTATTTCTTTCTTTCCGTAGGAAAAGTTTCAAGAGCCCTGGTTTGCTGGTCTACTTAAGCATGAAAAGATAAACCTCCTGCTTTTCATTGCTCAGGAGCATCTTCCTATTTCACTAAAAATATTGATTTATCTCGTAGATTGCATTAAAATGCATATCAGAACGGAACACGTTTTGTTTGTGGAGTCTGAGAAGCCCTGCAAGTATCCCAAATAATAAAACCACAAATTGTTTTCTTGTTTATTAGCTCTAGTTCTGCAACATCACATAATGTAATTTCATGCTTCATAATATGCTTTTATTTGGTTATAAACTAGTATCACAGGTAAGCTTGTGATGTTAAGTACACATACGCCTTTTAAGTGGAAAGATCACTTCAAGATAACACACAAAACTAATGAAAATTCTAATTACATTTTCATTAATACTATTTTGGGAAAAAAAGCTTTTTTATTTTTCATCTTGGTTTATACCTCTTAGAGCCAAAATCCAAAAAAAACATATTGACCGCCCTTTATATACACACAAATCATTTCAACGCGATCTTTCCTGTGTGCTATATTTTATATCAAATATATTTATAAGTTTCCAATTTTTACACCCTGTTGGTCTTATTACTGGAGTGGGGTTTATTGATTTATTGTCACAATGCAATGATGAAACCTTTCCAGGCAGGTAATCATCCGGTGCTTATGCAATACATGCATTCAAGATGGCAGGAAATGCATTTATGGATTCCCAATCAAAAGAAAAATATTTTCCAACTACAGCTTTTGTGTATGCCTTGGGGGTAATAGGCTTAAGTTAAAGTTAGAAGGAAAATGTTATATAGTTCTAGCTTTGACAACTGTGTATTTAACTCCACTGGATCTTTATATATAACTACGCAGTATTTAAAATTACTGCATAAAGTACCTTCTTCCAGTTCTTTGGTCATTTTGAACTAATAATGAATTAACCATCATATGTGGTACGCACTTTCTGAAGTCTGTTCTTGATACCACTGTAATATTTGGCACAGTTTTCTTCCCTCCCCAAATATTCCACTTCTTTTTCTCACTACTTTTAGATCTTTACTGTGCAACCTGCTGAGGACTGGACCTTTAAAAGTCCCCCAGTAATGCTCTTTTTTAATGATACATATAAACCACAATCCCCATTCATTTCTTTGGATAGACCTTCCATTATTCATCTCAAAAATGTTTCCATATGAAAGACAGAAATGATAACATAAACTGTACTTTATTCTAAAAAAAGAAAGAAAAAACACTCACTGTACAATGTTTTACATGAGGTGGAAGACTACTCAAAAGTTGGCCAAAGAAATAATGGACTTGTGGCCCCTAATGGAAAATTCCAATATTTTCCATGCTTGAATTCCTATAAAGCATGACAGATGACATAGGAAGAACCCAACATATCTTACCCAAAACACAACAGGGATTTTTCCAACAATATTTAAATGACAAATCATTAAATCCCCTAAATGTAAAAAAGTTTGTACATTTTTGGGTACACATAGACATATAGATCATCCACTAATATTGCAAAGAGCCAAATGTCCAGGAGCAATTTATAAATAGTAATGTTTTCTAATTCTAATTACTAATTCTGAACAGCTAATTTTAATGATTTATACATATTCTCTACTTATATGACAGGACAGATGACATGCATAGTTCCTGGTAAACCAATTTGTTTTCATGTTTTAACAATTTAGTGCCATATGTTTGCTCTCCACCTCTAGCCTCCTCAATATTGTGTTGAATATGGAAGCTGATCCAACACACATTAATGCTATACCAGGGACTAGCAGCGTGATATTACCAGAAATATGTGTACCAAAGAATGTCTGGCCAAATGTAAAAGCCTTTGCAAGGGGAAAAAGCATCATGTACTATGTATGCAACAATTGTTTTAACTGTTGTCAGGTGTTCCACTTTAATGAAATCTGTAACAATTTGATCATTTATAGTTTCCTAATATAATCCATAAATATGCATATAGGCTATATTTATAGCCCTAATAAAAATATGTAAAAGCAAAAATATATACTAAGCCCATTATTCAGTTAATTCATCTTTTTTCTATTAAAGATAAGAGAAATAATTAGATAGTTCATTGCACCTGATCACTTAGAATAGAGTAAATCACTGTCATAATTGACCCCAGCATCTTCGATTACCATCAAAAACGCATTTTAAACTGATCTCTGTTTTCACTTGGTTAGATACATTTTGGCAAGAACAAATTAACACACTTCGCAAAAAGCAACAATTACAAATCAGTGACATAGCAAGTCACAGATCATTTACCATTTGTAATGGTATTGCATAAAATATTAAAGACTTCTACAGCATTTTATAACTAGCTTTTTTTAGGTAATAATTTACAATAGGAATGTTTTAATCTATTGGCATTACAGCATTTCCTAAAGCACAACAGTTCCCTAACTTGGCATGGTGTCTGACTTTTTAGAACCTTTTATTCTGGTTTTGGCCATATTGGAAGATCCGAGACTGTGTAACTTTCTTTTATAATGTTGGAGATTATCATAATAGATCTAAAGAATCGCAACTGTTGAGATTGGAATTGGGATCAATGTTTTTTTTCTGGTTTACCATTTTTAGAATTGATTTTTATCTGCATTTAGCTACTATATTTTACTTTGTTTTATATATAGGAATTTAATATAAGGGGCATCAAAGCTGCAAACAGTTATAGAGGACATTTTCCAAATTCTGTTGCACAGCAAGGCAATTACAATTTAGATTTTCTATCTCTGATTACAAGCATGTAGAAAAGTGGATTTAACATACTGTTCTGTCCTCGCCACATGTAACTCTGTGGCTCAAAAGACTGCATGAAGTAATTTGTCATTTAACCTAAAGAAATACACTTTAGCCAATAGAAGGGGCCTCTAAAAAAGCAAACTAAAATTTAACAAAATTTTAACGTAATTTTGAATTTTGCTGGTTAAAAAACGTTATGCTAAGTAAGAACACAGGGTCTGATTTTTAAAAACTAGCAAGAGAAAAACATTTGGCCATATAATTTACAAATTTTATGCTTACATATTTGTAAGTCTCATTTGTAGCATAAAATCCTAAAAAGATATAATAAATCATTTGCATTATTAGATAATAACAACCATTCTAGTCCTAGCACTTGACCCCTTTTTAGGGCAAAAATCTTGGCCAAAGCACTAAGGTTCATTTAACACAATTGCTGCACACTATTACTGTGTGCTCAGTTGTGGTAAACTGCACTGCAGGTTAACACATTTGCATTGCAAAAGCAATCGTGCGTCCAAAAGCTTTATGTTGCCTCCACTAATCATGCTGCAATCCAACATAACATGCAGGAACTACATGCAACTGTGGGCATAAAGTGGTTCCAAACAACTCCCAAGTTGAATGGGATCAGTTGATAGGATTGGGAGAGATTGCCCATCGTGTAGGGTTACTCTACTAATGCGTGGTTCAACTGGGACACCTCCTTTCTCATTGGACAATGATTATCCATGAACATGCTGAAGGCAAAAAATGTAGTATTCAATGCATGCATGCAAGTGTGGTGCCGGCCTTGTTATGCAGTATAGCAGATATGACTATCACAATAGTTTCAAACCAGAAGAACATTTGTTAGTTAAGACTATACACAATATATTTCAGCTGTGTGAGCTCTTTGGAACAATTTTACCTCTGTTTAATTTCTTTTTTTAATAAAGCCCCCATCCTAACAATCCTGGCAACCACAAATGAAGGAATAAAGGAACAATGAAATGCATTGGCATTAGGCATTAGAATTTGGGCTTTAATAACTTAAATAGTTAGCAATTGTAAAATAAAGATTTTGGTAAAGCTGAACTCCCAGCAGGTATAAAATCCCTGGTAATCTAGTTCTGTATTCAATAAAATATCATTATTGTTTTTTTTTTTAATGCAAGCAAGTGTAAATATCTCATTTTGGCTTGGTTGAGCCTTCTGCAGTCACTGTATAGCAAAACTAAATCTGCTAACAAGAATGTAAAAGAGTTTTTTTTCTGATATTTCATTTTCACAGAGGACTTTCAATCAGACTCACTCACATTTGTGCTTTTTTACCCCACAGAAAGAGTTCTTGCATTTGGTGTGGTATCCACTATTGCTAATTGTCAAGGAGCAGAAATGCAATTTGTAATGCCAAAGTTAAATATCAAATGCATTAAGCATTGACCTTTCCTTAAGGAGGAATCAATAAGTTGCTGTTCAAGTTTTTATTCAGAATAATTTGAGTTATGGTCAACCTTTGCAGAAATAAGTTTGTGGCATTTGGTTTTAACAGAGCTCAAATGGCACTCTTGATTATGAAGTTAAGTGATATGTTCCTCGTGTAATCAAGAGCATTTAACATGAGGTTATGAGGCACTTGTGTATAAAATTATGTTTCAAGTTGCTCAGTTAGGAATATTAAAACTGTAATTCTTATGTTGAATATGGGACTTTTACTACTGGTAACATAGTTAATAATGATAACATTTTCTTAATAATAAATATTCATGATAATATAAATTATTTGGGTTAAAGTCAGCACAAATAAATATATATTAATATACAATAAATACATATATTTTATATTGCTGTGACATTGGGTTTTTCTTTTTACAAAATGTAATGACACCACCCATAATATTAAACCTAATTTTATGTAAGAGTTGTTTTGACTGCAAAGAAATTAAATATGAAAAAACATTTCAACAAGTTACTTTTACATCTTCTTTCATATGATTTTGGTGCCTTCGGCTATGGCATTTTACTATAATGGTTCTTTTAATTTTTACTGTTGGGTGGAAAGCAATTACAAACAGTAATACTGCTTGGAAAACTGTAACAAATGTGTACCTTTCCACTATGACACCATAACAACAATAAATTAGTGAAGTATTGAAGGCAAATTCAATTACCTTTACACCACCCTAGAATGTGTACATGCATGGGGCATACCTTACACTGTACAGTGCATTTACTGTATCACACAGGTCATGCAGTTCCTGGATGTCTGCTTTATTTTTCAACATAAGGACATTCAAATCATCTAGCAGCTGCCTTTCCACAGACACATGGAGCACATGGTATCCTTCATTTGTAAAATAAAAGTTGCCAATGGATTAGCTATAAAATATCTTTAACCTTCTGGGCGTTACACTGATGTCTAGATTTCTGTACCAAAAGCGTTACACTGTTTTTCATGAGTTTTTTTTTTTTTTTT
>NC_092859.1:100313342-100379165 GCF_032062135.1 Pyxicephalus adspersus
ATTATATAAGGATTTCTTTGTATTGGACAGCTTTTTTGTATTGAGTTCAATGCAAAGCGATTCGCCTCCCGCCCGCACCGACGCATGCAGCGACGTCACCGGGAAACCCCGGTGATTGTCACTGCACTCGCCGGATGAAGACAGAAGACGTGTCTGGAGGAGCAGCGGGGAGAAGGTGAGTATTTTTTTTTTAGAGATCGACGCTGGAACAGAATGGATCATCACAGCGGGGACCAGGTAAGTGATGGGATTTTTAAACAGTGAGAAAAGTTCGGGTTTATTGATAATAGCAATTTTTTTTACCCCGAACCAAGGTCGGGTTTACCGGCCAGGTGGGTAATATCTACATTGACTGTACACAATGCCCCCTATTTACTAAATAAATCAAGCACCTTCACTGTGCAAAAAAAAAGTGAATATGGTGAAAATTCAATGTTCAAGGAATATCCTATTACATGCAAGGAGAATGAAAGGAAACTGGATTTGTGAGTGCACGTGATTGGATGATTACAGTCAGTACAACTTCCCACATTCACTAAGTGAAAATTTTCTTGCAAAGTAAAAGAAGTTATTTTGGTAATTATGGGTCATTGATCCTGGTTCATATGCTTTTTTGTTGCTGCAAAAACTAAGACAGAACACTGTAATAGAAAACCCCATGGTCCCAGAAATGCAAGGGACTGCCTTAGGCTGTATACATTATAGATACCCAAGAAAAACAGTGGTGCTCACCTCGGGCAAAATACTACGTGTACAGAAGTCCCCCCTCTCCATTGGTTTGTCCTGGATCAGGAACGACAACTGTGATTTTCAATGGCGTAGAGGTGCCATTGGCTTGTCCTCCCCTCTCTACAGAACAGAACAGAGCTGTGTGTACAGTGCCTATTCATTCATTTGTCACTGAAAATGATCCCTAAAGATGTTTGCAGCAACATATATCTTAGGTTTGTACACAGCCTTAGCATCTTTTAAAAAAAAAAAATTTAAGAAGCTCCAAACTATCACCTGCCTAAAAACAGAAGAAGACCAGGACAGGAAAATGGTTTCTTTACAGAACTTAAGGGTTAGCTAGATGGAAAGTACTAACAAAAATTTGAACACTTGCATACATTCTAATAACTAATGAGGAGCTGGTGATTATAATGTATTGTATAGCTGTGGTAAGAGCAAGGAATGTGGAACAACATTTCTTCTGCATTATACATAGAATCTGGCTGTGTTGGATGAAAAATGTGTATTGCGGGTGAAAGAACAAAGAAGGAATTTGACTGTTATTAATGTTCATGTGCCCGCCAAGGAACGTGGGGTGAAAATGAAGGATGATTTTAAAAGTTGCAAGCTTTGTATACAGGAAGTTTGAAGCATTATATTTACATACTGATGATCTTTTTACAATGCAAAGGAATATAAACCAACATTTAGGAAAGGTCTGCATGACAATAATACAAATGCAGTAAAGGTAACTTATTTTTGGACAGCTAGGAGTGGTCATTAGTAGAACATATTTTTCTATTAAAATACTCATTAATAAACACTAGGGTTCATTTAATAAATATGTAAAACATGGCAATTTTGCAAAACTTAGTGAATATGGTAAATTTAGTACAGAATAAGGTAAAAGCAGCAGTGGTATACACCCCTAAAAGTAAATCACTCCATAATTTAGTACCAGAAAACTAGGGCTATTGGCTATTGCTAAAGTGTACCACAATATAAATTGATTAAAACTCATATTTTTATTGATAACAAATAAAAAAAAAAATACAAAAGTATAGAGATAAGGATAAAATCACCTTGGGAAGTGACTAAATACCTGGTTCCATAATATTGTTACCAACATTATTTAAATAACTGTTTACTGCCACAATAACATTATAATATTACACAGAACACCGAATTCTATGCAAGGCATAAAAAAAATGAAAGCTTTGGCTTGCACATGGCTGGATGATTGAAATAAGCACAGTTTGCTAAATGAACATGATCTACTACTTCAGTCAATCGCATTGTCCCATTGAAATGACCTGTAGACTCATAAGAATAAGATAACGGAATAGCAACCTATAAAGTATGTGGTTTTTCTATACATAGAACTTGGATATAGTTGGTAAAAAGCATTTTTAAGCCAGCAAAAAAAATTGCGACGAAAGTTGGGGCAGGTCTGAGACACATGTGGTAACCCAAAATTTTTTTTGTTGTAAATCAAAGTAAGTTGTAAAATGCATTTTAAGGCCAATGCTATTTGATTTACACTAAATTAGGTTCAGTATCGTCCTAATTCTTCAAGTCCCATTAGGTTAAGTTTCTGAGTTATTTGGCAGTATCCCTTTCAATGTGTAAACATTCCTTTACAACTTTACATTCACAAATCCAATAAATTAATCCTATTTATTACACAGTGAGCACTTGCTGCTGCAGCTTAGAGGAAAACACTGTAGCTGTACACAAATCTGGTAAATTACACATTTGCCTTAAGGATTTACAGGGTGCTGTTTTTTGTTAATTAAAAAATGGTATAAGGTCCCTCTTTAGCATTAAAACCAAACCCTTCCTATAGCATGGAGCCTTGGAGGCCAAAAAATGGTAAGGGGGAGGGATGAGGCAGCAGGGTTTTTTTCAAGCCTTTTAGTTTGTTTTTAGATTTTTATTCCAATAAATGCTTTAGAAATATAAAAAACAATACATTTGCCAATTATTAGAGAATAGATATGAAGTACAAAGATCAGCAAACAAGGCTATATTATAGATTAAAGTAGATTATAGTAAACTATATATTTTTTGTGTGTGCATTGTGTTGTTTTGCAAAATAAAACTTTTTCACAGTGTCAGCCTGATTATTTCACTTCTTTTACTTAACCTTTTCTGGAAATGGGAGGCTATCTGGGTGCTATTACAGTATTAAAATAGTTGGGTGTGTGTAAGGGAGGAAGAGATTCTACCAAAGAATTATGTGGTTATATTCTAAGGGAAAAAAACATAAACATAAAGCGCAGCTAAACTCAACATTTTTACTTTACATAGAAGGGTAGACAACCCTTCTAAATAAAAGTAAAAATGTGTTTAAAAAAAAGGGCGCATCACCGCCCCTTTAAGTCTTGATAGCCGCAGAAAAAGAGCAGAGCCTCCCAGGATACCTACGTCATGAATCTTGGGAGGCTCTGATTGCCCCTGCGCATGCCCAGAATCAGAGAAAAGGGGCATTTTCCACCAAGGGCAAAGAGACACATGCGCAGTGAGATCAGCTCTATCTTTTTCCCTTTACCAACAGCTACGTCACCAGATCCCACACCTGTGCAGTGTGAGATCGGGTGACGTAGCAAGAAGACAATAAGACAGAAGATGGTAGAGCCTGGCACTTCCTCCGCATCGGGATGAGGAGGAATTCCAGGACAATGGCAGACAGGATTGTGGGAAGGACCAGCGCCATTGAGGGGTTTGCGGGTTTAAATGGAAGTGTAATTTTTTTTATTGTTATTTTAGTTCCGCTTTAAAACTAAAAAGATCTCACTGGGAAACAATTTTGAACAAATTTTTGTTGACTTCAATTTTTAAACTTTTTTACACTAAAATAGTTATGCTAATTCTCAAAGTGCAGTTAGGTTTCTTCTATCACATCAGGTTTTTTCTCTGCTGCTTATATTAATGTGATTACTGTAGTGAAGATTTGTATAAGCTATTCATTTACACGCAAAACAGTGTGATCAGAGGTTGTCCGCTGTTCTACGTAGTGAATAAGCAAAATTTGTCTACTTACACACGTATTTCTTTTCTTTCAGATCATGCCTGGCTCTGCTGTTTCTCGTTGTAAGTGCCTAAACAACCCTGATTCATTTAGTTATATCTGTGGCAGTTTCACCATTCCCAGTCAAAGGGCGAACATTAGCACATTTGTAGAACAAGCCTATTTGGCATATTTCAAACTTAAACTTGGTGATCAAGATAAGTCTTGGGCCCCTCATAAGGTGTGCAAACAGTATGTTGAGGGTTTACGGATGTGGACAAAGGGAACAATTGATAAGATGCCATTTGGTATACCTATGGTTTGGCGAGAGCCAGGATATGATTTCAGTGACTGTTACTTTTGTATAGTTAAAACTTCAGGATATAACAAGAAAAATAAATGTAACATTTAGTATCCTAGTCTACCATTGGCTATACACCCAGTGGCTCATTCAGATGAAATCCCAGTGCCCGTTTTCGGTACACTACCCTCTCTTGAAGAACATGATTATGGTGATAAACTGGGTGACAACAATGATGAAGAGTTTGAAATTGAAGAGGACTATGTTCATAAGGTATTTGATCAGCATGAGTTGAGTGATTTGGCATGTGATTTGGGACTATCGAAGAAGGCTTGGGAAAAACTTACTTGAAAAAGGAATAAAGGTGTCGTACTTTCGATCCAGAGAAATTGCATTTCTGCAGTACTTTAGAACTGACATGGCTTTGTGTATTGCCATACCATACTTGGTTTATTGGAGGAATCGGTAATTCCAATCTATAACTCAACTCAATGGCGACTATTCATCGATAGCTCAAAGCGGAGCTTAAAGTGTGTCCTCCTTCACAAAGACAATATATTTGGGTCAGTCCCAACTGGCCATTCATTTTCTATTTGTGAAGAATATGCAGACATATAGAGAGTTATTGAGTTGTTGCAATATCACCAACACAATTGAGTCATCTGTGTTGACCTTAAAATGTTATGCTTCCTTCTTAGTCAGCAACGCAGATACACCAAGTATCCCTGTTATCTGTGCATGTGGGACAGCAGAGCTTGTGAGAGGCATTGGGTGGAAAGGAATTGGCCTCCAAGATCTTCCCTAAAACCTGGTGATCAAAACATTCTACATGAGCCACTTGTTGATAGAAAGAATATTATATTCCCGCCTCTGCACATGAATATTTGTCTGATGAAGCAGTTCGTTAAAGCTTTGCCAACTAAAGGAGACTGTTTCAAGTACCTCATTTTGGCATTTTTTAGCCTGTCATTTGAAAAAACAAATGTTTGATGGACCACAGATTCGGCAGCTCATCAAAGATTAACATTTTATCAGGACAATGTCAGAAGTCGAAAAGACTGCTTGGTTATCATTCAAAGCTATTGTCAAGGACTTTCTTGTAAACACACGAGCAAATAATTTCACAAAAATTGTCCAGAAACTCTTGTAGAGCTACAAAATGCTTGGTTGCAATATGAGCAACAAGGTGCATTTTCCGCATAGCCCTCTTTCTAACTTCCCCGAAAACCTTGGTGCCGTCAGTGATGAGCAAGGTGAACGATTCCACCAAGATTTGAAGGTCATGGAAGGACGGTATCAGGGTAGATAGGATGTACATATGATGGCTGACTATTGTTGGAGCATCTGGCAGGATTGTCCTAACACTGAACACTCCAGGAAAAGCTATAAGCATAAATTTTTACAGTAACTGCTTACCCGAAAAAAATGTCATAAAGTAACAATAAATCCTTTGTACGAACAAAATAAATGTAAATAAACAGTACATTCAAGTTGTTATTTTTTTATTGTATGTATACATTTTTATGTTTTTTTACAAAAATGGAGGGTACCCTGTATCGTAAAAACTGGATGTGAAAGCAAAAAACTGGGGTCATTTCTGGATTCACCACCCAAAAGTTCATATAAAACAAGTGTAAGATCTAACTCAACAAAAATGCAAATGCTCATCCGAAGCAGTAAGTAGACATATAATAACACTGGGATTTGATGTAGGAAAATAAAGAAACTGGGCAAATTGGTGTCAAATTATTATTTTTTATTTTTTACTACTTTGCTGGAACCAGGCTACCAAGTCAAAGAAAGATCACACCCAGATGGTGAGCAGCCATTGCCAGACTTTCATATAATAAAGACCAGTATGCTTTGCAGATACTTTGATAAAATCACTCTTTAAATTAGTCTTTGTACAGTTTGATTTTAAACAAGTAATTAAAATATATATAAAAAATACCAGTCGACAAACTTGCAAATCATTTTACAGAATCAATAATATCGACTACAATCCATTACAGTTTCACATACTTTTCAAATTACAGTTTCAGTAAAAGCAAAACAAAAAGCGTTAATGCTTTTTTTAGGATGAATTTAAGATAAGCCATTTTATTTCATTTATTTTGAAGTTAGTCATCTGTTACAAAAACAGATTGAAGCATCCCAGGAAGTATATTTCTTTTAGGCTGGAACAATTTCTACAACTAACTATGCATCACATATCACATAATTAAAACAAACCCTAATGCATGAACAAATAGATCAACAGATTCTTGTCAATGTGAACATTTGTTTTCCACCTTCTTCTAAATAATTTGAAAACATTAATGAGACAATAATGTTCTGATCTTTATATTAATACTTTTGGATGCACTGTATTTTATCCTGCATATGTTAACCATTGAGAAGCATAACAACATAGGTGCAGTAATATGCTACTAAACTATGAACACACATACCACTCTGTTGCTGAATTTAACAGTAATAAGTTGATTTAAGTATGAACCTATTGAATTTGTGACTGAATTTGACTCACACTATTTTAGATATCCCTGGGGGGATTTAGTATGTATGCTTGTAGAATGCTTGTCTTGTTAGGGTTATGATCCAGCAGATGGTCACACAGCAGGCATCCGAGAAAGCTAACTGCTCTGCTTTGCATAGACAGGAACAATCAGGTATCCAAGAATGCTTTGGATGCCAGGAAAAAATGCTTGTTATTAAGAGTAAACAACACTCTTTCCCTATATTCAGAAACAATGATACACAATAACGGCATGCTTAAGAGTGGATAATGCCCTGTGCAACTCCAATTTTGTGTAATCCATTTTTAATGTATTTTCGACTCTGATTTTCAGACAGTGTATGCTGTTCAGCCAGAACAGTAAAACTAAGGTAATATTCTGTTCAAGCCAGGAAACAGAGATGAGCCTGCTATATTTTACACTTTTTGCTTAATTATTATTCTTTTTTTTTTTAATTCAAAAATATAAAATAAACATTTTCAAAATCATACATTTCACGCCTTTGTTGCTATGTTAGAATGCAGACTATATGAAGCAAATGCATGTACAATTCTGGAGAATTTGGCATAATATATCTAACAGATTAACTAAGCGAGAATTCTGTTTTTCAAAGGCAATCTTGGCACTCAGAGGTGCAGGTATGGTAACCACTAACCTGGGGACATTTGTGTGCAGATAAGTGTAATTTACAGATTTTATTCCTTATTATTGTCTTGTATACTTTGTATATTGTTTTAAATCTTTATCAAGGGATTGAATAATATGTATAATAAATTACTTTTACATAATTCGTTTTTTTAGGAATTTAGATAAAAAGGTTTTTTCATGACTTTTAAAATAAAAAAAGTTTTAATATTTGAATAGCAATTGTGGTTCATATAAAATAAAATAAGTGACTGAAGTTTATTGTATTTATTTGCCTTTTGTATTACATTAATCACCATATCTAAAGTAGAGGTGGGTGTGCCATGAAATGCATTGGGCCGGACTTATTAAAGTTCTTCAAGACTGGAGAGGATAGACTATCATCTGAGAACCTTGGTGATCCTGCAAACCTGGAATTGATCTGGTCCAGATTTGTAAATATTTTTCAACTAATAGCAAATGATTTTTAACAAATCTATTCTAAGTTTGCTGGATCACCCAGGTTCTCCATGATAGTCTACTATCTCACATTTGGAGAGTTTTAATAAATCAGGCCCATAGTTCCAAAGCATCATACAGTTTTCACCTTGTAGTATCCATATCATGGTCATACTTCTGATGATCTTACTAGGTACCCTTGCGTTTATACAGGCCTTGATGTGCTTATGCCTGTGATGATTTCCAAAACAGTGCTTTTTCTTTGTGGTGGGACTATAATGTGAGTGTAGTTCCTAGCAGTAGACAAAAACTGTGAAATGTTAGGTTGGAATGCTTTATAATTTTAGGAAAGCACGATTGAACAAGCCTTAATGTCTGATCAGATAGCTCAAACATTGCCTAAATGTTGACATACTGTTGTAAACCATTTTCTACAAATAATTTTTCTGCTCAATTTTTCTTGCAAATCAGGCGTAGCTCTGTTTTGGGTGGGTGGTTATAAAAGAAAGACTCAATTCAAACAGGCTATAGCGCTAAACCTGTAGGTTTCAGGGAGAACTAAAGCCTTCACTATGTGGAAGAGTGAATTTATTAACGGGTTTGGCAGTGCCTCCACCCAGGAGATCCTTTTTTGAGAAATTAACCAGTAATCTAAATAAGATGTTTGGGGCAGAAGAACTACTGCACCCAGCACACCAATACAGCATTAAAAGATATCTATACACACAAAATATAAATAACGACAGGTTTAAATATTAAATGTTGATTAAACAGAATACATGTACAGCAATAGCATATGCACAAATAAACCCAACAAGATTCCTGGTGTAGTTGTATACACATGCAGTGCAAAGATACCTCCAGATACAAATTGTAACAAAGTTACAATCCTCCAGTCTTGGTTTCTAAACCAGCTGGGAGAGGCAGGAAGTGCTTTCTATACATGTACTCTATGATAACAGGTAATTAACATTTACAAGTATAAAACAGAAGCAAACAATTTCTGGAAAATTATATCTAGTGGCCTTTTACAACATTGCTCAAGATTAGTAATATTGCTTTAATATACTGTGAAAAAGTTTAGTAGACAATTCTGTTATTAACAGGGGGCTACAAAGGCAACATAAACCTGTATAAAAAACAATAAGCTGTGTTAATAAATTCTATTGTTCACTTCTTTTCAATGCCTGGATTACTAAAAGGTACTGCTATCAATGTCAGTTTGAAGTGATGGAAATTGAATTGAAAAAAATTATATTTGATTAGAAATTTTGTGCATTTCTGCCATTAAACATGCTCTTTTGAGCTGACAATTTTGTATGGTTTAAAATATATAAACACATTTTGATAATAAATTGCTTCTAATTATGGGCAGAAATATGACCTATATAAAGTAGCTAGATTGTACTTACAGGAGCCCAAGTCAAAAACTTTGTATCCAACTACTGCCACTGAAGAAGGTCTGATATGTCCTCAGTATAGTGAGGCCTGGAGCAGAGGTGAGTGCAGGGATCTAGGCGGAGGGACAACATGACATGACGTGAAAGGTGGGAGCAGTTTTGGAAGGGTCAAGGAGGGGTAAAAGCTAGATAAGGTCAAGGATTGGGTATGTTTTTAAAACAAAAGCGGGGGATAGTAAGGTCTTAAAGGGGCAGAGTGCGGAATGCCCAATAGCCATTTTGCACAGGCAGGGAGAGCGATTAGGGCCCCCATGAACAGTCAGCACTCTATTCCATGGAACACATTGAGCAACTACCGTGTTTCCCCGAAAATAAGACCTACCCCGAAAGTAAGATCTAGCACTATTTTGTAAACCTGCCCTAATATAAGACCTACCCCGAAAATAAGACCTAGTGTTTTGCAGATGTGCTCCCCCAGCTGGTAGACCAACCTTCTCCACACCACGAATCTTGTCTTCATAATCCCCTCTAGTGGTAGGATAGGATGCAGCAGATCACATAGCTCCATCTATCTCATGATCTGCCTTTAAAAAGAAGTGAACAACAACAGGAAGTTGCCTGAACAAGGAGTTCCTTTGGCTCTGCTTCCAGGTTCCTGTTGTCTGCTTCTCTTGTTCCTGATTCTTTGTGTATTGACCTCGACTTGACTTTGACTACTACTGATCGCTGCCTGCCCTAACCTCTGGCTTGCCTGGCTACTCTTTGTCCCTCGTTCTAGAACCACGGTCCTGTTCTGCCTGTCAGCAGTCACCTGCCTCGGAGCGCACAGGGGGCCACAAACTGGCAGTTTCCTGCAGCGCAACACCCCCACCATCTAGAGGCTCCGGTGAAGACAGGGCAGCTGCTTGGACTCTGTGCCCTGTGCAGGTCTCTACAAACTGAGCTGGTGACACAGATGGTCTACTGTCCTGCCGTGCAACACATGACAAAAGTGGCATGCCTGGACCGGCCACTGGTCCTGGGCATGGCCCTGTGCAGGAGAAGCTCGTAAACTGCTGTGCAGGTGCAGTTGGCAGTCTTGAGCCTACTCTGGAGGAGGTTGCATCTCAGAGGGATATCATGCCAGCAGTCATTTAGTGACCAGGAGGCGGCTCTGCTTGCTAGACGGCAGGAGTTCCTGTGTCTGCCCCTCACTCTTTTGCTGGCATGTCAGGATCGACGGCTGCAGGGTCCCGTGTCCCTAGCAGCAGTCATAAAACCTCTCAAATTATTACTGAGCGGGTTCTTTTGGGCATGGGCCAGCAGGCTGAGAGGGAAAGGGAGGTTCTTGTGCAGAAGGCAGTTGGAGGTAACAAACAGCATGGTTCCACGCTGGGGGGAAGCGAAAGTGGACACGGGGGACAGGAATTCTGGGAGCCACTGAGACACCTACTATTGGGTATGCCCCCGGGGGAATGGAGTACCACATATCCAATGGCAGCCTAGGCATCACAACCTAAGGAAGTCCATCCCCAAGGAGGATGGTTGAACCTCCAGCAATGCCCCTTGAGGGCATCCCTAGGGGTGTGTCTGTTGGGACTGTCCATACAACAGAGGAGTCACGGGGGGAGCCTCTGAACCAGGAGATCCAGCCAGTAAGAGACATTGCAGGAATTTCGGTGGGGATAGGGTACAAGACCAGGCAAGTTTGGGGGACACTACCAAAATGAAGTCAAGGAACAAATATGCGGGGGAGTTTGTGGACATATTCTCCTTAATCCCTTTGGAGTGCTTCCAGATGGGTACTGGGTGAGGGTAAAAAAGAGTACGAGGAGCAGCAAGCGTATCAGGCCATCTTGCGTACCTTTCAAAATTGGCTGCATGGTTTTTCTGTCATGGCTAGTGTAATCAGTGAAAAGTCCCTGAAGCACTGCTCATTCCTATTTTGATAGGGAGGTTTGCTTAGTTGCTCTACAACAGTTTCATCAGCACAAGTAGGACAGTCCATCAGGTGGGATCATATGGACATCAGCTTGTGGATGAAGCTGATGAATCCCACACGGATGTCGGGGCAGCCCTTTCAAAGGGGGGCTGGTGGAATCGTTTCCCTCAAGTTCACCAGCGGTCTGCAGGTGGGGGGTCTGCTGGTTGTACAATAAGGGTGCATGCAGATTTGGTCTGTCATGCCTTTTCAGCCATGAATGCTAGATGAACCTAGGAAAGATGCCTCCCTTTTTAAGTAAGTATCCTAACTAGGTTGCTGCGGGTACGTTGGCAGCAGAATTCAGAGGCGGCGTTGCCAAACCCTAAGGGGGTGAGAGGTAAGTTGCAGAAGGAAGTTAAGTGGGGCTGAATGGGTGGTTCATTCCAATCCCCACTGTTCCGTGACTTGGTGGTGTCACCATTAAGCCTGATTCCAAAGAAGAAGCCAGACAAGTTTAACCACCTCAAATATCCTCCGCGGGGGGTCTGTGAATGAGGCAACTGACCTGGAACTATGTTTCATTTCTTATGCATCCTTTAATTGCGCAGACCGCTGGGTTGGGGGATAAGGGCAGGGGTCACTAATTGCCAAATTCGACATTGAGTTGGCCTCTCCATTGCTGCCAGTCCACCCGGATAGCATGCATCTGTTGGGTATGCGATGGGAGGGGGTCTACTTAATGGACCGTTGCCTGCTCATGGGTTGATCTATTTCCTGTTCACTCTTCAAGACTTTCAGCACCTTTGTGGAGTGGGTTGTGAGAGACCTAGTGGGGGTTTGACCCGTCATGGACTTCCTAGATGATTTCCTTTGTATTGAACCACCAAACTCTAAAGTTTGTGGGGTGCTTTTGGCAACTTTGCAATACATTGTGGAAAATTTTGGGATTGCGCTGGCCCGGGACAAAACTGAAGACCCTACTATCACCTTATTGTTTCTGTGGATCGTGATTGACACACAAATAATGGAAGGTTGCTTACCTGAGAACAAATTGCAGGACTTGGTAGAAGGGATTTTATTGTCTTCTGAAAGTAGAAAAATCCAATTGTGGCAGCTGCAGTCTCTTCTGGGAAAGCCTAATTTCATTTGTTACATGTCACATCCTATGGGCAGGATACCGCTGGGGACACGTGTTAATGGGTGTTATAAATAAATATTTTATTTTACCTATGGAAGAATGCAGTGTAAGGCAAAGGTAAACTGTATGTAACATCCATAATACAATTAACCTCCTAACCATATTGTCATGTACCACTATGCCAACACAACAAGGATGGATTCCTAAAGTTTGGCTGTTCACCTAACATAGTGAAATAGCAGTCTAAAAGGTTAATGATTGCTGACTTCTGGCATTCAATTATATCCAAGCAAAAAAGTTTTTACATTTCCTTACACATGACTGCAGAGGGGTTATTTGTGCAATGTCCCTGCATTTCATTGAGATGGCGTTTACATTACATCTTGGAAGAATAACACTGAGGAACAATTTTGAACAAATTTTTAGTTGACTTCAATTTTAAGCTTATTTACACTAAAATAGGTTTGCTGATTCTGAAAGTGCAGTTAGTTTGCTTCTATCACGTCAGGTTTTTTTCTCTACCACTTATAATGCAATGCAATTACAGTAGCATGGATTTGTATAGGCTACTCATTTACACACAAGACAGTGTGGTCAGAGGTTGTGCGCTGCTCTATTTATTTTTCTACTTACACATGTGTTTCTTTTTTTTCAGATATAGTCTGGCTCTGCTGTTGCTCATTGTAAGTGCCTAAACAACCCTGATTCATTATGGTATATCTGTGGCAGATTCACCATTTCCAGTCAAAGGGGGAACATCAGCACATTTGTAGAACAAGACTATTTGGCATATTTCAAACTTAAACTTGGTGATCAAGATAAGTCTTGGGCCCCTCATAAGGTGTGCAAACAGTGTGTCAAAGGTTTATGGATGTGGACAAAGGGAACACATGATAAAATGCCATTTGGTATACCTATGGTTTGGCGAGAGCCAGGAGATCATTTCAGTGACTGTTACTTTTGTATAGTGAAATCTTAAGAATATAACCAGAAAAATATTTGTAAAATAGAGTATCCTAGTCTACCATCGGCTATACGCCCAGTGAATCATTGAGATGAAATCCCAGTGCCAGTTTTCAGTACACTACCCTCTCTTGAAGAACATGATTAAGATGATGAAGTAAGTGACAACAATGAAGAGTTTGGAATTGAAGAGGACTTTGTTTGTAACGGATTTGATCAGCATTAGTTGAGTGATTTGGCTTGTGATTTGGGACTATCGAAGAAGGCTTCAGAACATCTAGCATCAAGACAGCATGAGAAAAAGGAACAAAAGTAACGTACTTTCGAACCAGAGAAAATGCATTTCTGCAGTACTTTAGAATTAATAGTGGCTTTGTGTATTGCCATAACATACCTGGTTTAATGGAGGAATTGGGAGTTCCAATCTATACCTGAATGGCGACTATATTCATAGTTCAAAGCGGATCTTAAAATGTGTCCTCCTTCACAATGGCAATGATATTGGATCAGTCCCAATTGTCCAGCTTCCCTTTGTGAAGAATATGCAGACATAATGAGAGTCATTGAGTTGTTGCAATATCACCAACACAATTGGATAATCTGTGTTGACCTTAAAATGGCATGCTTCCTTCTTGGTCAGCAACGCGGATACACCAAGTATCCCTGTTATCTGTGCATGTTGGACAGCAGAGCTCGTGAGAGGCATTGGGTGGAAAGGAATTGGCCTCCAAGATCTGCCCTAAAACCAGGTGATCCAAACATTCTACATGAGCCACTTGTTGATAGAAAGAATATTATATTACCGGCTCTGCACATGAAACTGGGCCTGATGAAGCAGTTTGTTAAAGCTTTGCCAACTGAAGGAGGCTGTTTCAAGTACTTCATTTTGGCATTTCCTAGCCTGTCATTTGAAAAAATAAAGGCTGTGTGTTTAATTGTCCACAGATTCCGCAGTTCATCAAAGATGAACATTTCATCGGGACAATGTCAGAAGCTAAAAAGAATGCTTGGTTATCATTCAAGGCCATTGTCAAGGACTTTCTTGGAAACACACAAGCAAATAATTACACAGAAATTGTCCAGATATTCTTGGAGAGCCGCAAAAGGTTTGGTTGCAATATGAGCATCAAGGTGCATTTTCTGCATAGCCATTTTCTAACTTCCCTGAAAACCTTGGTGCAGTCAGTGTTGAGCAAGGTGAACGATTTGACCAATATTTGAAGGTCATGGATGGACGGTATCAGGGTAGATAGGATGTACATATGGTGGCTGACTATTGTTGGAGCATCTGACCGAATTGTCTTAACACTGAACACTCCAGGAAAAGCTATAAGTGTAAATTTTTACCTTAACTGCCTATGAGATCAATTTTCAAATGTTTTACTGTAAAAAAATGTCATAGAGTAACAATTAATCCTTTGTATGGACAAAAGAAATTTAAATAAACTGTGCATTCAAATTAATATTTCATTATTTTTTCATTGTATGTAAAATTTGTATGTTTTTTGACAAAAATGGAGGGTACCCTGTATTGTAAAAACTGTGATAACAAAAAACTGGGGTCATTTCTGGATTCACCACCCAAAAATTAGTAAAAAAACAAGTGTAAGATCTAACTCACCAAAAAAAACTGTGTTCCCCAGTGTAGGCTAACAATCAGAATGTCTCTTAACTAATGATTGATCAGTATAAATGTGCAAAATAGATCCTTAGGATATTTACCTTATGTCTTCACTGTGAATTGCTGGTTCCAAGGGGTATTTATTAGCTATCCTGTGTTTGATACAAGCTGTATGGAGATTTGCAGTGCTAACACAAAGGTGTGAGCTGCTTTTTTTGTTTTCCCTGTTTGCTAAAGCTATAAACAGATTTGGAATAAATATTTACATGGATTCTTCTGCACATTAAGTTACATGTTTAATATGATATGTGTATTATATATATATATTTTTAATGTTTTGTTTTGATGTATGGAGTCAATACATCTTTCAGCCATGATGGTATAATCTGAAGAAAACATACTGTGAAATGCATCACCATCTGTGGATACCAGCCCATATATAGTGACACTGTACAATGCTATGGGTTTATTCTTTGCATTGTGATGTTTGACAATGTAACTTGTTGTTTGAAAACTTGTTTTTAAAGGTGAATACGATAATATTTGTAATAAATATTATATGTGATTTTTTAAAGAAAGTCTTCTCCTTAAACTGCCTGTTTGTATGGGAATAAACTAAATGTATAGTTATTATAGGCAGTAGGATTGGGCTTCTAGCCCTCAATGTATGATGTATAGAAAACCCTTTCCCCATACTTAATATATGGACAGTGACTGCATATGCTTTGCAAAGTAAGTTTGCACCAAATTCACTAAGCTAAGTAAATTACTCGATACAGTGAAATTTATTTTACTGTGTGAACAGCCTAAACCTAATATAAAATCAACCCCACTGTTTTTTTATCATTTATACACTAAAATACAAGAAACAATAGCCATGAACAAAAGGTGGAAAATGACCATTGCATTATATCTGGTTACACAGAAGCTGAAACATTAAACTTGAAATTTGTCTAGTTTCATTCTTATTTTTGTATTGATATCACTAATTGAATGAAAGGTAATTTCTTTAGGTATATTCAAACAGGAAGCCTATGAATACAACCTTGAGGAAATTTAATTGCAGTTATACACCTTGACCAAAATAGAACTTAACACAGCAAGCCTGAAGCTAACACAGATGTATACAATGTAATGGCTCATGAAAAAGCCTTTCCATAATCTTTTAGGTTCCAGCAATATTGATTTTTATTTTCAAAATGTCTTGCCCTTTTAGTTGCTTTGCCTCAGCTGCTTGTCAGTTTTAATATTCACACAACAAAGTTCCATTATGTATATCTAATTCCAATTGGTCAGAACTCTGAGAAAGATTACACTGTTCTGAAGAACAGCCCGGGGGCATGTTCTGCATTTTAACCTTCCGTAGAAAGTAAAATTATGACTTTGAAAGTTATGTGTTTTAAGACTTTGAACATAGTTTAATGCTGTCTATGTTTCCTAAACAATGCTCAAAAATGTACCAATCTACCAAGAAAAAAAAGTTATCATTGTGACAAGAATGATCATTTCAAAAATATCTTTAAACTAGATATATGGTCTCTACGTTTTAGTTAACAAATATTTCAAATTGCTATTTGTACTCTGTAAAACAATTTTCAACTTGAGTTTCAAATTTTATATGTCTTTTCTTTTTTCCATCAAATTAAATGTGTTATCCTCTCTTTAATTTGTATTTCTACAACACTCTTCTTAAAGGAATTCTCCATGATTAACTCTAAAATGTACTGCTGGAGGAAATTGGTAACTGCTTTACAAAATCTAAAGGGATAACAGTTATGAGTTATCTCTTTGCCTTTTTTTCTTGCTTATTATTTGAATGACATTAGCAACCAAAGAGGTGGCAAACACATTTTATTTTTCCATCATTTGTTTTAATTGTTTTTTTTACTTTATATAATGTGCATCCTAATGTATTAGTAAATTATTTAATCTGAAGTTTTGTTTTGTTTTTTTAACATAATTGTCCTTACATTCTCTGATGGATATATATTTTATTGAATTTTGCTGTATGAGCAAACAAATATTTCCATGAAAACTATACCCATGGTGATGATGTAAGATATTTTGCAGTTTTTGATTATGATGTAATATATCCTGTACTTTTTAAAAAAGAGGGCATGTGGGGACCTGGAAACACATTGGCTCTTATTTGTGGAAATAAATATAAAAATAATAATACATTTAATTAGACTCCCTAGGGAATAGCAAATGATTTTTAAGAAATCCATTCCAGGTTTGCTAGATCACCCAGTTTGATCTATGATAGTCTATTTCTCCAGTCTTTGAGAGCTCTAAAACATCTGGACCGTTGTTTGGATCCAGCACCTCCCAGCTGCAGTTCCAAAATGGTTGTTATGGCTGTCTGCATCCATGCTAGCGATTTATTCTATAATTGCTCTGGATATCAGAAAACAAAAGTGAGGGAAAATCTAAAATGTCAGTCAGTTGTCACTTTTAAAATATTTTGTCTGACTTTCAATTGTGCCTTTAGAACAAAAAGTGAAATGATCGCACACTGCATAAAAAACACGTGGTTTTAACCATGGCCTACTCTGTTTAAAGTTTTAGCTTTTGATATACTTTTTTTTTTTTTCTTATATACATACCCATCTTAGAATGCTGCTGAACTAATATAAATTAGTCTTGTACATTACATATACCCATTGTTTTATGCTGTAATAGGCAACATAGGTTTGGAAATAGTTTCATCCAAATACTTTTTGTTATAGATCTTAACCTGGTAATGCACATGAGGATATGATCTTTTGGAAACAAACCATTGCACAACCTACCATCCAATATTCACAGTTCATTGGGCACTATTTTTATTACTGCATGTGTGGACGTACATTTTGGCTACATCTCATCTTTGTTTTATCAAGAAAGATCAAGCTAAAACAAATTCCAACTATATTCCTTAAAACAATGACTGTCTTCTGTTAACTGGTCATGATTTACAGAAAAATTTCTGTTCATTAAGATAGATTGTTCCTTTTTATAAAGTAAAGAAGAAGAGTTAACTACACATGCACTGCTAAACCAAGTTGACAAAGACAAAATTACATTGGATTTGGGACCAAGCTAGCATCCTATTGTTAGCCATCTTACCCAGCTTCTATGGTTAGTATAAAAGTAGCTTATGTACAGTATATGACAGACTTAAAGTTAAATTTTCTAGATTTTTTGTTGCCAGCTTACACATACAATACAATACAATTTTCAGACAGCAGGTAGTCATACAAAATAATATAACTTATCACTATCAGCATAATATACATGATAATGTGAAAATCTGAAAAATCTTGTCCCTTTGAAAAAATCTGAAAAATCTACAACCCCAATGGTCTTTGGTCCACTTTAGATCTCATTCTCATATATACACCTTACATACCCATAAAATGTAGTACATCCAGTCATGTTGTTTTGGTTTTACATAGAATGGGAAAGAGTTAAAATTTCTTTCAGACTACTATCCTGTATATCTACAAAATGGTGGGAGCAGTTGCCACTTGACAGAAAGTTATGGGCATTAGTAAAAACATTGTTAGAAGTACTCCTTTCTTACTCTTCAAGAAGTAAGTTTTGTAACAGGTATTTGTCTATTAAACATACTCAGATTAGCTCACAATAATTCTGTCTACACTGCCCAATTCTACTATATAGTTTAACAATCAATAGCCAATACATTCATGCCAAAACTATTATTAATGGGATGAAAATTATAAATGTGAACTGTTTTATGTGTCACAATAGTTCTAGTCATGTGATTTTAACTTTCTTTTTATAATCAAGCAATACAGTTTGGTTACCTCATTTGTTCCTGCCTGCAGATTAGAGCATCACCAAACTGATGAGATTGTTATGGTATTTTTGTCTCCTGCACATAAACTATCCTAAAATAGCCATGTCCAAAACAAGATTGACTGCACTGGGAATGCAATAGAGCCTGATTGGACCACTAGTTTTCTGTTACTCTGTAGATGATACTTAGAGGTTAATTCAAAGAGAGACTTTACTTAAAATAGCTTTACTTAAAAAATGTTATATATATATATATATATATATGTATAATAGTCTTCACTTTCTCCTTAAAGCCATGTCCCTTCTGCAATAAAAAAAACGTAACTGTTAGCAATCTTGCACAGTTCAGCATACTGTATGAATGAACTGGATACTGGCAGATAATGAACTCCTATGCACATGCACAGAAGCTATATCATTTCAGACTGGCCAATAAAGATGGCCGAAGATCAGCAACCCAGAAGAGGACCAGGTGAAGATGGCTGCACCCACACCAGAGCAAGGACAAGCGAGTGTAATTAGAAAATTGTGATCAGGTATGGACCTACCTGCTCACAATTTTGTAATTATTAAAGAGGAACTTAACCCAAAACTGCAAAAAAAAAAAATACACTTACTTTCAATCCCGCAGAGCAGTTCGATCACTCCAAAGGTGTCCTGCATCAGGTCCCGTGACGTCCCAGCATTCGAGCCCCGGAGCCGGCGCTCCGGGTGCCACCATCTTCTCGTCTTCTTTCTGTTCTTCATCCTACGTCATCCAACCCAGTCAGCCTGATCTCACTGTGCATGCATTTTGTGCAAAAAGGCTCCTTCTGTGCATGCCCGAGATGCTCCGACGTAGGTATGCAGTTAAGTTTAAGTCTGTTGTATGAGGAACTTTGAAAAGCTAATATAAAGACAAGTTCCTTAAAAATTCATTTTTAAAAACACATTTAGGTCCAACATTTTTATTGCATACAAAACTTTATAAGGTGGTTTTAATAAATTTTGCTTTATATAATTATAAGGGGAGCTAAATTCAGATAAGATTTGTCCCAGGCATAATAATTTTGTTTAGTGAACTGAACCTTAGCTTATTATTGGCAGTTAATTACAAATGAAGAAGACTGGCACCCCTTGGGGAACCGAACTGCAACGGACTATACTGTGTTTTGAAGAAAGAAATTTAGATATTTTCAGCTTCAGCTGCTTTTATCTTTTCAGAATCTGAGCAGCTTTTGCTTCTGCCATCACTCAAACTCCATGGTGTTATTGTTCTGATATACAGTAATTTTCAATTTTTACTCATGAATAGAACAGATCAAAAAGAAAACATCTGATAAAAAAATAAATGTAAAAGAGATAACAAATGTGTATATTATATTAAGAACAATGTGGTTCTCCTACCTTTTCATTTGTATTGAGTGCATGTTAAATTGTGCTGTATGACTTTCTACTAGTAACAGTGCTGTAGGTCTGCTACATGCTGTGTTCATAAATCAAGTGTGGAGAGCTAGCAGCCACCAATCAATAAAAGAGTAGATTAAAGTGATAGCAGTATTTGTGCTCTAGGCTGTCATCACCTCCAGCATGGAACTAGTAAAAACTATTAAACTGTTCCTAAACAAAGACAGATCAGAAGGAAAAAGAATAGGCCATTCAATACACACCATATAGTTCAATGGCCATTGCAAACATAAGTGAACATGAATAAACATTCAGTTTAGTGACTTTACATTTCAAGGAAATCTTGTGAACCCTGAACCCGTTACGCATACTGATATGCACCAGGGGCATATATTCTATCCATTAAAAATACTAGAGACATGCACAGCCCAAAGGGGTCCTCTACAGGTGAGTAAAGACTTAGTTAAGTGACAAAAAAACACATCCTTTATTTTTAGTGACAAAACTGATAAAGCAGGAGAAGCCTAGGATCCTCATGTCTCCACATTATAAAACCTAAAATTGATGGCCCCATAAAAGAACTTAATAACAATGGAACAATGAGTCCCATATGTCAGACAATGACGTTAAAAGCTTGTGACCCCTCACTAATTGACTGGAATGGATAAAGGACTCTGGCAAAATAGTTCTACATTCTAATCCCACTTTACCCTCTCTGGCAAGTCCAAGTCTTCACCATTCTGTCACATATGTATTCAGATGGGCCCAGTGCCACCATATTTGCCTTCAGTGTTGTAAACCCCCTGTGAAGGTACAAGCAAAG
Source organism: Pyxicephalus adspersus (assembly GCF_032062135.1). Classification (NCBI taxonomy): domain Eukaryota; kingdom Metazoa; phylum Chordata; class Amphibia; order Anura; family Pyxicephalidae; genus Pyxicephalus; species Pyxicephalus adspersus. The sequence goes on from NC_092859.1 coordinate 100,333,999, forward strand.
AAACAACACCTCCAGGCAACCCTTGTAAATGATGTGCCCTGAACACCGCTGACTTGTTCCAGGAACATCAGACTTGTCTGTGCTTGTCTGCTCGGAACATTCCTCCTGCCACCAGATGTTGGTGCTGACCCACTCCCCTAGCAAGTGTAGCAACCTCGCCCTCACTCATAATAAGACTCTGGACTGTGTTGTTGCTTCTTGACCTCCAACTGGACCAAGGAAGGGGAAAAGCTTGAACCCGAACTTTGAGCCGAAGTTCGGGCGAACATGGCGAACCTGAACATCCAGGTGTTCGCTCATACCTACCCACTAACCATTAATATTAGTGCTGAGCAAATTCGAACTGTAAAGTTCGAGTCCATACCGAACTTTACGATTTTGGGTACCCCGACCCGAACTTTAAACCGAAGTTCGGACGAACCCGGCAAACCCAAACTTCCAGGTGTTCGCTCATCCCTACTTAGGAACAAAACAGAAGAAGTCTGATTTTTCTTCTACAAGCTATGTAGACTTCTAGCTAATTTGGTGAATCAGGCACTTCTGAAAAAGTGTATATTTATATAAGTGTATATATGTGCAGAAACTCCCATAAACAATTCTTGTAAAGCATCATTAAAACATTTTAGGAGTTTTAAAAACTATAGCTGGCTTCAGTTTTTATTGTAAAGGTAATTTTTAAAATGGTTTTTCTATTAATTTTATATGTTGTATGAAAAGAGTAGTTTCTCTATTAGTTACCTACATCATGACTTTTCAGATTCCTTCCTACATCTGCTACCTGAAATAATGTCAGTGAAATCTAAAATATACATGTATCCTTCACTTTCTCTTATAGCTACAAGTTGTTAAGCAGTAATAAATCTATGGAATTGACTATTATTGATTTCAAACCTTTTGAGCTGGGCATAGAACAAATGGGGACTCCAAGACTCACTAAAGAAATTACAATTGTAAAGAAATTACAATAAAAACAAATTCAAAATTATATTAATACAATTTATCTCTATTTGCATTTTTATAATAAAGTGGAGATTCTTTACCCTGTAATACAATTTAAAAAACATCACCCAATGTACAGGCATTTCTCTCTACAAAGGCAGATCAAATACTTCTTTTCCTGGTTACACAGATTTTTATGTATTCATCTTTATACGTGTTCTTTCATTTTACATTTAAATGTGCCACATTTAATGGATACTAAAAATATAAAAGAAAAATGTAAAAAAAAACCTGTGTGACAAATGTTATTATCCTTATTCTATGGCTAAACTTTCTTTATAAACACATTTTCCACAGCCTTTTGTAACACTTGGGCAGTTTAAATTGCGTTTCTGTTTGTGGATAATCTAAGAAATTTACCTAGCTTAAGTTTGTACCCTTTAGCTCATGTCACATAATGCGTATTGGCCATTTCTTTACACAAGCACATTTGTATGCACATGTGTTATTTAGTTACATACATTACCTTAATAGACTGAGTGCACTGGCAAGGACTACCGCTCAGCATGAATAGAAATTTAAAGCATCTAATTTGAAATCAGACTCTTATGACAGAATAAATAGTCATAGATGAAAATATTAATTCAGCCAAGTTTTTACTGAAGTTTTCTTTCAAGGGATGCTAATTAGTGACTAATTAGCCACTTACCATCTACTTGGCTATCTTCCATTTCAAAAGTTGCTTAATGGTTCTGGCTCCTGTGAGTTGAAAGCACGAGAAGAGAGGTAAAACAAGGCAATGTTTGTGCCTATAATGGTAAAATAACTATGCAAACAAGCTGTGCGCCTTTATTTTTTGGCAAACGGTTTTCTGTTGAAGGTACTATCAAATAAGAGTGATTTTTTTTTGTCTGCCCATAATGAACATGAAAGAATGGAGACACATTTGAAATATACATGTTTTTTTGCTTTTACCAATATTTAAACAAAATTCCCAACAAACAGAAAATTAGAAACGTCAAATACATATATGAATACTATTTTACCTACCAATAATTATTAATTGTTAAGCCCTTCATGTGATTACCAAACCTATGGCACACTGCATAGTCAGGAGAATGAACCTACAATTCCTAGTCCTGCTTTACTGATTTCTGGGTAACCACCCTCCTCAACAAAAGGGTCGATGATGTTCCTGTTTTTTTCAGATAGATGATGTAGGAGGTTGTAAACTTAACCAAGAAATAGATGTGTAACATGTTTATTGTGTTCTGACAGAATCTAATTTAAAAAAAAAAATGATAAGTGAAATAGTAAACATTTAGTTTCAATGTTGGTGCTTAAGTTAATTATCAGGTCACTGTGTTTTAGTAACGATTACCACTTTTATAAACACAACACAGAATATTGCCATATTTCTCTTTCATTAAGTCAAGAATGCCCTTTGGTTGCCTACAGTACTTCATTTCCAATGGTCAAAACTCAGCAGACACATCTGTAGGCATAATATATGGTATTTCAGCCAATTGTTGACCCATCTGCAATAAACATCTTTAAATAAACACTTTAAAGTTAGATTAAATCTTTCAAAAGTACATCTGTCTATGGATTAGTATGGGCTTGTTCTCACTGTGACTAATAATAAAAATTTGGACATCTTTTTAAAAAAATATAAAATGTAAAAAATTGTTGGCAATACCTTTTTGGCATTATTAGTTTCTCAATGGTAATACCAAGTGTTCGTTATTTCCATACTGTAATCATTATACTTAGTTTAGGAGCCGATACTGCTACGATTACATTCACAGAATCAATGTCAGACAATTTTTAAAGTACCCTTTAAGTGCTTAATAATTCTACCATAAAAGTTAAAATGAGGTGACATTTTTACAAGGTGTTGGGAGCTGTTGTTTCTTCTTAATTTACATTTTTCACTTTTGGAATTTTTGAATTTACCAGCACCCTAAAAACTGACATTTGGGTTGTAACTGTGGCAATCTGTTCTGTTACTTCATCTAGCAAATTTGCCAATCCTTAAAAATCTCCACCCCAAATCACTGAGTAATGCAATTTATCAAAAAAAAAAAAAAAACTCCCTTCCTCCATTCCATGCTTACCAAGATTCTGGTGTTTCCTGGCAGCAACAGCTCATCCTTTTCCTTACATCCAGCAGTGACTGTGCAATAAAGCCTATAAACTTTAATTGAGTGGATAACTAACACTGCATATATTTTAAAAGCCATTATGTTGTGGTAATACTTTTTAGAAATGTGTTATTGATTTGTTAAAGAATTAGCATTATATTTCCATATTGGAGTATAACAATGTAAAAATCCTTCCATTAATGAAATATTAGTAAGTGGTACATGGATAACACAAGTCTTTTTCTCAGATTGGTAAAGCAAGTTTATAACAGTGTTGCCTTTTTAGTTAGTAGATGATGGTGATGTGTGTTATCTTACCCAGGGGAAAGGTTCCTGATGCAATTTGCAGGTACCTATTCTGCATGACTTATCTTTGTGACCCTTGGCTATTCTTTAAAACAAGTAAATGCTCAGATATCCATTACCTAAATGTATTTTTTTAAAGGTATTTTGAATAATGGCTGAACACAAGACATTTGTTCAAATCTATATTTTTATTCAAGCAGGCAGCAGGCTCTAAACTCAAAGGCATACAGGCATATCTACTTTGAAGTCAATTGTTTTAGTAGTGTTATTACATACCCAAAGCTAAATTACAGATAGTGCAGATGTAATAAAATATGATTTATCATTTGGTACACTCTTCACTAATCTAACTTAGGTTACATGCACACATTAGGAAAATATGGTAAAAGGCCAGTGTATCGGTAAATTATTAATCTGTATAGGTTTAGCCAGCCCCAATGATAGGCATATTAAATAAAGGTAGAAGTAAAAGTTTTTTATTTGGCTGCTTATATTTAAAACAGAAAAACACAATATTGACTTAATGAGATAATAGTTTGCAACATAACCAGTAACAGTTATTTACAGCCCACTTTGCATTAGCAGCCTGCAATCCTGAGGGCCATCTTATCTTAAACTAGAAAAGCGTTTCTAAATAAGCAAACAGATCCAAACATACAATTAATGGCCGGATCTTACACAAATGGAAACCTTAGTAAAGAAGTCTTATGGTCTCTTTTTCCTGACATGTTTCGCCTAAACGGCTTCCTAAAGGGAATTTGAGACATATATTCTAGTAAATTAGGCAAACAGTATACATGCATGAAACTTGTATATAGTAATATAGTATAGTAGTATAGTAGTATAATATATGTGCAACATAAATGTTTTTTTTTTTGGTTATGACAGAAAAATAGATCTGTGTGAGATATGTGCATACAAAGTAACGCCTAAAGGAACAGAAGGGGAGTGGGGGGAAGTTACATGTGATGTACATAAATATATATTTACTTGTTCAGAGAAATAGATTCCAATGTTGATCCCAGGTACTTACCTGGATCAGACCAGAAATGGGGCTTATATACAAAACTTGTTGATAAGAACCATGTCAGCATATAAAAGATAGTTTTAATTGGTGGGTATACTGCAATGATATATTAAAAGGATATATGATTAGGTATAAAACCAATTCTGCTCCTTAGAGAGGGAGGGATCTTCCTACAGATGTATTTGCCTGTATAGTAGCGTGTACATGACTCATAAGGAGTCTTCAGTAGTGTATTATGGCAGGCTAACCGTGTTGATACAATGCAACGTTTCTATTGGAAAGTATAGTTATACCAAATGTCCATAATGAGAAATTAGCATTGCGTGTGTAATAAGGGTCTAAGAGTAGACCTCTTACCTTCACCATGAAGGCTATCCATATGTAGTTAGAGCTAGTCAGGGCCAGCTTACAAGCAAGGGGTGTAGCCTTTTTAAATAATAAAGCTAGGCATTTCATGTGGTGCTTGACGTGCAGTGCCACCTGTGCATGTAAACAAGTGCCTGATACCTACGAGGTATGTAATGCCTCCCCTCTATGCAGATGCGGCTCAACCCCGTCAACGATAGACCCAGGCTACAGTCCCAATTTTAACAATTTTTGCGAGGGGAGGAGAGAATATAAATCCATAAAGATCTTTATAGACCTCTAAATACTTACCTATTTATATTCTATGGCCTCCACACACGGGTCACTAATTCATTAACCCATTAATTATATATCACACGAGACACAGATTTCCGGACCTGATTTTATAGTATTGTCCTCAGACTCCTGATTCCTATTCTGCCCCTCCATTGCAGCTTTGGTTTATGAGGGGCAGGTGACACTAGCTCATCTTAATGTGCCACCTGGATAGGTCGGAGGGAGTCCTATCTAGGATTCTCTCTTCCCCTTCTTGTGTCCCGCCCCTCATATGATCGTGAACTATTGAGACTTACCTACTTCTTTTAAGCAAGGTAAGGATACTTTAATATTCTTATCTTTCCCACTTTCTCTCAAATTGATTTATACCTAATCATATAACCTTTTAATAAATCATTGCAGTATAGCCACCAGTTAAAACTATCTTTCCTATGTTGACATGGTACTTATCAACAAGTGTTGTATGTAAGCCCTTATTTCTGATCTGACTCCGGTAAGTACCCGGGATCAACATTAGAATCTATTTCTCTGAACAATTTAATATATACCGTATTTTCCGGCGTATAAGATGACTTTTTAACCCGGAAAAGTCTGTGCCAAAGTCGGGGGTCGTCTTATACGCCGGGTACCGGTACTTACCTGCAGCTTGCTTCACGTCTCGCGTCCCGGCCAGTCAAGTCCCCGCAAGTCCTCCTGTGCAAGTTGCACAGGAGAACGCAAGCCTGCACAGGAGGACGTGAGCCTGGATTGGCTCTCCAGTGGAGAGCCTGGATTGGCTCTTCACTAGAACACACCCATTCATTAAGAAGGAAAGCGCCCATTCATTCCTTAGAACTAGTACTGTACTGTTCCTTCTGCCTCTCAGTTCTCGCACAATAGCGAGATCTGACAGGCAGAAGGAACAGTACAATACTGGGCGTATAACACGACCCCCAACTGATTGGTTAGAGTGGGGGCTCGTCTTATACGCCCAGTCACCTTATACGCCGGAAAATACGGTACGTACATCACATGTAACCCCCCCCCCTCCTTCTGTACCCTTAGGCGTTACTTAATATGCAAACATCTTCCACAGATCTACTTTTTTGTCATTACTCAAATGGAAATGAAAGCAATATCACATAAATTCTTTTGACTTGATATTTGAGTGTGAACTCTTAGTACAAATGTTTTAATATATTACCTATCGCAATGTTAACATATTTTGGACACGCTTTACTCCAGAAATCTACATAATTAGGCACCTCTTTCTCGAAAAATGTTCCTTTAAATAATGGATCTTTTGAAGAGCTTTACTACCTAATTTTCCTAAATTGCTATATGTACCTATTCAAAAGTGAAATTGTTGATTTTTCTGTTTACTTGTAAAGAATGTTAGTAATCTCAGGGGCTCAAAAAAAAAACCATTTATGTTGCATATGTACTTTGTTACAAGTTTAATACATGTATACTGTTTGCCTAATTTACTAGAACATATGTATCAAATGCCCCTGAGGAAATTTAAGCGAAACATGTCAGGACAAGAGGACCATAAGACTCCAGTACTAAGGTTTTCATTAATGTAAGATCGGGACATTATTTGTATATTTGGATCCGTTTGCTGATTTAGAAATGCTTGTCTAGTTTAAGATAAAACAGCTCACAGATTTACATGCTGATAATGTAAGGTGGGCTGTAAATAACTGGTATTGGTTATGTTGCAAACTACTTTCGCATTAAGTCATATTTACGTTTTAAATATAAGTAGAATAAAACAATGAGAGGGAGAGAGGGGGACTTTAGTGGCAATATTACCTAAAAAACAACTTTAATATTTTTTAAAAAGGCAAATTGTTGTACATAGTACCTCCATAAAATAGCCCAAAAAATCCTTTAGTTGTCCTCTTCCTTTATTTACATGAACACATTAGATGATTGTCACCTGAGACAAACAATTATGATAAGTGCGACCATGGTCCCCCAACATTGTTCATTGATCCATTCTGATGGATTAATGAGGGACCAAGCAGGGAGGACAGTGTTAGTTCCCTATGGAGCTGGACACAGCTGGGTGCCTCACACTCGTCATTCCCTTCCCCACTATAAAAAAAACACTGTGTAAACATGGCTCATTCATTCCAGTGTTACAAGAAACAATCAAAAAAAATTGTTTCCAGTGACATTCTAAAGTGTAAAAAGCCTTAGTGAGGGTAGAGATGGTACAAAATACACTTATAGTAATGATCATGACCTTCTTACCGGAGAAGATAGGAATCATTTTGTGTATAGTTTTCACAATTTTGATCAACAATTCCCCCCTACTGGGTAGTTTTCAGTTAAAATGATGTACTCCTGGCCCTCTTGTAGATTACAGTGAAGGGTTGAACGAAACTCTTGGAGCCTTTATTTACTGATGGATTTATAATAAGTGAAAGCACTATTTAGGTTTTTGTTTGTTTGTTTGTTTTTAATGCATTTTTTACTGTTTTTTTAAATCAGCACCTGGATCCCTGCATGTGCTGCTTCAGATATACCCCTGGCTGGGGTCTCGATTTCAGGAAAAGGAGCAGTTTCTAAAGAAATTGTTATTTTTTTTAGCTTTTAAAATAATACTTGCAGAAGCAATTACTAAAACTGTGTATTTTATATCAAAATTCTCACAAAAATAAGGACTAGGTTTGGCTCTTATCTGCAGCTGTGCTCTCTCTAAAAAATATATGCTCTTTGAGGCTTTGAAAATATAATCCCTACCAAGCCAACATAATTTATTTGGGACTAAAAATGAAAAAAGAAAGAAAACACAGTTGTGAATTCACACATTATCCCATCTATTAACCCTTTGACATATTTCCTATGCAACTATATATAGCATTTTCCCACACAGAATATTATCAACCATGAGAAGTTAATTTTAATTTCCCAAAACTCATATGATAATTTAAAATATAATTATAATATTTAGTTTAGAGGAAAAATAAAGTTCTTAGATTGAAAGTGTTGTGAGATCTTAGTGAATAGTGTTAGAAATCTGGTTGTTTTTTAAAATGTAATAGGCTCAATATTGCTAAGGAACATCTTTGCTTTTCAGTCTTTGGAATTTAATTGCAGTTTTGTAACCTATCACAAAAAAAAAAATTGTGTACATATGCTTCACCGGCTTCTCAAACATGATTCTATCAAAACTTTTCACTCATATACTTGTACAAGAAATGTGGGTGCGGGCAGCCAGGAAAGCACAGAATAAAAGGATTGTCAGGCATTCCAACCCTTCCATACTTTGAAGATATGTCTGTTTTATTTGTTTTTTTTTCCAGGTTGTTGTATATTAAATTTAGCTGGAGATATTCTGTGATGTTGAGGATATAAAAATTAAAAAACCACCGATGATATAACCGTGCAAAAGAATGTCGCCCCAGCATAACATAATAGGAAAATATTCCCCCGCAAAATGAAAACCTCATATACCATTTCCTGAAACAAAAGACAATTTTAATGCTTCTCCGTTGCAATTACCTCACATCTACAAAAAAAGGGCTCAATGCCCAAAAAAGTAAGAAACATACTTATTGTGGATATATGCCTAAAGAGCTAGCATCAGAATGAAAGTACAGCTTGCCAAATGTTCCTAATCTCTCCCTATGCTGTTTCTCAGCTTTCCCCACAGCAGCTTCCAATACACTAACAGTGCAGTTGCTCTGCGTCCCTCTTCCTTCCTTCCTATTTTATTAAGAGAGGACTAACTTACCCAACCCCCTCCATTCATCCCAAACCCATGGTAGCATGGATTCATCTCGAACCCCTGGTAGCTATTAATCCAAAGCTCATCCATACACAAGAACATGAAATATAAAACAGGTATTTCTCGAAATAGGGACTGTAGGTTTGTTCTTAAGTTGAATTTGTATGAAGGTCGGAACAGGTAAATTATTTTAATATATGCAACTAGAACAGATGTTTGTCTCAACATAATATTAGGCAGTGTGGTGTCAGTTACTGTATCACAAACAAAGCAAAAAAAAAAAAAAAATTATGGAGCCTAGACATTCATTAACTTCTGGAACAAGCTGTGCATAAGAAACAGCTGCAGGATTTGTTTTGGTCAATAAAGTGTTACAAGATGTTACAGATCAGCTCAGCTCTTAGGATCACCCACAACCTCAGCTGTGTTTAGCAAATGATTTCTTCTGCAAGTCTTGCAAACCACCCCCTCCTCCCATCCAGGCCCCTGTCCTGCACAGGAGCAAGCAGGGAATCCCCGGTTCGTATCTAGGGGTCATCCGTATGTCAGATGTCCTTTTCTCGGGGAATACCTGTATATTGCAAATTACAAGTCTTTACCTTCTGTCCTAGCGTGACCTATTCACTGATGTGAGTTTACTTACTGTATTTTATCTGTAGGGAAACAAGATTGTTACCCTATTATTATTATTATTATTATTATTATTAATATTATTAAACAGGATTAATATTAAACAGTATTTATATAGTGCCAACATAATGCTGTACATTAAATAGGGATTGCAAATGACAGACAAATACAGACCATAGGTTGCTCTCCTAATTTGGATTACTAGTAGTGTTGGTCGAATAGGTCACTATTCGATTCGACCGATATTCGGCCGAATAATCCATAATTATTCGGGTCATTGAACATCGAATTCGAACACCATTAAAGTCAATGGGAGGAAAAATTCGGGTTTTTTTCAGCACTGTGTAGAGCTTCTACAGCCTCCAAACAGATGTAAAAAGATACATTAAAAAAGGATACATAAAAAGATACATTGTAAAAAGATACATAACACTATTACATACCCCTGGACTTCACATGAAGATTAAAGTAGGGTTTCCTATTTCTCAGCCAATCACAGAGCAGTAGAGGTAAGAATGGAGATAGTATCTCCATTCAACCTCTATTGCCCTCGTATTGCCTGCGGTTACAGCTAATTGAAGGCACCTGCTTTCAATTAGCTGTGACGGCAAAGTTCCCACAGTCCAGGAATCCCACAATGACATTATGATTCATAATGTCATTGTCGAGTAACCTGTAAAAATTAAAAAAAGAACAAGTTTAAAATAAAAAACACATACGAAATAAATAATTAAAAAAAAAAAAAAAAATCCTCCCGAATTAATGCTGTCGAATCCCGTGTTTTTCAGGTCGGGTCTACTCGAATTCGAACAGCCATATTCGGGTCGAATATAGGGACAACCCGAATTTGAACATCAACACTAATTACTAGTATCTACATCTTTCCCTAAAAAAAAACGGTGGGTTCTGTGGTTTACAGAAGAGAAAATAGAGGTCTCATGATAATGTTTGCGATTTAGGTTCAGTGCACATATGTTTCTGGCAAAACATATTTGTCAGCTTTGCAGAAAATGAAAACTTTGCAGTCACCTCCATCTAAGCACTGGTAACCTGCAATGTATAACATTTTTGCTCTTTTAACTGCTGGATTTAACTACAGTTTATAGTAAAACAGTTTCATTTGTTCTAATGTTTCACCTTCCTGTTTAGTTTTGAATCTCTAAGACGTAGAAGTGAACGAATACTGCATCTCCTTTTTTTAAGGTTTGAAGTTATTATTCAGGTGATATTATATATAATGAAAGAGCAAAATCAGAAAAAAAATAATTGAAAAGAAAATGTATTATGGGGCATAAAAATTTAATTCCATCTTATGAGTGCCAAAATTTGTAAATGAGAAAGTAAAAACCAAATTAATTAAAAGTAGTGTACTTTGGCACGATCGATGATTGCTTGCAGATAAATTATGTTCATTTCTTCATATCACTTAAAATTATCTGGTCTAACATTGTATATTTAATTATGTAAAATCAATTAGGCTTTGATTCACTATGTTGAATTTGTTGCTTTGTATATAATGCTGCCCTGTAAACAAAATAAAAGGCAACACAAATGTGTATATTCCTTAAAGAACAAATTGTGCTCTGAAATTATGTTCTGGGAAAGCTGACTGGTCTCTTTGCTTTATATACTACATTGAACATTGTTGTTTAAATCAATAAATATAATGTTATAAAAACAGATGCTGACCTTCCGTTCCAGTTATGCTTTAGGAAACTGGCAGACACAATCCATGAAAGAAATTAAAGGTGGTAAACATTCTTTTGACTACTTAAAAACAGATAAACTATTGTTTGATTATTTAACTATAAAGAACTTGTAAAAACAAAAGTTTTACTTTTACCATTATATAGTAGTTATAAATAGCACTGGGGAACAATTTTGAACACATCTTTTGTTGACCTCAATTTTTAAGCTTATTTACACTAAAATAGGTATGCTGATTCTGAAAGTGCAGTTAGTTTACTTCTATCACGTCAGTTTTTTTTTCTCTACCGCTTATATTAATACGATTACTGTAGCTTGGATTTGTATAGGTTATTCATTTACACGCAAGACAGTGCGGTTAGAGGTTGTGCGCTGCTCTACGTATTGAATAGGCAAAATTTATTTTTCAACTAACACACGTTTTTTTTTCTTTCAGATCATGTCTGGCTCTGCTGTTTCTCATCGTAAGTGCCTAAACAACCCTGATTCATTTTGTTATATCTGTGGCAGTTTCACCATTCCCAAAGGGCAAACAACAGCACATTTGTAGAGCACCTCCAAGATCTGCCCTAAAACCAGGTGATCCAAACATTCTACATCAGCCACTTGTTGATAGAAAGAATATTATATTCCCGTCTCTGCACATGAAACTGGGTCTGATGAAGCAGTTTGTTAAAGCTTTGCCAACTGAAGGAGACTGTTTGAAGTACTTCATTTTGGCATTTCCTAGCCTGTCATTTGAAAAATGAAAGGCCGGTGTTTTTGATGGTCCACAGATTCGGCAGCTCATCAAAGATGAACATTTCATCAGAACAATGTCAGAAGTCGAAAAGAATGCTTGGTTATTATTCAAAGCCATTGTCAAGGACTTTCTTGAAAACAAACGAGCAAATAGTTGCAACACAGAAGTTCTCCAGAAACTCTTGGAGAACTACAAAATGCTTGGTTGCATAATAAGCATCAAGGTGCATTTTCTGCATAGCCATCTTTTTAACTCCCAGAAAACCTTGGTGCAGTCAGTGATGAGCAAGGTGAACCATTCCACCAAGCTTTGAAGGTCATGGAAGGACGGTATCAGGGTAAATGGGATCTACATATGATGGCTGACTATTGTTGGAGCATCCGGCAATATGTTCCTAACACTGAACTCTCCAGGAAAAACTATAGGCGTAAAATTTACTGTCATAAAACATTTAAAAAAAGAATAAATGTCATAAAAAAACATTTTTAAAAAAGTACATTCAAGTTATTATTTCATCATGGTATGGAAAATTTGTATGTGCTTTCACAAAAATAGAGGGTACCCTTTATCATAAAAACTGGATGTGATAGCAAAAAAATGGGGTCATTTCTGCATTCACCACCCAAATTTGTAAAAAACAACTGTAAGATTTAATGTACAATGCTGCGTAATATGTTGGCACTATATAAATCCTGTTTATTATTATTAGTAATAATAATAATAATAATAATAAGATCTAACTCAACAAAAATGCCTTCCCCAGTGTAATATATGCTCAAAACTTTACAAAGAAGTAACATCAAAATGACGAGGGAGACAATAAAACACAATCAACACTAGTGTACAGAGGTAATCACAGTGAAACACATGCTTGACAAAACTTGTACTAAACAGCATGTGCCGAAAACTTTTTTAAACAATGAACAAGTAACAAACAAATTTTGGAAAGCAAATTTTGGTCATGTACAGAAGTAGGTATGAAGTAAACATCCAATATCGACCACCCACGAAGGACATTTCATGTTCTCCAACATTTCCCAAAGCATTTAAATGAAATAGGCAATAAGAAGAGCATAGAAAAAGCTAGATAAAGAATGGAATCAGAGAGAAAGAAAGAGAGAGAAAAGTAATAATAAAAGGGGTGGGGGTGAAGAAAAAATGGGATGCAGATCACTCCAGTGTAACTTCTCCACCTACCTATAAAGTTTTGTGTAAAACATCTTTTTAAAGACTTTTATTACCTTTGGAAAGTTTCTGCTTTTTTAAAGAAAATATAATTTTATTTAATTGTTCACAAACCTCAACATCGGTGCTGACATTTGAGGTAATTTAACTTCTTAATCGCCAAAAGTTAATAATGGAAGCCTAGATGACCAAAGGAAATTTTAAGTACACTTGTTACACTCACCTATCCTCTAAGCAGCTGTAAAGTAGAAAGAAAAAAATATTTACCTTGACAATTAGTTTGGTTTACTAAAGCAGAAATTATTCTAGTAATATTAAGTTGTATATTTAATGTTAACATTAAGTTACGTTTACTTATTTCCAAGATAAAATTAAATTGGTGATTAGAATGTGAAAATCATCTATTTTAGTTTTTACAAAAAAAAAAATTGATTTTTAGACTCCATACACTATGCCTGATCATACAACACAAGTAAATTACTCCAAAAATATTGCACATATCCACAATAATAATAAAGACTTTTATTGTGTTCTTTCTTCTTTTCTTGCGTTGTTTCCTCATTACAATTTTCCTGTACTTTGTCAAGAATTACCTAAACAAAATGTGTACTTTACCCTCCGTGTTGTGCCAAAGGGCTTCTTCAGGAGTGGAATACACATGGGGCAGTGTCACGAAATAATGCAGCCAGAGGGTACTGGCTTGGACGTATTCTATGCAGGACCACAAACTAACAACACTTTATACTCTCTTTTGATAAGGATTTTTCATGCGGTAGCAAGACAATTGCTAAAACTCCTTGTGGAGAGCTTTTGGCTGAGCTGACTCGTATAATTGTTTAACGCAATCCTTCTTTGGCTCTGCCTAATTTAGGTTTTGAACAATACCCAGTAGAATATAGGCCTATTGTTACCCATTGTTTTTGTGCCACTGGACAGGCTATTGAAGGATATTGGAGAAGTAAACAAGTTTCGACAGCTTCAGAGATCTTACAGAAATTTATTGTACAAGTACAATTTAAAAAAATGTTTGCTTACAACATGGATCAGGTGCTTAAATGGAATGTATACTGCTTATTCCAAATGCACTGTCTAGGTATGACCAATAGGGATGAGCGAGCGTAGTTTTTATTTTGATCTTGCTGTGAATCGGGCCTTTCACGCTTACATGTAAGCAAGAATGGCCTTGTGATTCACCACAAGCTCATGTTCCCGTCAAACTCAGATGATCTCTCAATGGAGAATCTCCATTGAGAGTTCATCCGGAGTTCGCTTGCAGTCACAGCTGATTGGAGGCACCCGCGTGCCTCCAATCAGCTGTGACCGAAGGTTTGCATGGTCACTAGGCTGTACTTATCAATGATCAATGATAAGTACAGCCCGGTGACTGTGGGAACTGAACTCAGTTCAGAACTCTTAATGTAGAAACTCCACTGAGAGTTTATCTGGAGTTCGCCTGCAGTCACAGCTGATTGGAGGCACTGGCATGCCTCCAATCAGCTGTGACCGCAGGTTCCCATGCTCCCTGGGCTGTACTTATCAATTATAAGTACAGCCCAGGGAGCATGGGAACCTGCACTTCAATGGTATTTGCGAAAATGGTTCGCCGAAATTTCGCAGACCCATAGAAAGTTTGGGGAAATTTGCATGAGAATGTCAGAGGCATTCTCGCTCATCCCTAGTGACCAATTAGGGAATATGTATTATTGTTCTGGTGTTGACTTTTAGTTCAATGATATTGAAGCAGGTTAGTTTTTTTTTACCTTCTATGTACACCATGTATGTGAATTGTTTCCTTTTATTTGACTCCCTTGTCAGAATTATATGTAATTGTTTGGAACACTGTTTGTTTTCTATACAGATTCAAATAAAAATTATCATTTAAAAAAAATGTTCTCAACTATCCCCTGAAGAAGCCCTTTGGTAAAACACATTGTGTCACGAGACATTATTTAGCCTATATGACCATATGGAACTTTATGTATAGCTAATGGTCTCATACCCAATGATTTCTGAATGGGTTTGATCTACTGTAAACTATGTATTTGTTTACATGATTAAAATGTGTTTGTCCTCTCTTTCGTTTCATTTTTCATTATTTGAATAATCTTGGGGGTCAGCACATGCTCAGAGCTTTAGGAGGTCGAATAAGTTTGTATCTTTTCCTAATATTGATATATGATTCAATGTGCAATTTTCTTAAAGTGGACTGATTGGTTCAAGATGATGTAAACTACCATTGCTTGACTATTTTTTTTTTAAATTGTTTTTAATGATTTTCATTTATACACACACAACGAAAACAACTGTAACCAATAGGGGGGACATAACACACAGGGGAAAAGAAAGGGGAACACTCACAATATTTTAGTTAACAACAAACAATCACATAATCAGCCATGATATATTGGGTATGTACCATGTGGAATATTTGAACAATTCAAGAATATATTTTCTGTCCGAGTCCGTAAAGGCATAAGTCAAAAAGTTATACGACTGCTGCCAGAAACGAGTTATGGAGTCATCACCTTGCAGTTTAGCATCCAACATCTCTCTATGAAAGAAGATCTTCAGGGAAGAGATGACTTGTTCCAAACTAGGAGGATGGGGTTGTATCCAGCTGTGCATAATTGCTCGTCTGGCAGCCAAGAGGCAGATATTAGTCCACGTCCGTACAGAGTGTGGTATATTATCCGTGACTGTGGAACCAACCAACATCCCAAGAACCAAACAGCAACAGAGAGGGAGTACTTGGAATGGTATGACCAGTAACATTGGATATAAACATAAGTATTTGACACCAAAATGCAGTTATATTTGGGCAAAACCATAAAAGATGTGATGGAGAAGAACTAGTACATTTGCACTTGGGACATTGAAGATGCCACAGTCTAGGCTGCGGGACAGATGTGGAAGGCCTAAACACCTTGTAAGCCCTATGTAGTAACATGAATTGGGATTCCCTCCATATCTCATTAACCATACTCTTCCTAACCGTTTGATAACCCTGTATAGCAAAATCCACTATATCTTGATCCGGAAAATCTTTTTGCCACATTTTCACATTGGAGACTGATAGAGGCTTAGTAAAGACAAGCAGCAGACATGCGTATATATTGGAGATATTCGGGGGAGATAATGATAAAAGATTGTCAAAACCATTAGGCTGAAATGTCTCCCCATAATTTAGTACTAAAGACTTAAGATATGACATAGCCTGATTATAATACAGCGGATGAACTACCCAACGTGGAATATTGTATTTAACCTGCAGATCAGTCAAGGAGAGTTTAGTCTGATCCTCCAGATGGAACAGATCTCCGTAGTACACTAGTCCTTTTTGTTTCCATACCCCAAATGCTGCGTGCTCTTGTGCCTGAGGAAACATAGGGGTTACCACATATGGGCAGATACTGAGATAGACGAACTGGTACTTTGAACCTCTGCCTAATCACCTTCCATGTAACCACTGTGTCTCTAATCGAAATATTATGGTACAGAGAGGTAGGAACTGCAGAGAATCTACAATGTAGTAAAGCACAGAGGTTCCAGGGATGTGACATTGCACTCTCTAGAAGTACATTAGAACAACAAGATGTTCCCCCAAGCCAGTCAACAACATGTTGGCCAGACTGGCCAGGTTGTAAAGTCTTTTATTGGGAAAACCCACACCACCTTCAGTTTTGGGCAGATACAATTTTGCCAAAGAAATTCTCGGGCGTTTGCCATTCCACAAAATTTTCATAAAAGCCCTATTAAGAGGAGTTACATCAGTATGGGTCAGTAGAAGAGGCAGTGTCTGCATGTGGTAAAGCAGTTTAGAGAAAGACATCATCTTCACTAGGTGGCAACTGCCTAAGAACGATAGGGGCAAATGCTCCCACACTCCTAATTCTTTTTGTATTTTGGTTATCAAGGGCAGGTAATTTAATTTGTATAGAGATGATGGCAAACGGCCAATGCGAAGGTCTAGATATAGTATAGAGTTTGCTGCCACTTTGAACGGTACATGCGCCCTCCAACTCTCCGCAGCTTCCGCAGACCTGGCTAAAGATAAGATCTCACTTTTATCAAATTTGATTTTTAACCGAGAAAAACTTTCAAAGGTATGAAACACAGTTTGAATGGTATTGCTGTCAAGTCGAGGGCTAGAAGTAAAGATCAGAAAATCGTATGCGAAGAAGGCAGTTCGCAATTCACTAGCTTGAACTGGTATACCATGTAATGAAGGGGTAGTATCCAAGTATCTGACCAACGGTTCCAGTGCAAGGTTAAACAGGAGAGGGGATAGAGGGCACTCCTGTCTCGTCCCTCTGTGGAGAGCAATGCATTGGCAATTGGATTTTTATCTTTTTTCAAGAGAAGCTTTATATATGCCTCTTGACCGGAACAAAAAGTACATACCACGTTCCCAGAGAGTAGAATAAAGCGCATGTAGATCATCTACCACCTCATCTTTCAAAATTTTAAAAAATTCAGTGGTGAACCTGTCTGGGCCTGGGGCTTTTCCATTGCTTGACTCATCTTAAAGAATGTTAATTTTCTGGATGTGAAGCTAATCAGTTGGTGTCATCAGATTCAGGTACACAACTGAACCAAGAAAGCAGCTGTGTAATAATCACCTGAGCTGTTCACACATAATAGTCAGTGACTGAGAATATACTAAAGGCAGAGAATCAGAATATCAAGTAGTCAAGCAGAATATGTTGGAATCAGGTCAGCAGTAACACGTACGTAATTTCTCAGTTCAGGTTCAGGAGAAAATCTCCACTATGTCCAAACCGGACAAGTCCATCCTAATATGGTTTATGTTTACCTCATTGGCCATTCCAGGATTCTATTAAGGTTGAAAATAAATATTATCTACATAAATATGGATATTTTATAACTATATCCATGCACTTTAAGAGTTTAAGTCACTTTAAGAGTTTAATTAGGAAACAAGTTGGAAACATAAAATACACAGCAGTATTGTCTGATATAGATAGAGGAAATCAAATCATTAAAATATACAATAAAGGAAAATAATGGTTGTTAGTACCTAAACCCCTTTAATATTATTATAGTTGTTAGTACATAACAATGCAATTACAATACAGCAACACAACCCAATATTAACATATACAACAAAATATGACTGCATTCAGGAATATAATATAGCTAACTGTTAAGATGGTAATGGATACCACAGGGGCCTTCTTCCCTAATTAGTGTCAACGTACATAACTATATTTTATGGCTTTTAAGGCTTACTTTCTTCATGGTTTATCTATCTAATTCTTAATAACTTCTCTCTTGCTACCATGCTTTGTCTTGTATGACTATTTCTTGCTTATTCTTGCTTTCCTGCTGCTTGCTTAACCTGTTCCTGTTTCCCCAGGCTTCGTTTTGCTTTTATTCTGGCTCCATTACTATTCTATCAGCTCTCAGTCTTATTCAGTGAAACCCTATTAGGATTCAATAGCGATTTAGGGCAGGTGGCTTGCAGAAGGGCTGTAGTTGCAAACCAACTGAGGTCAAGACAATATGGCTGGCAAAAAAAATGTAAGTCAGGGCAGGTGACTTGGAAAAGGTGTAGTCAAAAACAAACCATGAGGCAGGTAGTCAGGAACAAAATGCTGGTAGGCACTGCAAATCAATACATGATAAGCAGTGTCTAGCTGATAAGACTTAAAAAGCCCTCCTAATCTGAAATCCTGCTCATGTGCAAACTCCTGCCACATGCATTTGTGCACAAACATGCACACAGCACTCCACGCATAAAGACCATTGTGGTGGTCTTGAGGAATTGCTCTAGGCAGCAGGGATCAAACAGTTCACAATAAGAGGCAGCGACGTTTTAAATCAACGTAAAAGTCCAGGCTCCCGCCTGTAGGCTTTATTGTCACAGCCACAGCACAGTCACAGTCACAGCCACAGCAAAAAAAAAAAAACTGAAAAAACAAACAATGGCCTGGCTGGGCAATTAGCTATCTCACTTTGAGTATGTTATCTCGCTGTCTACTTGTAAGCCCCAGTGGTACACAGGTATTTCAAATGGGTAAACAGAGTCCACTCACAGTTCATGCAGTCTTGGTAAGCTCAGTCCAAACTCTCCTCCCAGCTCTAGGAAACCTTTATCATCATCTCTCCTCAGTCAGCAGGCAACCTTTATGAAACACCTGAGCTCCTGCTAGGGAGTAAATCCCGGACATGGCCAGGATGGCCAAGAAACCCTCCCTTCTCTTCCCTTGGCCGGCTCCAGGGCCCTCAACACCGGCTCTTACCATAAGCCGCATAACCTAGTAGCACCTACTTTGCTCACCCTGAAGCCCTTAAATGAAAGAAGCACCGCAGTCTGGGTGCAATATATTTACCATCCAGCACTTCTTCCTTCAAATACTGGGACACTCTGTCACATTATCCAGAAGCATTAACACACAGGAAAAAACAAAGGTGGCCTGAAGAGGTGCCTGAAGCATGGCAACATTTGGACTGATGATGTAGAAATTATTCGCATTTATCTGGTAGCTGGTAATATGCTACCACTGTAACGACTAATATCAACATGAATAAAAGAGGTATCCTGGCTAGAAATATACAGCACATTAAATATACATCTAGGTGTTCCACAAACTTTAAAATTATACTGAGAACCTAAAGTTTATCTGCAAATAACACTGCGTTCAGATTATATAAATTATAAAGCATATTTCATGGTCAGTTTGCAGTATTCACATCTCAGCAGAACAGTTAAAAGACATCATATACAGCCTTATTAAAATTGTTCTAATGGCATATTACCTATTGGCAGCAAGAATAAAACGTGATGGGTGTACTTTTGAGTTAGGATGTTTTATATTTTAAAAGTCCAAGAAAAGGCCTAGATAGTCACCTGAATCTTCTATAACAATTTATTTCAATTTGATTTTATCAGTCAGTTTTGTTCTTTCAATAGAAAATATAATGAAGTAAGTTAATACACATTAACAAAAATCAATTTATACAGTTTTGTGGTACTTATCTACAGATGAACTTTTAAAAGGACAGCTTAGGTATTTTAATTTATTATAGCAATAGTATCTCTCAAGAGATTCTCACCTGTCATGTTAAAGGATGGTTAGAAGTTAAAAATGAAAATTAATTGTGAACTGATAAAATGTAGTTCACAGTTAAATGGAGTTGTAAATTAATACATAAATCAAAAATGACATTTTTTTGTAAGTACTATGTGTAAAATGTATCTTTAATTAATTGTTTGATATGCCTCGTAGACAAGATAGAATTGTTTGAGATGATATAACAATGTGTTAATATTATTTAGCTTTTCCCACATCTACTTTAAAATTAAAGTGATTTAGCACTGTTTGTATTGTAGGCAGAATGACTTTGGAAAATAGAGATGCAGAACTCTAGGGCATAATTTCTATTGGTAAGTGTTCATATCACCAGGATCTAACAGCTTAAACTGGAAGTGATCTTTATCCTTGTGAGTTAAAAAGGGCAATTTCCCAATTAATGCCATTTTTTAATTATGTTTTGGCATTGGGACAGCTTTATTGAAAGGCTTGTCATAATGTATATAGCTGTGAAAAACAATCTTTATGTTAGTAATGACTTAAATGTGCATCCATGGCTGTTAAAAATGTATTACACATTCACAATTGGCAATCATAGCCTAATAATTCAAATTTGCCCAAAGTTTGGAGAAAAATATTTGTGGCCAATCCAGTGTATAAAGGGAAATATTACATGTGATAACGTGCAAAACAAACTAAACAAAATCTATTTTTCATACATTTTTACACAAGGATACAACCAAGGTCCTATAGGTGTTATCTTTCATTTAAAAGTGTCAAATGTGGAGCCTATAAAAAGTCATATGATTAGCAGTATACTAAATGTAAATCTCATTAAACTAGTTGAACTACTCATTGAACTGAAAAATACAGCATTTATTGAATATTTAGGTTATTGGCAGTTATTTAATCAACTTAACTTAACTCAAACAAGCAGGAAACTTTGTTCCCATGAAACCAAAGTGAAGAAGCAAAGCCTATGTTTGGACTAACGTAGGCCATGCCAAGGAGAATGAAAAAATATGTTATATAAAAAAAAAATTTTATAAAAAAAAGTTGTATAAAAAATACATAATAAAAAATAGTATAAATACATTTTAGCAACATAGATAAAAAAACACCGAAGAATAATGGCCACCATGATAGTAGTTACAAATGACTAGTCCCACTGTATAAGAAATAAAATTCAGTGAGTATGTAATGGCTAGGTTTAGACCTGTATCTGGAACAAGTGTACCTGTATAGCTGTCAGGGTTTCCACAGGCAGGTAGCACGGGATCACCCAAGGCACAGAGTCTAAGTGACACCAGGTCTTCACCAAGGCACACCGCAAGGGTTGATGGGACAGTAGTCTTGAGCCAATGAACTCTTTGCTGCTGGGGGTTCACCAGGTTGCGACCCTCGGGGTCATCCTACCTGAGGAGGAATGCTGGAGCAGCCTCAGTGTGGAGACAGGAGTTACCAATGGAGTTAGATTCCAGGCACAGTTCTGGGCAGGTGGCAAAAAAGCTTAGTCAGAGTCCAGGCATGAGTCAGGGCAGGAGGATAAATGACTTAGAGTCCAGGTGTGGGTCTGGTCCAGGGCAACTGGGAAGCAGGCTTAGTCAGAGTCCAGGCACGGATCAGACCAGGAATATCAAGCACAACACAGAATAGCAAGGTAGCTGGTGCAAAGTCATAGAACTAGCCTCCATTACTGCTAAGACTAAATAGCCTTTTACCCTTTAAGGAGCTCCTCCTCCCCAGGCTGTGTCAGTGTGAGGAAGACTGCCCACAGACATGTGACATCTGGAAGTGCGGCAGAGACAGACAGCGAGTGTTGTGCTTGGCAGCTTGATGTGGCAGATATGCACAGAACACCACAGGACAGTTTAGTGGGGAGTGCTGTGGGAAGCAAGAGGTATTGTGACAGTAGCTCCCAACAGCTGCCACCTTGCTAGCCGCTCGTCTGCCCAGGGTGCTGCAGTGGTTCCTAAAGATATATCGCTTGCATGTTTTACCATTAAACTGATCCGTTCCACTCCAACTCATTCTCTATAAGCTGCATCGGTGAGACACAACTTGGGCTATCTATCCCAAAGTAGCCGTTAAGGGGCATAAGGAAGCCATAAATGCACAAGTCATCTGGGTGATTGAATGCAACACTGATAAGATATGCTGATAACTTTCAAACATAAAAAATATATATTGTTTATCTATCACTAAAATATAAAATGCTTTCTGTGTCGTTTATCCAGTACAAAATGTTCACATTGACTATGTTAATGAGGCTACTGACATATTTTCAAAAAAACACATTTGCATGCATGCATGAGATACTGTGGATTGATGGAGCAGAATTAATTATTTATGGGTAAATTGAAGTAATATATAGAGTAATTAAGGTAACAACTGCTATTTCTGTCCTGGGATATAGGAGTAAAAACATGAAGCACTAAATATTTGATAATGTCTTGTGCAGCACAGAGGGAATAAATATATTGCAATTCCATACTGACTGTATGCTCCCTAAAGGGACAAAATACAAATAACTCCTCGTGAGGTCATTGATTAAGTATAGTAATAGCCATATTTTGCAGGTAGCTAAATGACCAGATAGCTTACTAATCTTTGCTTTTAGCCTATTTCAGCAAGTGAAGTTTCCAGGTCCTAAGTGTGAAGTGAAGGAGGTTAAATCTAAAGAAAATTAGGTAAATATGTAAAAGTGAACTTTACAATTTCCTATCAAAAAGCACAGTAGACGGTAGTACAGAAAAGACATGCAATGGTTGAATGCCATTTTGGTGCCAGTTGCCATTTAGGTGTCACTGATTTATTGTTTGGCAGGAACAATAGTTAACATGTGCCTGATTATTTAACGTGAACACAGCTTTATCTCATTTACTTGTTTAGGGGAACTTTCAATATGCAGAACAAACATAATAATAATTATTAAAACCTCTCTCCGCAAAACACTTTTTTAATTTACTTTTAAGAGAGGAAATGTGTATAGTCCATAGTTTTTTTTTTTCCAAAAACAAGCTTTATTGCTATTTGAAAATGGTAACAAATACAATTTGCAAAGTATAGCATATTACATTTTGCTTTAACAACTTATAATTATCAGAATATACATTCAAACAATCATGTCTGGTAAAAAGGGGAAAAAAACAAGGAATAAAAATATACGTATAAAATAGGAAATTATAAGGAAGAAAACATTGATCAAGTATTTTCTGTGTTACATTACTTAACTACAAAGACATCCAATAATTTATTTATCATCCCTGTGTGTGGGGTATAAGTATTTTGAATGGAGAAATACCAGTTTTGACCATGAAAGATTGTTGTCTTGGCCTTGATACATTGATAGTAAGGGATATGATGAAAAAGGTGGCAGAAGTCTAAATTTGCCATAAATTAGATGGGGGTATTTAGGTGGGTTTAACATGTCTTAATGGGTAGCAGTTACTACCATATTCCTTTTATCCTGGAGACACATCAGAGATATAAGTCTGGAATGTACAAAGGGAGCCAGCATAACTATATTGTGTACAAATGGGCCATGCCATCTTTGGATTGGTGGCTAAGTTCTTCCATGTTTTCTATCTTATCTATACTTAGAAACCATTCACTTACTAATGGTCTGTTAGTCCATCATCTTTTCTGTGCACTTTCTGCCCTTTGTGTATTCTAACTAAATAAAGAGAGAGAAGGGAGAGATTGTAGGTGAAAACTTAGGACAAACTATTTAATCTATATTTCCTGAAACCTCTAAAAGCTTTTCTGCTGCTTTGATTTTAATACTTGCATACTTTTGATGAAAATAGTACCTTTCTACTGAAATATTCTATTCTACTTACAGAGCAAAATCAACAAACAGATGAGAGACCAAAAAGAACAAAGAAAATGACTGAGGCTTTCGTGTAAACGGCATATATATCTTGGAGAATACAGGTTACAAACAGGAATCTAGCACAATGACTTTATTCTCCACTCTGCTAAATTCCTTTAATGACTGGCTATATGTCCATTCCTTTGATAGATGGTTGTGAGCAAATGGAAGCTTTAGACTTTTCTGGTGAAAACATTTGAAATTACTAAAGGTAAGAAGAGATTCTCATAATCATAAGTACATTGGGCTATTTGACTTTGTTGTTTGCTGTGAATGTCATTGCTTTTTTGTCATCATGTAGAAGACTGCATTTTATTCCAATTTTCTGTAATGTTTGCTGCTGAGGAAAACAGAGGTTACTAAAATGTGTCAGCCAGAAACGACTTACATGTGCACTTAAAGATGCTCCTCAACCCCTTTCTATATGAATACATACCTGAATGAAAGCATTGTTGCCTTTTCTTTAGCAAAATATTCAGACATTTTCTGTGTATCCCAGATGCAGACAGATAATCAAACTTTTCCATCACTGTGCTGCTTTTATATTCATTTATATTTATATATATTAATGTGTGCTCATTGTTACTTGTGTAATATTTTACATTTTAATATTTATTTATGTTATCAATTGTATCAGATTATTTTCATTAGAAACAATCTCTGTGATTGTTTTCACTGACAGATAAGTGAACAAGCACTGTATGCACAGCGTCATTCTATTGTATGGAGGGGGTAGAGGGAGGACCAGCGGCACCACACTTTGCTCTCATCTATAGAAGGCACAATGAATTGGAGTCAGGGGACTGCTGTACACATTTTACACAATTATCTGACATACATAGCCTAAGGTTATGTTCAGACTGGCATTGATGAACTGTGCAGCTTCCAAGCACCTATTTTTACCTGCTTGCCTAATGGAAGCAGTAATAGGCACTTGTTTGGCAGAGATCACGTGCAGTTGTTGAACAGTGTGGTTTTCTGACACATTGGGCCTGATTTATTAAAGTTCTTAAGACTGGAAAAGATACACTTTCATTCAAATAGATCTTGTCCAGGATTGACAATATTTGCTAACAAATAGCAAATGACTTTAAGAAATATATTCCAGGTTTTCTGGATCAACCAGGTTAACTGAAGAAATTGTATCTTCTCCAACCTTGGAGAGCTTTAGTAAATAATGCCAATTGGGGGGAGGCATTGCAAGCAAACAAAAAATAAATTTCAAACACTCCTGTTTGTTTCAATAATGACCAGAGATTTGGAACTGTTAAGGACTAGTTGACAGCAGTGAATCACAGTGGTAAAGCTCTGTGATAAAACATGGT
The DNA here is from genome assembly GCF_032062135.1 of Pyxicephalus adspersus. Taxonomy (NCBI): domain Eukaryota; kingdom Metazoa; phylum Chordata; class Amphibia; order Anura; family Pyxicephalidae; genus Pyxicephalus; species Pyxicephalus adspersus. Next base: position 100,359,293 of record NC_092859.1, read on the forward strand.
ATTGTCACCAAATGTCAGAGGGCCTTTGAAAGCATGTCTTAGGTTAAATAAAATAATAAGTATTGTTAGTATAAAACTATAGTAAAGGTTAAGGTGAAGGCTCTGGTAACCAACATTCTGAGGGGTTGTAGGGTTCATCCTTTACAATGAGTGGCCTCCTAGACAAAAATTTGAATAACAAAGAATGTTAAAAAACAAGAATGATTTTAATTAAAGTACAGTTAAAAAAAAAACACAAAAGATTCCTAAGATTCCTTGGTTTTTAAGTTGGAAATGTTAGACCTTTAGATTATGCAGACCCCTGAACTCATGTTGTTTGTGACATTACAATATTATAGGGATTTTACAATAACATAAAAAAATTGAAAAGAAAGAGCACATCCCATCATATCTTAATTGAGATGTTTGCCTAATTTTCAAATACGGCCATTGTTTGTGTGAAGAATTTATAAATATTCTCCTGAGAAAAAATAAACATTCCAAAACAGCCAACTCATTGTCTTGATCAATATTCATTTACTAAAAATATTGTATGTTTCCAGCATAATTAATTTTATACAGTTGGGAAACACTTTCTGAAAATTATTATATATTATCACTCTAAACATTCACAGTATTTCTGAAGAAATACGTATGGCACGTGTAAAAAAAATTAGAATTCACAGCAGAGCAATTGTCAAGAGACAAACTGTTAGGAGATATGACTTTCTATCATCTATCAACAACTGGAGCAATGTTTTGTGATAGATTGAACCTTTTATTACAGAGTTCTAAACTATTTAGCTAAATAATTCTTGAAAATATTTGCAGAGCACTAGTAATAAGCAAATACTGCAGTTCTAAAATACACAATTTATATTACAATAACAGAAAGAGGCCCAGGGAATCTCTGCTCAATTTTTTTATGCCAGTCCTTTGGTTGTAGGGTTCATCCTTAACATGACAGGGTCCTATACAACATGAGACTGTAGAACAATTATCTAAATTCTGAGGACTGTGGATCATTGTGACAATATTGTTTTCGGGCTATTGAAAAGAGTGGGGATCAGTTAACTTTCAGGAGAGACTCGATCAAGTGCTAAAATTAGAGGCAATAAAAATCTTCTTTTGATGGGATATCATAGGAGTCATGTAATTATTAGAAGGGCTTTATGCAGGAAAGTGTTAGTAGAGAATGTATATTTGTGAAGTCATGACAAATACATCAGAAGTAAACTGGGGTTTCAAAACTCTGGAAGGAAGGGGACAATATATTATCCTCAATAGGGGTAAGTGGGGATAGATGGAGATGATCGGAGAGAAGAGAGATTTCACCTAATGCAATAGGCAGATCTGGCAATCCATAGACTGCAAGAGAAATGGGGTAAGAATTTGTGAGTTGGGTGAAGAGGAATGAAGTTAGAAGTAGTGTGTATTTTGTTGAAAGGGTTGGGGAGGCACCAGCAGGTAGCTGTAGAGAAGCAAGGTGCAGCGGTACATACAGAGAAAGCAGGTGAGTGAGGGAGCAGGCCAAGCAGACTGGCAAGGAATAGAGGGAATATAACCAGCAGTGAGTATAGCCCTGTTGTTCTTGGCATAACATTTCTGTTTCATCCATCATATGGATTTCAGTTTGATCAGCCCAAAAAAAAGGTTAGGCCCCATTTTTAATTTTTGAGAGTTGTACAATGGGATTGTGTGGGGTTGGCTTTAAATCCTGACTGGATTTTATCTAATATAGTTCTTAGATATACGTTCTTTCTTGCTCATCACAGCCTCATAAACATTGCATTATAGTAGAGAAGAGACTGAATATTTGTTTAAATTAAAATAATGGATCAGTTTGAGACTTGAGTCCTGCAACTGTGTGTTCAAAAGAGAGCAAGAAACATTCATGGTCCAACGAGAGGTGGGTGACTTGGGGGAGAATTGAACTACAGCCCACCAACATAGGATTGTTGTCTGTCCATGGAATTTAAGAAAACTGTACAAAAGCAACTAATGGAAGAAAGAAACATTAGATATATATGTTTAATACATAAATGAGAATTACACCTTTGATTGCACCTGGTCCTTACAACAATCATGGTGTCACTAGGGTAGCAACAATCACTGCTACTACATGGAAGACAAGGTTCTTCAATATCCAGTAACATATATGACAGGCATCCATGTGTACACCAATTATCAGGAATTAAATGATTTCATGATAGCTGTGTAACATATAGGGCTCACTTTAGAAACAGGGAATCTGACATTCCCTCAAACATTTCCTTTCGGGAATTGTTCAGGTCCATGTGTTTCAATGGCAGTAATTGAGTCCCACAAGGAAATGTTTCACAGAATGTCATATTCCCTGTTTTATGAATAGAGCCCATATTGTTTATTTAAATCCAATTTATTTCCCTGTAATTTTCTGTGATGTTTATTTAGTTTGTGCATCCTATAAAAGTTAGGTTGCATTTGTGTATCTAGTTATACTTTTAAAATAACTTTTTTTCAATATAACATGCTTTTCACATTTCTGTATTTTAACTGAACTCATGTTCCCATTTGAATTTTCGAGAATATTAAATATGTCAGAATAATTGTTTTATCCCACAGATCTATGTTTGAGCCTAGAGCAGCTTTCCTAATTTTTGCAGTGAAAACAAGGCCCTGCCTAAACAAACTCTAGTGGCTTCTTTATAGCCCTGTGAGTTATACATCCGGTAGATGGAATTTGCAGACACTATTTGAATAAAGGCTTTATCTTTGCAAGTATCTAAGTACAGGTGTTGTTTTGCTTATCCTATTCTGTCACATTTATTTTTCTAATCTTTATTTTTTAACCTTTCTTGCTTTTAACCTACTTTCAAAATATTTTACTCAAGGGCAAATGTTTTAGTGCAATATATGAGTACATTTATGTTTTTGTTGCCATTTAATTTTAGATTCACAGCACCAGGTCCATTATTAGATGCATGATTACATACCATAACAGAACATTAGTCAATTGTTTTTTATAAAAATATATACCTATTTTTTTACCATTTTTTAAATACATACATTTTTGTTCAGAAATTGTTTTGTTCGGCTCTGCTTTGAAATAAGCCATTTTTGTACTATTTAAATTGAAATTAACATATATGTTGCAGTTTGTCAATACCAATTCTTAGGAGCCAGGAAGTATGTTATTCTTCCACGTTCTAAAGCATACCAAACTAATTATCAAAAAAGGCAGTAAGAGTGTTGAGACAAACTATTTTACACTAATGTGTTTTTACTGTGGCCAGATTCCTATAGTGAAAACCTTTGACCCAAATGAAAAAAAAAAATCTGAATTCATCAAACACTGCCATTTCTACAGGTTGACAATGCTGCCGCCCAGTGGTGGCTACTCTGCTTACCCATAAAATGATACAGTGGATACTTTTTTGTTTTGGTTTTACATAAACTTTAAATAAGAGATGATATGAATCACTAGTTTAAAAAATGTGGCACTGGAAGGGCTCGGATCAAGTCTGTATCACCAGTTAGGGGGACTCTTCTCTGGGGGACTGTTTTCTAATGTCCAGTAAAGAATATATACAAGGTACACTTTAAAAAAGAGCTGACATGCATCACGTTAAAGTAGGTGAGATATGTAACACATGCATTTGACAAGCTGATCAAATTGTAAAATTTTGTTGTTTGTATTTTAGATTGACCACATGTACTGTAAGGACGGGTTCACACCTGCTACTTGAGTGCACAATTTCCCACAACTCCCTGTGGCTGGCAACTTGGCAGCCGCTCTAGGTCTTGCATGGCAGCTCTGGTTCATTTGATTCCCATGTGGAAGCTTTTCCTGGTGTTAGGAAGCAGTAAACACACCACAGTCTCACTGCCAATGTATATAAATTGTAAATGAAAAGCCATGTCTATATGGGAGGTAAAAGTCTTCCTGGAAATTGTGGTAGAGGCTTGTCAATCATGAGACGGGCTGAGCTAAGACTGGCAGCTAAAAATACATAATTAAACTGTTGTGGTAACTATCTGCAAGTCATTTCTAAAGGTTTATATACAGGCATTAAGCACGTTTTTCTCTTTTCATTGCACCATGAGCAGCATAGTTTTGTTGGTTAGCACTCTTGCAAGATGCTGTCTGCAAGGAGTTTATATGTTCTCAGTCTCTGCACGGGTTTTCTCAGGGATTTTCTGGTTTCTTCCGACATCCCAAAAATACATGCAGTTAGGTTAATCAAGTTTCCCCAAAAAATTGTCCTTAGACTGTGTTAATGACATATGACTATGGTAGAGACAGTAGATTATGAGCCTCTTTGAGAGTCAGTTAGAGATATGACAAAGAACTTTGTAAAGCGCTTTGTAATATGTTGGCGCTATATAAATCCTGGCTAATAATAATAATAATTGCATCTGATAACCTCTATTTACTGTTTCACTGTTTTACTCTTGAGACATTTTGGAAAAACTGTACTTAAAAATATAAAATCTAATCAGTCTGCACAGAGGTGCTCCTTAGATGCAGGCATTAGATTTTGCCCTTGCAAGTAAAATGCTTGATCCTTTTGTAATCATTTTATTTATTTTGCCACTAAAATTGTACATACTCCTATCTTTTAGATAAAATACATTTGTATAATACAATTTTCATTAACATATCTCAAATGTTTCAGAATAATCAGATCTTAAACAGTAGACCCACTTTTTGTAGAAGATAAATTAATAGATTTTTTTTATCCCAAATCTTTATATAACATTATCAACCAAAGGCACGTTTTTAAACCAACCTTTTTCCCAGGTAAAACATACAACTGTGCCTCAGACTTTTCAAGTCTAACATCTAAATTGCTCATTAATTAGAACTTGGCCGAATGGTGTGAAAAAATAGGATCAGCTTTTTATAACCCTTTAATTCAGAATTTCATGATCAATATTTTCTATTGGATTTGAAATAAAACAAAACCATCACAAACCCTTAAAAATAATGAGGTAGCTTGAAGAAAATATTATTTTAGCAAAATAGTTACGGATGATTAGTGAATTCCCCAACTAAGGCATTTCAGGTAGATTTAATTTTTTAAAACACAATTACTTTTGCTTAGAAAAAAATTGTAATCCCCTCCATACCATTTAGTAACAGGTGAGTTGTTAAAACTTTAAACTCCCTCAATTTTTAGTGAGTGAAGTAGCTGGAGAAGTGCTGACTTGTGTAGGCCCTGGGTTGTTTTTACACTCGGATGTCTGTGTCGTGCTCAGATGTATGAATTCTTATATTTGTAAGATAGAATAGCTTTAAAAGACCTTGATGTGCAAATTGGAAGTTTGAAAGGTACAAGTTAGAATGATATCAAATGCACAGAGTAAGATCAGCACTCGGTTGATCCCTGCCAGAAAACACGTCACCCAATCTTGTGTGTATGCAGAGTAGGATCTGATGTTACCAGGGAGCCAGAAGAAAGAAGATGGTGTCATGAGACATAACAGGTAGCAGCAGCCTAAAAGACAGAAATCAAGACAGCACAGGATTCACTTGGTGCAGTAAGTTCATTAATCAAATGCTTTTCAGCAAGAAAAGGTAAGTGAAAACTTGAACAATGTTAAATACATAGGCCCTAAATCATCAAGCAGAATCGGACGCTGGCTCGAGCATTCGTTTTCGCGATCCAAAATCGTACACCGTCGCGCTATTCAGCAACTGAAAAAGCTCGCGGTCGGAGCCGCGCATCTCCGGCAGCTTCCTTAATTGGCAGATTCGCGACCCCTATTGCTCATTATTATGAAGGCAGGAATCTGGCTGGCAGTGAGGAGGCGAGTGTACGAGCTCACTCGACTCCGGACCGCGGAAAACCGGCTTGCTGGAAGTGCGAAAGTACGCGCGACCAGTGAGCGCGGATTTTATTGATGAATTAGGGCCATAGAGTGGAATAAAAATTACATTGTCACATCTTACCGTATTGTGTTTTATCAAAAAATACAATACTAACAATACTCATTTGTCTTTCACAAAAGAAATAGAAACATTCAGGCAATATACATACAAATATATATGTAATACAACAGAACTGCATAATACAGCAAATATATTTATTGATACTTTTATTATTCCCCAATAAATGCACCAATCTACATACATACATACATACATCGCCAATAAAAACAATCTACATATAAATATTGCATAAGATCATAAACATATTTTTTCCTACTTTTAAACATATAGAGATGATTAATGCTGAAGACTTCTATTTCCATCCATGTGGATGCTTTAGTTACTTTTATAAAAATGGATGTGCCATAAGACCCAGAGTGTTACCCTTGAAATGTCAGACACCATTACTAAAATATAGCCAATCCATAAATTTCACATAAAAGTCTGTGAACTGTGCAAATTGATGTTCTTTCTAAACTAGACTATTTAATGCAGAATTGCAAATGAGCTTTTTTTTCTCTCGTAACATGGTTCAGTGAAGCCAGCAACAAAACAGACAGGTTTCAATCTTGCTCTAAAGTTAAAGGTTTATACATTAAACCACCTGGCAGTGGACATTTTTTAGTCACTTTACCTTTGTAAATCTTCCCTCACATTTATGGCCCTCAAAACACCCAAGGCTATTGGATAATCAGAAAGAGCTTTTCACATTTATAAAAATGTTAAAACATTTACCACATAAACTGAAGTATTTAATGTTTTTGTTTATGCAATCTAATAAACAAGTGTTGGTAAATACAATATATTCCCTTTTTTGGGGGAGACGGGGGAATATATAAAACCTAAATAATGCTTACTTGCAATTTGCCAAAGTATTATTCTTTAAAAAGGAGAAAATGTTAGGAATATCAAATTATGCAATTAAATAAATACCACTGTGGCATCCCAGTGCCAACATAAACTGTGGTGCTTTACATCATTGATAAAGAAGACCTAAACCTAAATAAACCCAAAAATAAACAAGGAAAATTCTAATAAAATTTAAGTTAATAAGCGAATACAAACACTATAAAGAAGTAAAATGGTGAATAGAATATCACCACATGCACACTATATTACAGCTTTTTACTCTTATCTTACAATTCAGCCAATGGGAGGGTAAGTGCAAGTTACCACGTGACACTCAAGGTACAAAGAACAATATATGGCAGACCACATTTCTTAGCATCCCTACGTTACAGTAGAAACCATGTGTCTACATGAAGAGGACTGTCATGATAAAGACACTTGAACTGGAGGTGGATACTCTGGAGGCGCAGAGTCTAAGGTACCGCCCGGTGTTCACCAGAGCACCCCGCAAGGGGTGTTGGGTTTTGCTGCGAACGGCACCCAGGTTGCGGCCCTCAGACTCACCCGTGCAGGTAGCAGCTGAAGGCTGGAGATAACCGAAGGCAAAGTACAAAATTGACATGCAGGTTCAAAACCGAAAACAGGACCGGGTCAAGGCAGGCAGAGGAACAGGCACGGTCAGGACAAGCCAAGGTCAAGAACCGGAAAACAAGACTGGAATCCGAATGCTCACAGGAACCTTAGATAGTAACACCTATTGCTGAGGTAATAAGTATCTGACTGAGCCCAGCATATATGGGGAGACTGACAGGCTAGCTGGGCAGGGACTAGAAGGACAGGTGAAAATCAATTAGCAAGAAGGGCTCGGCAACGCCCCTAAGTCCAGAGCCAGCAGAGCAGCTAAAGCAAGGTGGGAACAGCTGCTGCTAATCAGACACTATCAAGAGGACAACAAGTACCAGATCAGCAGTGCTGCTGATCTGTGACAAGGAGCAGGGCTTGTAGCCTCAGAAATTAGCTGGTAAGTAATCATAGCCTCTCAATCTGTTAACGGGAAACTTAAGGCCACAAGAGGTCCTGAGCCCCATGAACAGCTACAAAGTGGGCCTGATCTGCTAAAGCTCTCCAAGACTGGAAAAGATATCATGAGTGAACATGGGTGATCCAGCAAACCTAGAAAAAAAAAATCTTAAAAATTATTGCATATTACTTGGCAAATACTAAATCAGTAGGTATAGGTGGTGATCTAACTGATTTGACTTTTCTATTATAGATCAATTTATATGGATGGGTCTGTCTATAACCCATCTATATACAGATATTTACCGCATTATTTTGAAAATTGTCAATATCTATTTAATATTAGGACACGTAATAATAGTACATTTAATTAATAACCATAATTTTATTGATCTAGATACAAATACTACAAGTGCCAAACACATGTTGCCAAACTATTACCCCTGAGGAAGCCTAATAAGGCGAAACGTGTCGGGTACAACCATCAACATGATCCAATGGTTATATAATTGTATGGCAATTTAATGTATATGTTTTGTTGAGATGAAGCATATCTAGCGCTCCCTAGGGCCAATTTGACACTTGGTGGACCCCAAGATAATATTGTGGTCCAACCTTAAAACTATCAAACCTATTTCATTATATCTTATATTTTGTGACTTTTTGAAGCTTAATCTGTATATCTTGCACCACAAGGAAATATTGTGGCACGTGTCAAATGTAATTTATTATGTTCATGTAGTACATTTATATCTTTATGACAAATTGTACACCAAATACAGTTTTCTTTTTTGTGCACAAACCCTGCTTTTCTTTCCTTCATAAATATTTTTTGATATCACTTGGCAAATGTTTACAATCCTGGACCAAATTCATTTCAGATTTGCTGGATTACCCAGGTTCTCCCATAATAGTCTATCCTATCTAGTCTTTGAGAACTTTATTAGGTCAGGCCCATTTTGTTTTTAATTTTGGAAAGGTAATTTTCAAAGAAATTACTTATATTGTACACCAATCACCATAATTGCATAAAAATCTTGTTCATTGTTAGATTTAATATCGTAAATGCCTTGTCAATAGATACACCCTGCCCATTTTAGAGTCCTTAACACCTTGGTTAGATCTTTAAAAGCCTTCCTGGCTTTTCTATTATTTTTTGTTCCTCTATCCTCACTTTTTCACATGCATCCAGGCATGCCTCTGTTGAAGGTGTTGAAGGATATCCTAGTGCACATTCAAAAACATACACATAAAAACACAGTAATAATTAAAAAAATAAAAATTCACATTTTGAAAGCATAGTAATTTACTTTTCAAATAATGTTAGTGGTCTGTTGATTTTTGGAATGGAAACCAATGGAGCAAAACCTGATCGAAATCCTGTGGTGGGATAACTTAGAGTTCTGCATAAACAAATGGCTGCAAACCTCAAGGAACTAAAGCAAGATTGTAAAAAGAGTGGGACAAAATTCCTTCACAATGATGTGAAAAACTCCTAGTGAGTACTACAAGCGATTGAAGCATGGGTTGTACTTAGTTTTTCACACATGGCTTATCAATTTTGGCCTCAGTTTTGGTAAATTAAAAATCACACAATGACTTCCGGGGTGGAGCCTAAAGCCGACATCCGCAACGGAAAGGTGCTCCCGTGCCACCAAAAGCGAAAAACACCCGCCACTCGAAGCAGACAAGCTGTTACTTACCAAAACCACCGAGCCTGTGAGAGTAGACACCTACGGATCCAGCGAAGCTGTTTTTTAAGTGCTCAGTGAGTTGCTTTCCCTGTCAGTTCCTCTTCTCATGATCGGCTCCAGGAAGCTGGTGGCCATCTTAGATCCTTGAATCACTGAATACAATACCCTATCTGCAGAGCCACGTGGAGCTTTGAATCTCCCCACTGAAAATGAGTACTGGGCTGTATAATTAGAAGCCTATTGAATCTATACAAAGTTTATTCATACACTGTTTCAACATATCAAAAAGTACACCAGAACTGATGCTGATGAGTTCGGTCTCAGGAGCTGGAAGTTAGATTTGCAGTGTTTGCACAATATGGTGCGGGACTTCCCAGACAACAGCCCTACTCCACACTAAATGAGTAAGCAGATTCACAGTACTCACTCTTAAAGGGCAACAACGTCCTTCTAAAGGCAATATTCATCTAGACATAATATACTGCATATTGGTGGTGTGCCGTTGATCTCCCTTTTCTTCAATTCTAATGCTTTTTTAAACCGGCTTAACAGTAACCATGATGACACACTAGAAAGGGGCATAGACACCCCAAGGGAACTGTAGCTTTATATCTGACAACAATATGGGGAAAATTGGCCGGCAACAACCTTCTGGGAACAATCCTAATTCCCAATCAAGGTGCAACCTACCTGAAATGTTCTGATCCTCCTCACAAGACAGTACAAGATCCTCCCAGGAACCCAGGAATTTGAAGCAGGTGACTCCCAAATGCCTGTATCTGCCCCACTACCTACAAAACCAATGCTAGCATATATGAGCCAACTCCCTCAACGTACATATCTCCAAACACTGGCTTCTGATATCAAAAATACCCTTATACCTGCTATCTCTTATTCAAAACAAGATATCCATTCAGTTGCTGCTAGACTTACTAATGTTGAACAAGCTTGTGCTAAGGAGTATATTACATAATAGATCTCAACAATACCTATCATATACAGATAATATACAGTTTAGTGGAACACAGACCTTTTGAATAGACAATTGTCTTTTTCTTAGGAATTGATGGTGTTAAAAGGGAACATAAAATATATACATATATTGCACAGCTTACAATTAAAGTCAGATATAAAGAAAAAAAACTTTATTTTTCAAATATTGTAATAATTTAAATATTTTGAGTTACTTATTAAATCAAAGTAAACAGCACTAATAAAGTAAAATTGTACTTTCAAGTAAATTTGTGTCATTTCTTTTCTTTTCTCCCCTGACCTAAAGTAGTTCAATAAATGTGTGAAGGAGGAGTTACTTAAAGTCAGGGAAGTGGTAGAGGAGAAGATACTTTGAAAGCACAGTTATCTATTAAAGTTAGAAAAAAAGTAGGAAAATGTACAATACATTTCATCTTAAAATAAAGCAATGTGTTGAAAACTTTGTAGATAAAACTTTATGATGCTATAATTAGACCAAGTGTAACATAAGGATTTGAAACAGGGTTTAACACAAACTGAATAAAAAATATTAAATGAACGGGAACAGAAGGTGTTGAGAAAAATCTATGAAACAGTGTGTGAGAATGGACTGTGCAGAATATTAACAAAAAAAAAAAAAAAAACAAATTCCTATGCAAAACCAGAAACCTTATTACACATAAAAAGTAATAGATTTAGATGGATAAGAAGAAGGTACAAAAGGAAGAGGAAGGGCAAAGAAATCTACAAATCTGGCAATACATAGAGAAGGATGAGAACTTACCTCAATTAGACCAAGGCTCCTAATATGCCATACTGCCATAGACAAAGCAAGGCATGAATATATATATTTATATATACATTTTGGCATAATAATAGCAAGAAAATTATGATGTTGACACAATATATGTGCACAGAACATGAGCATGAACACAGCCTCTGAAGTTTTATCCTTTTATATATTTGATTGTTTCAAGCAACAGAAGTTAACTTGAATGCTGTCTGTTTATTGCAGTGAATAACAAAGAATGCTTAAAACATAACATCATCATAATACAATAATAAAAGAATCATAAATACCACTGCATTATCAGGCCGACTATTTGATAACTGGCTCCAAACATAACATGAAATTAAAAATAATATTTTGCAATGTTAGTTACATTTTTTCTGTAGCAATGCTTGCAAATTTTACCATATAAATATTCTGTTGCATCAACCATTAAACAATAAAAAGCTTAAATGCTTCTAATAAACATACTGTTCCTTGTCAGTAGTATCCGCTCAATCGTGTAGAATAAGAAAAATAGATTTTATCTCTGTCTGTTTCTTCTTTAATCTAATTGGGATTCATTTCAGAAAGAGCAATAGCTTATCCTAACATGATAACGCCATTATAGAAGCGAATTTGAGAGCCTGCTGTGGATGTAACCCACAGGCATATGAGGATAGAGTCCCCTCCTGGTGATTTGCTGAAAATTGCAAGGAGTTTGTTATCTGATTTAAATTTACTCTATCACCTTTGGTTCACAAGATGGTGAAAATATATACCTAAGATATTCACAGTAGAACAGTCATGCAATCGACTTAACCGATCCCAGCAAGCAGCTGGAAGAAAAATTCAGCAGAAGCTAAAATTTGACATGGAAAAAGGTATCTTCAATGACAGACTTTGAAGGTAATTTGTCAGATCTTGGCAACTCATTTCCTTATCAGCAGGGGACTGTCCCCCGTGATATTCTCCATTATTTAAGCTTTCTAAACTCTTAAGTGAAAACAAATTTTAGCTCAAACAACTAGGTAATGATAGATTGTGTTCATTTCTATCTCTCCCTTGCTGGTTTGGTGTGTGATTCATATATTGGAGCATTTTGTTCTAACAACCTGAGGTTTATTATATAACCCATTTTTATAACCCCATATGTATCTGATTTGTCTGCATTGTGCCCCATATTTGCCCATCTCTAATCATTTATAATCTTACATATATGATGAGAAAGTTTTTTTTTCATTTATAGCGGAGCCCTGTGTCTAACCAATAACATATGTATGTACATAAAAACATATTTAGAAAATCATATTGACATCTCTACTCCTTCATTTTGTAAATTGGTTGGCATACATTTGCTAACAACCAAATTTCCATAATAGTTGTAATACAGTGCAGGGCTGAAGGTCATTATATAGAGCTTGGCCAGAAAAACCAGATAAAGATCATGCTTTAAAACCCTAAGTAGACTATGTTATTAGCTATGGCACAAATAATAAATGCTAGATAAGATATATCAATGTTCAATGTCAAAAAGTACAAGAGCTAACAGAATACATGAAAATAAGCTGGAAGAATAAGTGCACTTAAAACATAAATCATGATTTTCATACATAGTAAATTATTTGGTATTTTCCTGTGCTCAGGTATTTGTAATCCTATTACAATGGAGAAATAGGAATTACAGTGAATTACAGTGGAGGGAATATATGTTCAAGACATTCTAGACAAATGAATGGTGGAAGTTAGAATAAAATCTAATAGACAGAAAAATACAAATACTGAAATAACCCTCATTTACATGCAATAAAATGCAAAAACCATGATTTTCTTAAACATGATTTGATGGCTAGACTCAGTAGGGTTCACTTCATTCAATTAGCAAAGTGATTTATCCATTACAAAGTAATCATTTATTTTGCTAAGAGAACAGATTATTTCTTTAGTAAGTCAAAACCAACAGAGCAAGGAGAGATGAGTGGACTTATTTAAGAAAATTTAGGGTAAATTTACCTTTTTGTGGAAGAGACATTGGCTGTCCGTTCCGCAATGACCAACCAACCAAACTTTCAAGAGCAACACAGAATATCTGGTCTGGTAAAACCATTTTCACTGGGACAGAAAATAATGGAAAATCACTCTAACAGAGCCGCAAATAGCAGAAAAAAGCCTAAAAGGGCTTTAGTCCTTCCGTACTTCCCTAGGTAACATATGGCATGATATGCACTTTAGTGCTGGGTGATGATTTCTAGTTCAGTTTGTCAAAGACCTAAAGACTTTATATAGCAACGAGAAAATTGGGTTACCTATTTTTCATTGTATGTAGAAACGTGGAATCCATTAACAATCCATTACACGTTGTCCTTTTCATGGGAACTCTATATGTGGAATAGTTAGCATGTATGACGTACCACCTAATTGCATTTTAAGGTGTGAAAAGATCAATGTTTCTTAGCTAATGTATCCAGTGCACTAATATATTCTCTTTTATACAGCACAATAATGCAATAAATGTTCACATTCTATATTAACAAAAAGCTCTATATTCAGCACCCTGTACTGGATGTAGTTTTCATTGCCCAACTCTAAGTGCTTTCATCTTGAATATGTTTTGCTTCTCGGATGCTGAAACAGGTAGTCTAATGTTTTGCAAGGTAATGGTTTGTTTTAGAGTATAAATAAATATGTGAGAAACACTTAGATCTGCTTGTTCCTTTCATGTTCTCTTGACAGCATTCCAATTAGAGTGGTTGAAATTGAAAAGGGTTGTACTGTCAAAGGACTTTAATTTACACTAGTAATGTTAGTCTTTGTTTGCAATTAGCCTGTGTGTATGCATTATTTATAGATGCTCCTAAGTGAACATTCCCTAGTAGTGTTTTGTATTTGTATTACATTCCACTATTGGTTTAATGTCATAAACATAAAGTATATATAAAATGCATATTACTGTGATCTACGTCAGTCATTAAAAGGTTGTTAGGTGTTTTGGACTGAAATAACAAGCAGAAAGACAAAGGGTTTAGTTAACCATCACATACAATAAGAATATATTACCATGAAATGTGATTTGGAACCACTAAAGAAAAATATATGTAATATAATATCACTAAATTATTGCATTTTTGTCCATGTTTTGTCCCCTTGAAAGCATTATTGCTAAAATTTAGACCCAGATAGGCTTTAGCAAAGTATGCCAGTATTGTCCCTATGTGTTATGCATAAATAAAATTAGTTAAATTCCATAATAATTATGTAAGCCAATCAGCTAATTGGTCTAAAAAGATAAACCAGAAATACTTTAAGTTTTGTAAGACTTGTGATCATAATCTTTTAGCTTTGTGTGCATGGACCCTAATTAGGTCTGGTCTAGGGTCTGGTGCAGACAGTATAATTTACTGGCAATTCAAAAGTATAAAGAGTACAATAATCATCCATGTCTATTCATCTCACTGTTATCAGACCATGCGTGTACCTTGTGTTACTAATACAGACAGACAGTGATTCCAGTTTAAAAAAAAAACCTTAGAAAAAGTGTTTAAGGCTGCATTTACATAGTATGTGCCAGTCTAATTATTAAACATGTTGTAGTGATAGTTTGTTCCAGTGTAATTAGACTAGTACCTTTATGTCCAGTTAAAAAAAGGTTGTACTTTAATCTGCTCAAAATCGGTAAAATAAATTGACAAATAAAAAAGGAGGTAAAAAATATTTTTATTTAACTCTGAATATCCACCTTGCTGTCCTTTTTCTTTTTTTTATTATTTTGTTTATTGTAGCACTTTTTTCTTTGAAAGTGACCTTGCACTTTTTTATCAAAAATATAATTTAGGTGTTTTTAGGAACATTGACTCGTTTCAGACCAATACCAATATTTTTATAGGTATTTTCTTAAAAGAAGATGAGAATAACAAGGGAAGAAGTAGTATAGATTGTCTACAGTGTGTCCATAGAAGTGTAATAATCTTAAGTATCACTAGATATAATAGAAATAGAATAAACATAAACAGGTATCAAAGAGATAAAAAGAATAAATAAATGAAACAACTTCATTAATACAATATAATGCAAGAACTGTATCTTGAATCTGGCCCAGCGTTAGCCTTATTTTACCCCACTGCATCAAAGCTTAGACTTGGAGGGGAGGAGGAGGACTGGGAGTAAATCAGGTGACCTGCATGCACATGTGGTGACAAGTTATATACTTAAAGGACAAGAATGTAGAATAGCAAAGAGACAAACGGTTACTGTTCTGCTCATATTTGCCCCTCTTTGCCTGCAGTGCACCCTTCAGCCTTTCATGGAGAGGTGCCGCAGAGTGGATCAAAGGGATCAAGTAATTAGCGTTCTCCTCTGTTTGGCAGCCTTTAGTCTCCCTTTAGCCATAGGAACTCTGTCAATCTCTGCATCCCACTGCACACTGTGCTCAGCTGTTGGGGATTAGAGAGAATTCCTTACACCCAGATTAGTTCCTGGTCATCATCCTGCCCTACTATTGGCACCCAGTTCTATCAAAGCTCCTTTGTCATAGGTGCAATTTGCTGGATCCTTGGCATGCTACCTGCTATTTTACCCAGTGTTGCTTTGCCTAAAAGACTTCTCAGATAAAACCCCAACTAGACCTGTTGCTTATTTTCCACCTGCCCCAACCTCAGATAATCTTATCTTCTGCTGCCTGTCCTCAGATTGTCCATACTCTGCTTATCATTTGCCACCTGACCTTGTCCTGAACCATCTAAGCCTTGACTATTGCCACCTGCCAGCCTAGATCTTGATTTGTTTGCCTCTGCACTTTTCCACTGAGTGCCATTTTGTCCTGTGCTCATTAGCCGTATGACCTTACACTATAGCCATCTGACCACAAAGGTTACCAACACATGACCCCTTAGAGGGTGCTGTGGCAAAGACAAGGCATCACTTAAACCACAGAAAATCCAGTGCTATTTAACATGCGTTTTGGCATGCAGCTCATGTATATATTTCATTTTTGTTCTTCTATCTGGAGTTCAGCTTTAACAAACTTTTAATTTCATGTTAGTGGGGGGCTAGCATATTCATATGTAGGTTGCAAGGGATCATTAGGACACTATGTAATATATTCCCATAGACAAACAGCAAATTCTATTGACATCCCAATATTATTTAAAAGATATATCTAAAGTCAAGTAGGGATAAACAGACAAAATTCACTCTGTGGATTTAAGCAAAAAAAAAAAAGGCCAAGGATGAGTTGACATTAAAATAAATGTGGTCATACTGTTAAATAATTTTGGACAGAAATAATGCCGAATAAAAATAAGGACACAAGAACTCTGTCAAGACACAGCACAGTCTGGAGTTGTTTCTTTACAGCAGCTTATAATACATTTTTCATTCCTCTGAGGTCTGTTGCTGTGAAAACACACCTGATGGAGAGCATAAAAATTGGATTTTTCAGTAAGTACAAGATAAAAGATGGGAAGTGGGAGGAAAAAGAGGAGGGCAGTAGCAAGCAGTGGGAATCCCTTCAGCTAAGTTTTGTAAAATGTACATGTTTTCACAGGAGACTTTTACAATAAAATAATTGAGAGCCAGCGCCAGCGCTGTGCTGTTACTACACACACGCACGGCAAAAGAGCAAAACGGCCAATTTAGATTTGTCTGTAAAGGTTCTGTGACATGGCAAAAAAAAAAGAATTGCTGTAATCAAACAGAATTCTGTGTACTGGCTCTGATCCAAAAGCCATTAGCTGACAAAAAGATACAGATGAAAGAAATAATGGTAAATGTAATCACATTCTTTTGTAAATACCATGTGTTCCAGTACTATGGTTTAATATTATTTTATATAATATTTATTCATGAAAGAGGGTTGCTTGATATGTAATTTCACATTAGAAAACTCAGAAAACAAATTAATCATGTTGACAAATAGAGGGAAAGCACATGTCATTTAATTCTTAAGGTTATAAACCAGTCAGCTTTGAGCATTAAATCTTTAGATGTATAAAGGATAGCATGGTGAGAAGCTAGGTTTTTTTACCTTGGCTTTGCTAAACAGCACTGGTCAACCCTACTCTCTTTCTTATGTAATCTGGAGATCCTGGATCATGCCAAATTGAGGGCTGGAATACCTTCTTGACATAAAAAAGTGTCGGCACTGATATATATCTCACAGCCACCAAACAAACACCTTCCTTAACCTCCCTAGCAGTTCATTTCTTTCCGGTTTTATATGTTTAAAAGCGGTACATTGTTTTTCAAGAAAATTTATTTTACAGTATAATATAATAGTATTAGTATAATAAAGTTTGAAACACAAAACCATGTAAAAATAATAACGTGAATGAATTAAAAAATCTATATATTTAAAAAAAAAATTTTTTTTTAAAAATACATATTATACTTATACTAATATATATACTGTAAAATAAATGTTCTTGAAAACATTGTACTTCTTTTACACATATAAATCCAATGAATGGCATTCAATACAGTTATTTTGTATTGAATGCAATACAAATGGATTTTGATTCGATTCACACTCGGGGTTACCGCTAGGGAGGTTAAAATGTGAGAGTTATTGGTGATAATGGAAGCCGAGAAAGGAAGCTGCACAGGCTACAGGACATTTACATTTACGGCCTTCCTACTGATTTTCTATAGAGTGGTGTGTCTTTATTCTCCTGGGGTTCAAAAATTCAGATCAGGGTGACCTGTATTAGCTATGTGGTGTTAACACTTTTGCTCTGTTCACTGAAGCTAGCAGCTCACTTAATACTTTCACCTGTCTTGTATATTGCTGCATGTTGTGTTAACACATTCATTTCTGCCCATCTGTTGCCATCCTGATGACCGCTATAGAGATGAGATTTCCTTTTCTCCAGGGGTTCCCAAAGGATTAAGATTAATGTAGCTGATATATCTGGCATTAGCAATCTTTCTCTGTTTACTGGATAACATTAGTGGAAAAATGTACGCTTCCATCTGTCTGCTGCATTGCTATGTGTTTAATCAACACACTCATTTACCCATAGAAATGTCGGTTGGTATTGCAATGCATTAATGGGAACAGGTCCTAAGTGTTCAACAGACTTTTTCCAATATTCAAAAAATGTTTTAAAAGCAAACATATTTGTGTGCTCCATCAGCAGTTCAAATGAACTTCAAGAAGACATGCTGCATTGACAAAATACAATGCAATACAACAAAGTCAAATGCAGCTTCTAATATGTTCACTGCTCAGTTTAGGTTGATTGAATTTCGAAGACTTGCATTTATTGCATGCTCCCAGTGCAAGAAGCCCCAACACAAGCGTGCAGTTCATGCAGGGAACTACTAGTATTCAAAACTTACCTTTTTTTTAACTTGCATAAAAAAAAGGAAGGAAAGTTTTAACTATAATTTAATAACATAACGTTGTTGTTAACTCGATGAACTAACGTTGAAAGTTAACTTGATGTTAACTTATTTAACATAATAAACACACAAAAGCTACATGTACACTACACCAAAGGTATAGTTTAAACAACTCAAATTCTTAGGGGTCTATTTATAAAGCATTGAATCTGACAGTCAATCAAACATTCCCTGATGGAGAATCAATTACTGCCATTGTACAAGGAATGTTTCAGTAAATATCTGATTCACTGCTTTCTAAATAGCCCCCCTAGAAAATAAATTGAAAAATTTCAAAGATATTGTAATTACTTTATTTGCCTATTTTAGTGAGAAAATATTTTTTAGGAATTAAACCGCTTGAATTTACATTATGGTATTGAATAGCATCAAAACTCACAACCTTTTAGCTCCATGCTTTAAAGACGTAGAAAGGGGAAATGTTATTGGGGTACATAGGGATAGCATGATATGGACAACAGTGTAAAAATGTAAATCAATATTTAGATTTCAGTTTTATAAAGCAATCCTGAAATTTTCTGAAGACACTTTGTGGGGACACAGAAAACTATCATTTTGGTAAAGGTTGCTATCTTTAGACAAAAGCCCTATTTTACAAATGAAATGCGCGTACGCTCGGCACGTGTACTTACGCGCAGGTCCCCAAGCTCCATTACAACGAGTCCGGCCCGAGTTCTAGTGAACTCGTCTGCCGGTTTCCTGCAAAAATGAGCAAACATCTCGAATACGTCAATGAAGGCGAATTATTTTCAGCTGCGCGATTCAGGAGCAGATGTTAAACTCAATGGTGAGGTGATAGCAATTGATTAGCGCATACCTGCGCACTGTTCTGTGCGCATCTTCAGTCCATTTTACAGGTCAGTTTGAATCTTTAAGTGCTTTTTTATGTTGCATTCTACTTAATCACAAACTTGCTTCATTTATAGGTACATTTGTTGCACTTGTTGTTTTGATACTTTTTCTTTTGGTTGCAACACCGCAAACTAATTTCTATCAAGCTGGATATATACTAAGTGCCACTTTCAAATATGTCATCACACAATGTTATGACTGTAAAAAAATATGAGAACAAACATTTTTGACCCGATTAAAATTTCATTCTAGTTTGACTTTAGAGAAATCAAATATTTTACTAAAGGATTATAGGCAAACATGTTACAATACATGTACCAGGGAACATTCAGTGATTTCACTTGTGTGTGTATGCCAAAATACATTTAAATGTATACAAATACATATGCATTTTCATTAGTACTATTTTAACTGGACTGGTTTGTA